>NC_142759.1:41042423-41378053 GCF_054948205.1 Urtica dioica subsp. dioica | reverse complement strand
CGCGACGTGCTGCGCGCGCGGTTTCCCTGAGGGATGCGCGGTGCATGGGCCGTCTTGTCGGACTCTTGTGTGGTCCTTAGGGGTCTTAGATACCATGCTTGCCACGCGAAATATAAAAGTCTTTACTCAACGAGAGTGGCTCGACTCGAGGAGCGGAGCTCGACTCGAGTAGACTGACTCAAGGCTCGACTCGAGGAGACTGACTCAAGGCTCAACTCGACGAGCGAAGCTCGACTCGAGGAGTCTGTATGAAGTTTCAACTCGAGGAGCGAGGCTTAACTCGGGGAGCCGACTCAAGTCTCAACTCGAGGGGCTAGGCTCGACTCAAGGAGTCAAGAGTTTGGGCGAGGGCTTGAAGACTTGCCGCTCTTCAGGACCTCCGGCCTGACCATCGGCCCTTTGAGCGATGTGCCTACTTGGCGTCTCGGGTTTTCCGAAAACGACCGACAACACTGACTCTACACATGACTCCTCGAGTTGAGGTTACTCCTCAACATGAGTTCCGAGTTCACGAGTCGACCGATAAGTCCTCGTGCCGACTCTTCACATGACTCCTCAAGCTGAGGTCACTCCTCGAGTTGAGTTCCGACTACACGAGTAGACTGATAAGTCCTCGTGCTGACTCATCACATGACTCCTCGAGTTGAGGTCACTCCTCGAGTTGAGTTCCTAGTTCACGACTCGATTGATAAGCCTTCGTGCCGACTCTTCACATGACTCCTCGAGTTGAGTTCACTCCTTGAGTTGAATTCCGATTCCACGAGTCAACTGATAAGTCCTCGTGTTGACTCTTCACATGACTCCTCGAGTTGAGGTCACTCCTCGAGTTGAGTTCCGAGTCCACGAGTCGACTAATAAGTCCTCGTGCCGACTCTACACATGACTTCTTGAGTTGAGGTCACTCCTCGAGTTGAGTTTCGAGCCCACGAGTCGGTTGATAAGTCCTCGTGCTGACTCTGGTACCGGTCGTTTTCGGAACACCGGAAATTCAAAAACAATTCGATGCCGACCGGGCTTTGCCGGCCGAAAGCCCAACGGGCCCCGGCCCACCAGGTCCGAACGCCCCGACGCGCCCACGGCCCGGCACGGTCGGTGCGCGCGCACCTGCGCCCCCGGTCCTAAGGCCCCCGGCCCAATGGGCCTCGGCGTGCTCTATCGCGCCTGGCTCACGCGCGCTCCGCGCCCCAGCCTCCCGGCCCGTGCGCGCACTCCAACGCAACCCGGCCTCCCGGCCTGCGCGCACCTCGACACCCCGGCCGAGCGCCCCTGCTGCCTCGGCCGGGTGTCCCTGCCAACTCGGACACCTCGGTCGAGCGCCTTCGCCAGCTCGGCCACCTCGGTCGAGCTCCTTCACCAGCTCAGCCGCTTCGACCAAGCGTCTTCGTCAGCTCGGCCACCTCGGTCGAGTGCCTTCGCCAGCTCGGCCACCTCGGCCGAGTATCTTCGTCAGCTCGGCCATCCCGGTCGAGCGTTCTTTCTACCTCGGCCGAGCGTTCTTGCCACCTTGGCCGGGCATGCCCGCGGCCGGGCACGCTGCGCCCGGCCAAGTCCCGCGCCTGGCACGCCCCCCGCCCGTCCGGGCTATATGTCCCACGCGCCCTGCGCCCTCTTAGGCGTGAGGCCTCGCGCACCTCGCTCCCGGCCACCCGGTAGGCCTCTCTCCGCAACTATAAATACCCCCCCCCCTTGGGGAAGGAAAAAAGGCCGGTTTTGGACACAACTTACATCCTAGTTGATGCCAAGAACACTTCTCTTCTCTCGAGAACTCTCTCTCGCCCTCTTGCGACATTTCCAAGAGCGCGCACTCCTCCTCCTCCCTCGGCTCAGAAAGTCAAGGACCCCCCTCCACGAGAGGGAGCGCGCTCCTCTTCTGCGACCCGAGCCTCTACAGTACATACTGCCCTCCTGCTTCTTGGCCCTTGAGCTAGAACTCCGATCTACGAGCACGCGACCCATCTAAAGCCTTCACTAGAAGCTACGAGCCAGGTCCTGCCCTAAAGCCTTGGATTCACAAAGCCTCCGAGCCCAAGATAGCCTCCTCACACAAATTGAACTACGTTCTGACCGGATCCCTACTAAAGGGTACGTAGGCAGCCAACCTTTGGCACGGTCACACCCCCCAAAACACACCTCAGGGTTTGGAGGGTGCAGCTCGATCTACGAGCTCCCGTTTTTGGCCCGGGCGCGATCACTTGGTCCGGCCTTGGATCGAACCGCCCGAGGTATCTAATCGTTGTTCATTTTCGTGCGATAACATTTTGGAGCTAGAAGGAGGGGACTTCCCAACTTACACAGATCGAATTCCCTTCTACAGTTCGACCCCTTTCTTCTCGACTCGAGAAAGACATGAGTGGTCAACCACCCGTTCGTTCTGAGGGCGTGAACAACCCCGAAAACGCAACCGCGGTGAAGAAATACTTCCTGCGCTCCCGAGCGCAAGGCGATGATGAGTCTCTCAACGACGAGAGCCCCACTCCCTCGCCCCCTCCTCTTCAGGACAGTCGGGACGACCGCATCCTTGAGATGGAGGAGAAAATCCGCCAGCTGAAGATAGCCAATGCAAGGTACCACCGCCAACTGGCGGGCAAGGCTCCTGCACACGGCTCCCCCCATGGGGAATCTGAGGACCTCATGGACGAGGGACATGATTATGACCCCGACTATGAAGGCTTGGAAATTTCGGCGGACGTCGAGACTTCTCTCACCAAGGACGGGGAACTCCCTGTTGAGATTGAAGCCGGTCCGTCGAAAACGAAAGCAATACCGGTCTCCTCTCAAGAAGAGACCTCCCGACGTTCAGCCCATGACCGACTCGGTCAAAGAGGAAATGTCAGGGAAGGTACAACGACTTGGCGAGTAAGGCGCGTGGCTCGAAGCTCACACCCCCATACCGCCGGGCCGGATCTTAGAGATCGACTGACCGCCCAGCGGAACAACCGTGGCGAGGACCTCCGAGAGAGGTTGAGCGCTCGTAAGTGTCACAACCCTACGGCCCCAATCAATGGGGACCCTCGCACGGCTCAAGGGTCGAACGAAAGGCGACAGGTGACTCCTCCTGAACAAGGAGCGACCCCCAACACTGGCCTCGACGTCGTCGCCATGATTCACAATCTTCGTAACGAGGTGTGTGACCTGCGTGAAGGCGGTTTCGCCGGTGATACATACGGGGTCGTGGAAGAACATTCCTCTCCCTTCACCGCCCAAATCCTTGCTGAGGGGTGCACGGGAAACTTCAAACTCCTGAATCTCCCTCCATACAATGGGAAATCTGATCCCACGTATCAGGGGGGTGCCCCTGTTTACCTCTCCGACGCTCAACATTAGTGGGATTGAGGTGGAGTATAGAGGTTTTAGGGGTGGTGAGAGGCCGAAGATGAGCGAAACGAGCGAAGTACGAGTTCGACAGCGTTTCGGGACTCAAAATTAGATTACCTGGACTAGGGGAGCGGCCCCTGTATTTATAGGCAGCCAAGGGGTGGTTTGAAGACCCCTTGGCCGAGTGAGCAAGTTTGGGTAGGCCAATGGCCGAGGGAAGGCTCTAGAGCCGGCCATTGGCCGAGGGAAGGCTCTAGAGCCGGCCAATGGCCGAGGGAAGGCTCTAGAGCTGGCCATTGGCCGAGGCAAGCCTTGGGCCGGCCAATGGCCGAGGCAAGCCTTGAGCCGGCCAATGGCCGAGGCAAGCGTTGGGCCGGCCATTGGCCGAGGGAAGCCTTGGGCCGGCCATTGGCCGAGGCAAGCCTTAGGGCTGGCCAATGGCCGAGGCCAGCCTTCGGCCGGCCAATGGCCGAGGCAAGCCTTGAGCCGGCCAATGGCCGAGGCAAACCTTAGGGTCGGCCAGTGGCCGAGGCAAGCCTTGGGTCGGCCATTGGCCGAGGCAAGCCTTAGGGCCGGCCAATGGCCGAGGCAAGCCTTGGACCGGCCATTGGCCGAGGCAAGCCTTAGGGCCGACCAATGGCCGAGGCAAGCCTTGGGCCGGCCAATGGCCGAGGCAAGCCTTGGGCCGGCCAATGGCCGAGGCAAGCCTTGAGCCGGCCAATGGCCGAGGCAAGCCTTGAGCCGGCCAATGGCCGAGGCAAGCCTTGGGCCGGCCAATGGCCGAGGCAAGCCTTGGGCCGGCCAATGGCCGAGGCAAACCTTGGGCCGGCTGTTGGCTGAGGCAATGCCGAGGCCAGCCCTTCTGCCGGCCGGGAGGCTGTCGGCCGGGACTTGGTCGGCCGGGAGGCGACGTTGTGATTTTGCCCCTGTCGATCGTTGACGGGCCGACAGCATTAGCCCCCCGAGTTTCCGGTCGAGCGTGGGTCGAGTAGAAACTTAAGAATCTACGCTTTTATGCGGATGCAGGATGAATTCTCTCGGGTTTGCGTCACGGGGAACGGCCTCTGCGCGTAACGAGGGACGGCTTTTATGCGTCACGAGGGACGGCTTTTATTGCACGTGGCTTATTTTCTCGACTTACCGACGAAGGCGTAATCGATTTGCACGTCTTTGTGGTTCGCGGCTTATTTTCTCGACCTACCAGTGAAGGCGTGATCGATTAGCACGACTTGGGCCTCGGGGGGCCTCGGTGTCACGTTTGCGTGATCGGGTTTTCCGTGGGCGCTGGCTAGACCAGATACGCCCTGGCGGACGCAAGGCTTTGAAACCCATTTGTAACTTGCTGCCTGTCGGCTCACGAGCTGGGCGGCGAGCGCGATGCCACATTTGTGTGGCCAGGTTTCCCGTGGACGCTGGCTAGACCAGATACGCCCAGCGGACGCAAACCTTGAACCCATTTGTAACTCGTTGCCTATCGGCTCACGAGCTGAGCGGCGAGCGCGATGCCACATTTGTGTGGCGAACTTTCCCGTGGATGCTGGCTAGACCAGATACGTCCAGCGGACGCAAACCTTGAACCCATTTGTAACTCGTTGCCTATCGGCTCACGAGCTGGGCGGCGAGCGCGATGCCACATTTGTGTGGCCGGGTTTCCCGTGGGCGCTGGCTAGACCAGATACGCCCAGCGGACGCAAACCTTGAACCTATTTGTAATTCGTTGCCTATCGGCTCACGAGCTGGGCGGCGAGCGCGATGCCACATTTGTGTGGCGAGGTTTCCCGTGGACGCTGGCTAGACCAGATACGCCCAGCGGACGCAAGCCTTGAACCCATTTGTAACTCATTGCCTATCGGCTCACGAGCTGGGCGGCGAGCGCGATGCCACATTTGTGTGGCCAGGTTTCCCGTGGGCGCTGGCTAGACCAGATACGCCCAGCGGACGCAAACCTTGAACCCATTTGTAACTCGTTGCCTACCGGCTCACGAGCTGGACGGCGAGCGTGATGCCACATTTGTGTGGCGAGGTTTCCCGTGGGCGCTGGCTAGACCAGATACGCCCAGCGGACGCAAACCTTGAACCCATTTGTAACTCGTTGCCTATCGGCTCACGAGCTGGGCGGCGAGCGCGATGCCACATTTGTGTGGCGAGGTTTCCCGTGGACGCTGGCTAGACCAGATACGCCCAGCGGACGCAAGCCTTGAACCCATTTGTAACTCGTTGCCTATCGGCTCACGAGCTGGGCGGCGAGCGCGATGCCACATTTGTGTGGCGAAGTTTCCCGTGGACGCTGGCTAGACCAGATACGCCCAGCGGACGCAAACCTTGAACCCATTTGTAACTCGTTGCCTATCGGCTCACGAGCTGGGCGGCAAGCGCGAACTCAAGACTCAACTCGAGGACTCATGTAGAGCCTGCACGAGGAGTAGTTAGTTGACTTGTGGACTCGAACTTGACTCGAGGACTCATGTAGAGCCTGCACGGGGAGTTTCGTGGAGAGTCGACGCGAGGAGTATCGGTCGACTCGCGGACTCAAACTCGACTCGAGGAATGAACGCATCTCGAGGAAACATGTGAAGAGTCGGCACGAGGAGTATCAGTCGACTCGTGGACTCGAACTCGGCTCGAGGGCTTATGTAGCCTGCACAAGGAGTTTCGTGAAGAGTCGGTGCGACGAGTATCGGTCGACTCGCGGACTCAGAGCTCGACTCGAGGAATGAACTCATCTCGAGGAGACATGTGAAGAGTCGGGACGAGGAGTATCAGTAGACTCGTGGACTCGAACTCGGCTCGAGGGCTTATGTAGCCTGCACGAGGAGTTTCGTGAAGAGTCGGTGCGAGGAGTATCGGTCGACTCGCGGACTCGGAGCTCGACTCGAGGAATGAACTCATCTCGAGGAGACATGTGAAGAGTCGGCACGAGGAGTATCAGTCGACTCGTGGACTCGAACTCGACTCGAGGAATGAGCTCGTCTCGAGGAGATGTGTGAAGAGTCAGCACGAGGGAGCATCAGTCGACTCGTGGACTCGAACTCGACTCGAGGAATGAGCTCGTCTCGAGGAGATGTGCGAAGAGTCGGAACGAGGAGCATCAGTCGACTCGTGGACTCGAACTCGACTCGAGGAATGAGCTCGTCTCGAGGAGATGTGCGAAGAGTCGGCACGTGGAGTATCAGTTGACTCGTGGACTCGAACTCGACTCGAGGACTCACGTAGAGCCCGCACGAGGAGCTACGTGATGAATCGGCATGAGGAGTATCGGTCGACTCGAGGATTCGAACTTGGCTCGAGGAATTAATTCATCTCGAGGAGACATGTAGAGTCGGCGCGAGGAGTATCAGTCGACTCGTGGACTCGAACTCGACTCGAGGAATGAGCTCGTCTCGAGGAGATGTGCGAAGAGTCGGAACGAGGAGCATCAGTCGACTCGTGGACTCGAACTCGACTCGAGGAATGAGCTCGTCTCGAGGAGATGTGCGAAGAGTCGGCACGAGGAGTATCAGTCGACTCGTGGACTCGAACTCGACTCGAGGACTCACGTAGAGCCTGCACGAGGAGCTGCGTGAAGAATCGGCATGAGGAGTATCGGTCGACTCGAGGATTCGAACTTGGCTCGAGGAATGAATTCATCTCGAGGAGACATGTAGAGTCGGCGCGAGGAGTATCAGTCGACTCGTGGGCTCGGGGCTCGACTCGAGGACTCATGTAGAGCCTGCACGAGGAGTTTCATGAAGAATCGGCACGAGGAGTATCGGTCGACTCGTGGATTCGAACTCGACTCGAGGAATGAACGCATCTCGAGGAGACATGTGGAGTCAGCACGAGGAGTATCAGTCGACTCGTGGGCTCGGGGCTCGACTCGAGGACCCATGTAGAGCCTGCACGAGGAGTTTCATGAAGAATCGGCACGAGGAGTATCGGTCGACTCATGGATTCGAACTCGACTCGAGGAATGAACGCATCTCGAGGAGACATGTAGAGTCGGCACGAGGAGTATTAGTCGACTCGTGGACTCGGGACTCGACTCGAGGACCCATGTAGAGCCTGCACGAGGAGTTATGTGAAGAGTCAGCACGAGGAGTATCGGTCGACTCCTGGACTCGAACTCAACTCGAGGACTCACGTAGAGCCTGCACGAGGAGCCACGCGAAGAATCGGCACGAGGAGTATCGGTCGACTCGTGGATTCGAAACTCGACTCGAGGAATGAACTCATCTCGAGGAGTTATGTGAGAAGTCTTTCTTTAGGACCTCCGGACTAACCATCGGCCCCTTGAGACTTTATTATTATTATTTTTTGAGTTGTTGTTGAGTTGTTTTTGATTGAGCATTGATCCATGTTAGCCCCCCGACTTTCTTGCGTTTATGAGACGAAGGCCAAGAAACTCTCATGTTAGAGGTATACAATAGTGTGCGTTTCATGTGTAAAATAACTCTTTATTGCAATAAGGGGGTCGTTACAGTTTGTCATGGCACTTGGCCTTCTTTAAAAAAAGGAAATTACATTTTCGAAATAAAAGTGATCACGAAGCCGACAATCATGGCTTGCTAGCAGGTGCGACGAATTCCTTGAAGTCCCCACCTCGAATTAGGGAATCAATTCGCTTCTTAAGCTGGTAGCATTCGATCGTCACGTGCCCGTGATCTTTGTGGTATTCGCAGAACCTACTTCGATCTCGCTTCGCGGGGTCCTTTGTGAGTGGAGCGGGGCTTCCCAGCTCATCGCGGCGTAAGCTCAGGATCCGGTCGGGCGTTGTGTTGAGCGGGACGAAGGATTGCTTCGGGGCTGGAGAAGGGTGGTCATTAGGGACTTGACCCTTCCGGTGCCTTTTCCTTCGTGACTCGGGACCAACGGCCGGTATCACAAGTGCGGCTGCGCGCTTCTGGTTGGGTGCTCGATCAATGTTGGGTGGTCGCTGCCCCAAGACGATCGTGGTCTCGCGTTGAGCGTCGAGTTTTTCTCTCAAGTCGAACTCGTGATCCTCTCTTTGAGAGCTGAGGCGGTCTCTCAAGTCTCCGGAGGCCGTCCCTATCACCCTTGTTAAGGGCGTGTTATTCAGGCGACGCCTTTGGCGGAGGCCGCGACCATCGACGTTGTCACCTTCACAAGGGTTTGGGACGCGGATGGTGAGCTTGGAGCGTCCCTTTCGGGACCTCGAGACTGAGCGTCCTCGGATACTGTGCGAGGTTTGACGCCTTGATGTGGTCGCCCGAGGGTGTCCCCTCGAGGGCGCGTGCGCGTGCTCATCAGAAAGTTGACGTCTCGGCGCGGTCGCCCGAGGGTGTCCCCTTGGAAGCGTGCGCGTGCGTCCCCTTTCGTGAGCAGCGTGGTCAAGGTTGGTCTCGTGGTTGACGTCATCGACGTCGATGGAGTCGAGGAGGTCGGCGATGAGCGCGCCGGTGACGCCGGGGCGGTCTAGGAGCTCGGCGAGCCTTCGAGCCGTGTCCTCTCGGACTGCGGCCTCGGGGTCATTCGTCGGGTCTCGGGGCTGGCTCTCATTATCATGAGGTTGCCCTTCGAGACCGTGCGCAGAGCTTTGGAGGCCGTGCCTCGAGCTAGTCGCTCGGGCGCCCACGGAGGTGGCAGGCACATGACTCATCTCTCGAGAGTCGTAGGTGTAGTGATAAAGGAATGGAAGGGAGAGCGTCGAGGTCCCCTCCTTCTAGCGCCAAAATGTTGTCGCAGTTTTTCGGACAACTATTTAGGAGCCAAAGACGGTTAGACCCGAGGCCGGACCAAGTGGTCGCATCTTGGCTCGAGCGTGTCGGACTTGGTATCCCAAGTCGTCCCTTAGCTGTGGGTGAAGCTTACCTCGTCTCGATACCTGAAAAGCAAGAAAGAGATTGTGAGCTACAAAGGGGAAACAGGGGGGGTGCCCCTGTTTACCTCTCCGACGCTCAACATTAGTGGGATTGAGGTGGAGTATAGAGGTTTTAGGGGTGGTGAGAGGCCGAAGATGAGCGAAACGAGCGAAGTACGAGTTCGACAGCGTTTCGGGACTCAAAATTGGATTACCTGGACTAGGGGAGCGGCCCCTGTATTTATAGGCAGCCAAGGGGTGGTTTGAAGACCCCTTGGCCAAGTGAGCAAGTTTGGGTCGGCCAATGGCCGAGGGAAGGCTCTAGAGCCGGCCATTGCCCGAGGCAAGCCTTGGGCCGGCCAATGTTGGAATTGATCTAGGATTGAAGAAAAAGATTAAACGCTTCGGGAAGCGGCGGAATTTTAAAAAAATTCTTTACAAGTAAAAACAGTTTTTACTAACCTAGACAAAGAGCAAGTACATGTAATTAAAAACTAATATGAGCTAGAAGTTTACTAACCTTTCTTGAAGCTTGAACTTTGAAGAAGCTTTTGGAAAGTTTGCAACGCTCGTCTCCCCTCGCAGCACGTCTCTCTTTCTTTCCTCGGCACCTCGAGCAACCACGAAAGTTTCTATCACTAAATCACTCGAAATAAAGGAATTAGTGAGTGGGCACTTTTAAACACTACGACTTAAGAACGAGTCTTGAAGTCGCAGAGCTAAACACTAGGTCGAGTGAGAACCTAGGTGCCAAGACAAGAAAAATCGAAAATAAACTAGAGAGAGAGAGGATTTTCGGCCACAAGTTCTAGAGAGAGAGTCTCTCAAATCTCTTAAACTTGGATGAATGAAAAGTGAGGAAATGAGGCTCTTATATATAGGAGAGGTCTCACCTTCTATAAGGTAGTTTCCTCTTCTATAGAATATCACATATTCATGAGCCAATTACCTCTTTTCCCACTTGAGATGCTCGGCCAACATAGGCTTCAATAAGCCTTGGATTTGTTTCCTATTTTGTTCCAAGCCTTGCTTTGACTCTCTCTTGGCCGAAGTTATGCTTTCCTTCTAGAGGAAATTTGTTTCCTCTTTTTCTTTTGGCAAGTATCTTGATACATTTATGCACAAAATAATCTCTCCTATTTCTCTATAGGGTAGGCGCCCATATTGTCTAGAAAAGGCTTCTAGAAGCTTTTCCATTTATTCATGACAACATGAAAAAGGCCCATTAAGAATTTTCAATAAAACTCTTATGAAATGAAATTAATTCACGAGGCCCAAATGATCAAGTCATGGCCGAGTGACATTAAGTCATCAAATGAACTTGTCAAAAAATTTATTGACATTCATTTCATCATTTGTCTCAAAAGACAAAAATACCCTTTTAACTATTTTCGTTCTTGTTTTGACTTAGCTTCCAGGTTTAACTATTCCTATCGATGTGATTCGTGACAGTGACCTCATGGACCCAAATGAACAAAGCTTGAGCTAAACACTTGGACTCAAAAGTTCACAAACCTTTTCCAAGTTTAGCTTAATGCCAACTGACTCCACTAAAGAGCTGACACTGAAAATCTCTCTGTTCAAATGAATTTGTTTTATACTCAAGAATTCGACCTAATAATGATGAGCGGATCCACTGAATATTATCTATGTTTACGCTTCATGAATGTCATCAGCTAGTCGGGATTTACTAAATCACCATTTTACCCTTCTAGCTGTTATTTCCTCAACTCCTTTGTCGCTTGTGAATAAGTTAGAAACAATGTATTGACGAGGAGCTAACAAGTCACATTGTTTCATCCAAAAGAGTCAGGACTCAATTTGGACACTGGTCAGTTCATTTATTCACACTCCAAGGAACAAAGCATGAGGTGACATGCATTACATTTCAGCAATCTTGTACATGAATTCCATATCTATGAGAACTTCACAAAGTTACTCATGACATTCTCACAACTTAGTACTTCACCAATAGGCCCTGTTCGGAATCACATAGTGAGTCCGAACTCTTACTTTCTCAAATGAGAATACTAAGCTGTGAAATGGCATGTCTCATTTCAGGATTAAGGTAAGCATGATGCAATTCATACATAGTGACTTCGAGACATAAGAGGTTAAATGGTTTGTTCTTATCTTGTCTCTAGAAGTGCACTGGTCAATTCAGTACCTTCGGAAGATACCTAGAAGAACTATAGAGTCTCCAACTCTCAATGCCTCATAACCAGACATCATAGATTCTTCTAACAATCGTACTGAGGTCAATAGTCCTTTGACCCTAAGATTCCGAATATATCGTTTTAAGCAAACTACGAAGAGTTTGTTCATGCAAATCTACATTTGTCTCTTCGTAAGTTGTTAAGTTTGTTTATGGACTAAAAGACTAAGGTTTTATCATAAAGCTTCAAACAAAGAAAGAATGAATGAACGTTTCAACTTTATTAATGAATGAATAGGCAATTACAAGACAGAGCCTTCATGAGACTTTATTACATCAAATGTACAAAATAAAGATTACAACTCTTCTTGTGGGCACCATTGACAACAAACTCCCACTTGACTCAAAGAAGATGTGTGTAGTCTTTCATGCCTAATCCCTCACAATGTTGGTCGAAGACCTTGTTCGCTAGGGCCTTGGTGAATAGATCTGCCAGAGACCTACTTCACCTCCACGTCTCCGCGCTGCACGATCTCTCTCGAATGAAATGGTATTTCCTCTCAATATGCTTAGAGCGCTTATGGCTTCTAGGTTCCTTTGAGTTAGCGACAGCCCCACTATTATCACAATAAAGGGTCATGGGCTCGTCGACGTTTGGAACAACTTCCAAATACCTAAGGAATTTTCTAAGCCATACAGCCTCTTTGGATGCTTCACAAGCAGCCACATATTCTGCTTCCATTGTGGAGTCAGTCATGCAAGATTGCTTAATACTTCTCCACACAACAGCTCCACCATTAAGGATGAACACAGATCCCGAAGTGGATTTCCTGGAATCCTTATCCGCTTGAAAATAGGAGTCGGTATATCCCGTCATAGTCAGGTCAGTACCTGAGTATGTAAGCATCAAGTTCCTAGTTCTTCGAAGATACTTAAGAACATGCTTAACAGCAATCCAGTGCTCGGGTCCAGGGTTGGATTGGAAACGACTAACTACGCCAACGGCGAAACAAATGTCAGGTCTAGTGCAAAGCATAGCATACATGAGGCTTCCTACGGCAGAGGCGTAAGGAATTTTCCTCATGTCTTCAATCTCTTGTGCAGTCTTGGGAGACTAGTCCTTAGAGAGTGAAACTCCATGCCTAAAGGGTGTTTGGCCCTTCTTGGAGTCTTGCATCGAGAAGCGATCCATTACCTTATCAATATAAGATGCTTGAGAGGGCGACAGGGTCCGGTTTTTCCTATCTCGAAAGATTTGGATCCCCAGAATGTACGCGGCTTCTCCTAGATCCTTCATATCGAATTGCTTTGCCAGCCAGACCTTAACCTCGGATAACTTACCCACGTCATTAGAAATGAGTAGTATATCATCGACATATAGTACCAGAAACACAACTTTACCTTCGTGTATTAACTTGTAAACATAAGGCTCATCTATTGACTGTTCGAAGCCAAAGCTCTTTACAGTTTCATCGAATCTAATAATCCATGACCTAGATGCTTGCTTTAATCCATAAATGGACTTAAGCAACTCACAAACCTTGGTCTCTTGACCTTCTTCCACGAAACCGTTTGGTTGAGCCATGTAAATGCGCTCGTCAAGATTGCCATTCAGAAAGGCTGTCTTGACATCCATTTGCCAGATCTCATAGTCGAGAGCTGCAGCTATGGATAGGAGTATGCGGATGGATTTAAGCATTGCGACTGGCGAGAAGGTTTCTTCATAGTCAATCCCTTCTTGTTGGGTATAACCCTTCGCCACAAGTCGTGCTTTGAACGTCTCGACGTTCCCATCAGGACCCCTTTTCTTCTTGTATATCCACTTACACCCTACGGGTTTAATCCCTTTAGGAAGGTCTACAAGTTTCCAGACATTGTTGACATACATCGAGTGCATTTCAACTTTCATGGCGTCAAGCCAAAGGTTTGATTCAGAACAAGCCATCGCTTGGCTATAGGAAACAGGATCATCCATGTCAGAGACGGCTACAAGAGAGTCTCCATAAGACATGTACCTGTCAGGCTTTTGAGTAGCCCTCCCACTACGTCTAAGTACTACTTGACGAGATTCTGATGAGTTAGGTTGTGTTTCAGTTGGGGTAAGAATAGTTCTTACAGATGAGGTAGAAGCTTCCTCACCCAACTTTTCTTCAAGCACAATTTTGCTTCTAGGTTTTGCATCTTTCATAAAGTCCTCCTCAAGGAAACGAGCATTCGTGCTAATGAAAGTCTTATTGTCCACGGGACTATAGAAAGTAAAACGTTTGGTTTCCTTTGGATATCCCACAAACAGGCACAATTCTGACCTACTAGCCAACTTGCTAGTCTTTTGCCTCAGCACGTGTGCAGGGCAGCCCCCAAATTCGGATGCGGCCAAGATTCACTTTACGGCCAGTCCATCGTTCATAAGGAGTACAAGGAACCGTCTTGGACGGAACTTGGTTCAGAATATAAGCGGCTGTTTCGAGGGCATATCCCTAAAAGGAAAGAGGGAGTGATGAGTAACTCATCATTGATCTAACCATCTCCATAAGAGTTCGGTTTCTTCTCTCTGACACTCCGTTTTGTTGAGGCGTGCCAGGTGCGGTAAGCTGAGAAGCGATACCTTCTTCTTTAAGAAATTCATCGAACTCTCCAGACATATACTCACCACCTCGATCAGATCGAAGGGTTTTGATCACTTTGCCAGTTTGCTTTTCCACTAAAGCCCTAAAGACCTTAAATACGTTAAAGGTCTCGGATTTGTGTTTGAGCAAACAGACAAACCCATATCGCGAGTAATCATCGGTGAAGGTAACAAAGTATTCGTATCCTCCACGTGCCTGATGGTTGAGCGGACCACATACATCAGAATGTACTAGTTCCAGCAACTCAGTGGCTCTTCGACCCTTATCGGAGAAAGGTCGCTTGGTCATTTTTCCTTCTCTGCAGGATTCACAAGTAGGTAGTGAACCTATTGCAGAGGCTTGGAGTGGACCGTACCTCACAAGTCTCTTAATCCTATCTAGACTGATATGACCAAGTCTTAAGTGCCACAGGTATGTTGATTTTGTTAGATCGGAGGATTCAGAAAGTTTGATCCTCTTTGGCTCCCTAATTAGATCGTTATCTATTTCGGTGTTTGAAAGAGAAGGTTGAGTGGGATAGATGTAAAAAAGATCATTCTTCATACATGCATCAGTGACGAAAGAATTAGAATAAGAAATACGAATTCCATTCTTAATAAACTTTAAACAATAATCTTGCTCGAGAAGACGAGCAACGGATATTAAGTTCTTCCCAAAGGTAGGAACAAAATAAACATTATTCAAATTTAAAGTGCGGTCTTCAAAAGACAGCGTCACGGATCCCACAGCCTTCGCGGACACCAGGCTCCCATCACCCCATTTGAAACAGAACTCGCCTTCCTCTAAGCTTTTGGTTTTCTTGAAACCATTCAAGGAACAACAAATATGGTTAGTAGCAGCGGAGTAAAGAATCCACGTTGATACATTATCAGCTACTAAGCATGCTTCGGTAACTAGTACAATACTATGTTCCTTTGCTTTGAGATTGGCAGGACAGTTCTTTTTATCGGCCTTGTGAGGTCCTTTCTCAGTTCTAGAGGCGGAGGCTTTGTGCTCAGTAGCATGTGCCTCTCCTTGATTCCTCTTTATCTTAGTGAGACCTACAGCAGTGTGAAGTTCCTCCATAAGCTTGGTAATAGTGTACTCTAGCTTGTTTATGGAGTAGTTAATCTTGGAGGTATCAAGAGATGCGGGGAGAGTTTCTAAGATCATATCTATGACATTCTTCCCATCAGTCTCAGATCCTAGGATTTCCATTTTATTTAGAAAACTAATGATCACTATCATAAAGTCTCTAACAGGAGTCCTAGCCTTCATATGACAGTTCATAAACTGTCGGACTGCTTGTTGCCTTATTTGACGCCCTCGCCCTCCAAACATCTCAAGGAGATTGTAGAGCATTTCGGCAGCGGTCTCGATGTCACGATGTTGCTCTTTCAGCATATTGTTCATAGATGCCAAGATATAGCACCTCACAATCTCATCGGATCGAAGCCAGGCCGCTAAGGCGTCATTGTCCTCTTGAGTTGAATCATCATTCATCAGAGGAGGACACGGGGTGGTGAGTACCCATTTGTGCTTGTTAATGGTAGGTATTATGTCGAGGTTACGTTTCGAATCTACGTAGTTTTCGTTTTCGAGTTTGATCGAGGAAAGAAAGATAGAGAGATGGTTGAGAGACATATTGCCTATATAAGTTGAAACAAGTTTATGATTAGTCTTTGGTTTAGGATTTAAGTTTTTATTAAGACATTTATAAAATCCAAAGGTGTTATAAACCAAACGATAATTTACTCCCTCAAGAGAAGGCCGCAAAAAATCTCCTTTTATAAGTAAATGACACATCATTAATGCTAAGCCAAGATGTCAATACATCTCTTTTGACTAGCCACCTTGTAAATTGGTTTGATCACTCACATCCTTCCGCAGGGCCTCGAGGGAGGATTACTAGGGATTGAGCCTAAGTGTGCAACCAACCACTTAGTCCAAAAGATCAACTTTGAAAAACAATCCCCCAAGGGGAGGCCTTGCCATCATCGTCTCACTCTCGGACGTAGCTCATTGAGCAATGATCAGAGCAAAGCGCCCTTGAGTACTCTGATTTAAGAGAGGGCCACGAGGGTGACTCTTACTCCGGCGACACTTGCACTTTTCATTAGTGTTGGGGATCGTTGGTTACAAACAACAAGGATAACCCTCCCACTTAGTTTTTGGAGTTGGTTCATCAACTCTTATAAGTTCGGAAACAAATTTCCTAGTTAGAGAGCGACAGAGCGGACAACTAGAAGAGAATCCTAGATCGACATGTTCAGAGTAGTGTTAGTGCATAAAGGCACAAGGTACATACTCGATCTTTTCCTATTTTCTATTTCGGGAAAGTGCGTGAGGGAAGTGTGAACTTCAACTCACTCGAACACTTGAAAGTTTGAGATTACACATCTTTTTATTTTTCGACTTGTCTACAAGGAGACCTCCCACTCAAATTTTCAAGAGCATATAGATTTTGAACATATGTGATATAGATATAGTTTTGAAAACATTTTGAAAATTTATTTGATTTGGATGACAAAATATTTTCAAGTTTGAAAGTGAAAAACGTTTTTCAAAATTCAAACTAGTTTTGTAAAAACTCAATTTCAATTAAACTTTCAAAAATCAAAACATTTTAATCTTACACATCATGTTTATAATCATATGAAAAACATTTTTGCTCAAGGAAATTTTCTCATTGGAGTTCTATAACTCATGGTAGTGGAGTTTGAAAATCCGGATTTCTAAAAAACTGGAGTTTCAGACAGCCGCGCACCTCGGAGTAAAATCGCCATATCTGGCGGCTCCGATGTCCTTTTGAGCCGAAACCGGTGGCATTGGACAGAGGAAAAACAGAGCTTTAATTTGTTTCAAGAATCATTAAATTTAGATTTTTTAGCAGAGAGTTATGCTACTTTTAATACGGGTTTATTCCAGCTCGAAGAAAAAGAAATAATTAAAGCTTGGTCCTTTTTAGGTGCGAAAAAGAATCGAGTGTAACGGAACGTTTTATGAAGGTTGTTAAAGCTTTTATTTGTGTTTTATTAGCAAGGTAATAACAAGGCATAAAAGAAATAACATCAAGCATAAAACGATTCAAGTAAATAAAAGAAACAAGCAAGACAATATAACTAGTCACAAAATTTTACTCGAAATTTCTGAAACCTTTAAAACACGTTTTTAAATATAAAAAATTAAAAACTTTTAGAACTGATTCTAATATGTTTTAAAAACATCCCAAACTCATAGAAAAACAACATGATTTTTAATTTAAAGGCAAGAGCAATAAATTAAAAAAAATCTAAGATAACAATTCTAACTTGTCACAAAATTAGTAAACTTTCGAAAACGATTTTCAAGCTCATATTTTTAAATACATGTACATGCTAATCTTTGACCATAGCTCTGATACCATTTGTTGGAATTGATCTAGGATTTAAGAAAAAGATTAAACGCTTCGGGAAGGGGCGGAATTTTAAAAAAATTCTTTACAAGTAAAAACAGTTTTTACTAACCTAGACAAAGAGCAAGTACATGTAATTAAAAACTAATATGAGCTAGAAGTTTACTAACCTTTCCTGAAGCTTGAACTTTGAAGAAGCTTTTGGAAAGTTTGCAACGCTCATCTCCCCTCGCAGCACGTCTCTCTTTCTTTCCTCGGCACCTCGAGCAACCACGAAAGTTTCTATCACTAAATCACTCGAAATAAAGGAATTAGTGAGTGGGCACTTTTAAACACTACGACTTAAGAACGAGTCTTGAAGTCGCAGAGCTAAACACTAGGTCGAGTGAGAACCTAGGTGCCAAGACAAGAAAAATCGAAAATAAACTAGAGAGAGAGAGAGAGGATTTTCGGCCACAAGTTCTAGAGAGAGAGTCTCTCAAATCTCTTAAACTTTGATGAATGAAAAGTGAGGAAATGAGGCTCTTATTTATAGGAGAGGTCTCACCTTCTATAAGGTAGTTTCCTCTTCTATAGAATATCACATATTCATGAGCCAATTACCTCTTTTCCCACTTGAGATGCTCGGCCAACATAGGCTTCAATAAGCCTTGGATTTGTTTCCTATTTTGTTCCAAGCCTTGCTTTGTCTCTCTCTTGGCCGAAGTTATGCTTTCCTTCTAGAGGAAATTTATTTCCTCTTTTTCTTTTGGCAAGTATGTTGATACATTTATGCACAAAATAAACTCTCTTTCCTTGGGTATTATGGGCGCCTATTCTCATCTAGAAGGAGCTTCTAGAAGCTTCTTCATTTGTTCATGACAACATGAGAAAAGCCCATTAAGAATTTTCAATAAAATTCTTATGAAATGAAATTAATTCACGAGGCCCAAATGATCAAGTCATGGCCGAGTGATGACAACATGAGAAAAGCCCTTTTAACTATTTTCGTTCTTGTTTTGACTTAGCTTCCAGTTTAACTATTCCTATCGATGTGATTCATGACAGTGACCTCATGGACCCAAATGAACAAAGCTTGAGCTAAACACTTGGACTCAAAAGTTCACAAACCTTTTCCAAGTTTAGCTTAATGCCAACTGACTCCACTAAAGAGCTGACACTGAAAATCTCTCGGTTCAAATGAATTTGTTTTCTACTCAAGAATTCGACCTAATAATGATGAGCGGATCCACTGAATATTATCTATGTTTACCCTTCATGAATGTCATCAGCTAGTCGGGATTTACTAAATTACCATTTTACCCTTCTAGCTGTTATTTCCTCAACTCCTTTGTCGCTTGTGAATAAGTTAGAAACAATGTATTGACGAGGAGCTAACAAGTCACATTGTTTCATCCAAAAGAGTTAGGACTCAATTTGGACACTGGCCAGTTCATTTATTCCCACTCACTAATTCCTTTATTTCGAGTGATTTAGTGATAGAAACTTTCGTGGTTGCTCGAGGTGCCGAGGAAAGGAAGAGAGACGTGCTGCGAGGGGAGACGAGCGTTGCAAACTTTTCAAAAGCTTCTTCAAAGTTCAAGCTTCAAGAAAGGTTAGTAAACTTCTAGCTCATATTAGTTTTTAATTACATGTACTTGCTCTTTGTCTAGGTTAGTAAAAACTGTTTTTACTTGTAAAGAAATTTTTTAAAATTCCGCCGCTTCCCGAAGCGTTTAATCTTTTTCTTAAACCCTAGATCAATTCCAACAAATGGTATCAGAGCTATGGTCAAAGATTAGCATGTACATCTTTTTAAAATTATGAGCTTGAAAATCGTTTTCGAAAGTTTACTAATTTTGTGACAAGTTAGAATTGTAATCTTAGATTTTTTTTTAATTTAATGCTCTTGTCTTTAAATTAAAAAGCATGTTGATTTTCTAGGAGTTTGGGATGTTTTTAAAACACATTAGAATCAGTTCTAAAAGTTTTTAATTTTTTATTGAAAAACGTGTTTTAAAGGTTTGAGAAATTTCGAGTAAAATTTAGTGACTAGTTTTGATATCTTGCTAGTTTCTTATTTTTACTTGAATCGTTTTATGCTTGTTGTTATTTCTTTTATTCTATGTTATTACCCTGCTAATAAAACACAAATAAAAGCTTTAAACAACATCTTAAAATGTTCCGTTACACTTGATTCTTTTTCGCACCTAAAAAGGACCAAGCTTTAATTTATTTCTTTTTCTTTGAGCCGGAGTAAACCCGCATTAAAAGTGGCATAACTCTCTGCTCAAAAATCTAAATTTAATGATTCTTGAATCAAATTGAAGCTCTGTCTGTCCTCTGTCCAATGCCACCGGTTTCGGCTCAAAAGGATATCGGAGCCGCCAGATATGGCGATTTTACTCCGAGGTGCGCGGCTGTCTAAAACTCCAGTTTTTTAGAAATCTGGATTTTCAAACCCCACTACCATGAGTTATAGAACTCTAATGAGAAAATTTTCTTGAGAAAAAATGTTTTTCATATGATTATAAACATGATGTGTAAGATTAAAATGTTTTGATTTTTGAAAGTTTAATTGAAATTGAATTTTTACAAAACTAGTTTGAATTTTGAAAAACCGTTTTCACTTTCAAACTTGAAAAATATTTTGTCATCCAAATCAAATAAATTTTCAAAATGTTTTCAAAACTATATCTATATCACATATGTTCAAAATCTATATGCTCTTGAAAATTTGAGTGGGAGGTCTCCTTGTAGACAAGCCGAAAAATAAAAAGATGTGTAATCTCAAACTTTCAAGTGTTCGAGTGAGTTGAAGTTCACACTTCCCTCACGCACTTTCCCGAAATAGAAAATAGGAAAAGATCGAGTATGTACCTTGTGCCTATATGCACTAATACTGCTCTGAACATGTCGATCTAGGATTCTCTTCTAGTTGTCCGCTCTGTCGCTCTCTAACTAGGAAATTTGTTTCCGAACTTATAAGAGTCGATGAACCAACTCCAAAAACTAAGTGGGAGGGTTATATTCGTTGTTTGTAACCCACGATCCCCAACACTAATGAAAGATGCAATAACGTGGGACTAAGAGCCGCTCTTGCGACCCTCACTTAAATGTGAGTACTCCAAGGCGTTATTGCTTCGATCATTGCTCAATGAGCTACGTCCGAGAGTGATGCAATGATGACAAGGCCTCCCCTTGGGGGATTGTTTTTCAAAGCTGATCTTTTGGACTAAGTGGTTGGTTACACACTAAGGCTCAATCCCTAGTAATCCTCCCTTGAGGCTCTGCGAAGGGATGTGAGTGATCAAACCAATTTACAAGGTGGCTAGTCAAAAATGATGTATTGACATTTTGGCTAAGCATTAATGATGTGTCATTTACTTATAAATGGAGATTTTTTGCGGCCTTCTCTTGAGGGAGTAAATTATCGTTTGGTTTATAACACCTTTGGATTTTACAAAAGTCTTAATAAAACTTAAATCCTAAACCAAAGACTAATCATAAACTTGTTTCAACTTTTATAGGCAATATGTCTCTCAACCCTCTCTCTACAATTCTTTCCTCGAATAAACTCGAAGGCGACAATTACGTCGACTGGAAACGTAACCTCGACATAGTCCTTACCGTCGACAAGCACAAATGGGTTCTCACCACCCCCTGTCCTCAAACGAATGATGATTCCACGCAAGAGGATAAAGACGCCCTGGCGGCCTGGCTTCGATCCGATGAGATTGCGAGGTGCTATATTTTGGCATCGATGAACAATGTGTTGCAACAACAACATCGTGATTATGAAACTGCCACCGATATGCTCTACAATCTCCATGAGATGTTTGGAGGGCAAGGACGTCAAGCTAGGCAACAAGCGGTCCGACAATTCATGAACTGTCGTATGAAGGCTGGAACTCCCGTTAGAGATCATATGATGCTGATCATTAGCTATCTAAACGAAATGGAGATTCTTGGATCTGAGATTGATGGGGAGACTAAAATAGATATGATCTTGGAAACTCTCCCCGAAACCTTTTATACCTTCAAGTTGAATTATTCCATGAACAAGCTGGAGTACACTGTTACCGAGCTCATGAAGGAACTTCAAACCGCTGAGGCACTCACTAAGAAAAAGAGGGCTCAACGAGAAGTACATGTTACTGCCTCCACCTCTGGATCTAAGAAGAGACCTCGCAATGCCGAGAAGAGGAACCAACCTAAGGTTCAAACGAAGAAGAAGGCGCCAAAGGCTCCGAAGGTGGACAAGTCTAAAGACAAGTGCCACCACTGCAACGAGCCTTGTCACTGGCGTAGGAACTGTCCCGCCTACCTCAAAACCAAAGCAAAAGGTATTGTACTTGTTACTGAAGCCTGTTTAGTAGCTGATAATGTATCATCGTGGATTATTGACTCCGTTGCTACTAACCATATTTGCTGCTCCTTGACTGGTTTTAGGAAAAGCAAAAGCTTAGAGGATGGCGACTTCTGCTTCAAGTGGGGTGATGAGAGCGTGGTGTCTGCGAAGGCTGTGGGATCCGTGATGCTATCTTTTGAAGATCGAACTTTAAATTTGAATAATGTTTATTATGTTCCTTCCTTTGGGAAAAACCTAGTATCTGTTGCTCAACTTTTCGAGCAAGATTATCATTTAAAGTTTATAAAGAATGGAATTCGTATTTCTTTTTCTAATTCTTTTGTCACTGATGCATGTATGAAGAATGGTCTTTTTTACATCTATCCCACTCAACCTTCTCTTTTAGACACCGAAATAGATAACGATCTAATTAGGGAGCCAAAGAGGATCAAACTTTCGGAATCCTCCGATCTAACAAAATCAACATACCTCTGGCACTTAAGACTTGGTCATATCAGTCTAGATAGGATTAAGAGACTTGTGAGGGATGGTCCACTCCAAGCCTCTGCAATAGGTTCACTACCTACTTGTGAATCCTGTATAGAAGGAAAAATGACTAAGCGACCTTTCTCCGATAAGGGTCGAAGAGCCACTGAGTTGCTAGAACTAATACATTCTGATGTATGTGGTTCGCTCAACCAACAGGCACGTGGAGGATACGAATACTTCGTTACCTTCACTGATGATTACTCAAGATATGGGTTTGTCTATTTGCTTAAACACAAATCCGAGACCTTTAACATATTTAAGGTCTTTAGGGCTTTAGTGGAAAAGCAAACTGGCAAAGTGATCAAAACCCTTCGATCTGATCGAGGTGGTGAGTATATGTCTGGAGAGTTTGATGACTTTCTTAAAGAAGAAGGTATCGCTTCTCAGCTTACCGCACCTGGCACACCTGAACAAAACGGAGTGTCATAGAGAAGAAACCGAACTCTTATGGAGATGGTTAGATCAATGATGAGTTACTCATCACTCCCGTTCTCCTTTTGGGGATATGCCCTCGAAACAGCCGCTTACATTCTGAACAACGTTCCTTCTAAAACGGTTCCTGGTACTCCTTATGAACGATGGACTGGCCGTAAAGTGAATCTTGGCCGCATCCGAATTTGGGGTTGCCCTGCACACGTGCTGAGGCAAAAGACTAGCAAGTTGGCTAGTAGGTCAGAATTGTGCCTGTTTTGTAGGATATCCGAAGGAAACCAAAGGTTTTACTTTCTATAGTCCCGAGGAGGATAAGACTTTCGTTAGCACGAATGCTCGTTTCCTTGAGGAGGACTTTATGAAGGATGCGAAACCTAGAAGCAAAATTGTGCTTGAAGAAAAGTTGGGTGAGGAAGCTTCTACCTCATCTGTAAGAACTGTTCTTACCCCAACTGAAACACAACCTAACTCATCAGAATCTCGTCAAGTAGTACTTCGACGTAGTGGGAGGGCTGTTCAACAGCCTGACAGGTACATGTCTTATGGAGACTCTCTTGTAGCCGTCTCCGACATGGATGACCCTGTTTCCTATAGCCAAGCGATGGCTTGTTCTGAATCAAACCTTTGGCTTGACGCCATGAAAGTTTAAATGCACTCGATGTATGTCAACAAAGTCTGGAAACTTGTAGACCTTCCTGAAGGGATTAAACCCGTAGGGTGTAAGTGGATATACAAGAAGAAAAGGGGTCCTGATGGGAACGTCGAGACGTTCAAAGCACGACTTGTGGCGAAGGGTTATACCCAACAAGAAGGGATTGACTATGAAGAAACCTTCTCGCCAGTCGCGATGCTTAAATCCATCCGCATACTCCTATCCATAGCTGCAGCTCTCGACTATGAGATCTGGCAAATGGATGTCAAGACAGCCTTTCTGAATGGCAATATTGACGAGCGCATTTACATGGCTCAACCAGACGGTTTCGTGGATAAAGGTCAAGAGACCAAGGTTTGTGAGTTGCTTAAGTCCATTTATGGATTAAAGCAAGCATCTAGGTCATGGAATATTAGATTCGATGAAACTGTAAAGAGCTTTGGCTTTTAACAGTCAATAGATGAGCCTTGTGTTTACAAGTTAATACACGAAGGCAAAGTTGTGTTTCTGGTACTATATGTCGATGATATACTACTCATTGGTAATGACGTGGGTAAGTTATCTGAGGTTAAGGTTTGGCTGGCAAAGCAATTCGATATGAAGGATCTAGGAGAAGCCGCATACATTCTGGGAATCCAAATCTTTCGAGATAGGAAAAACCGAACCCTGTCGCTCTCTCAAGCATCTTATATTTATAAGGTGATGGATCGCTTCTCGATGCAAGACTGCAAGAGGGGTCAAACACCTTTTAGGCATGGAGTTTCACTCTCTAAGGACCAGTCTCCCAAGACTGCACAAGAGATTGAAGACATCAGGAAGATTCCTTACGCCTCTGCCGTAGGAAGCCTCATGTATGCTATGCTTTGCACTAGACCTGACATCTGTTTCGCCGTTGGCGTAGTTAGTCGTTTCCAATCCAACCCTGGACCCGAGCACTGGATTGTTGTTAAGCATGTTCTTAAGTATCTTCGAAGAACTAGAAACTTGATGCTTACATACTCAGGTACTGACCTGACTATGACGGGATATACCGACTCCGATTTTCAAGCGGATAAGGATTCCAGGAAATCCACTTCGGGATCTGTGTTCATCCTTAATGGTGGAGCTGTTGTGTGGAGAAGTATTAAGCAATCTTGCATTGCTGACTCCACAATGGAAGCAGAATATGTGGCTGCTTGTGAAGCATCCAAAGAGGCTGTATGGCTTAGAAAGTTCCTTAAGTATTTGGAAGTTGTTCCAAACGTCGACGAGCCCATGACCCTTTATTGTGATAATAGTGGGGCTGTCGCTAACTCAAAGGAACCTAGAAGCCATAAGCGCTCTAAGCATATTGAGAGGAAATACCATTTGATTCGAGAGATCGTGCAGCGCGGAGACGTGGCAGTGAAGAAGATCTCAACGGTGGACAACCTCGCAGATCCATTCACTAAGGCCACTACTACAAAAATAGGATTCTACAACGCTTAAAAACAGTTGTAGAATCCTGCGTTGTAGAAGCTTCTACAACACTTGAAAATCCGTTGTAGAATCCAACAGCTTTCTATAACGCTTAATTATCCGTTGTAGAAACTAAGCTTCTACAACGGATTCTTAAGCGTTGTAGAAGCTTCTACAACGGGTTGAATCCATTGTGTAATTTTTAAACATTTTCAAACATCTCGCCGCGGCGACGTATAATTCGCGCCGCGGTGACATATTCTACAACGGATCTTCAATCCGTTGTAGAAGCACGTCACCGCGGCGCGGAATATACGTCGCCGCGGCGAGTTATTTGCCGCGGCGAGGTACGTTCCACGCCGCGGCGAGAACATTCTACAACGGATAATAATCCGTTGTAGAATCAACTCGCCGCGGCGAATAATACACTTC
The DNA here is from genome assembly GCF_054948205.1 of Urtica dioica subsp. dioica. Classification (NCBI taxonomy): domain Eukaryota; kingdom Viridiplantae; phylum Streptophyta; class Magnoliopsida; order Rosales; family Urticaceae; genus Urtica; species Urtica dioica. The sequence goes on along the minus strand of NC_142759.1, from coordinate 41,352,954 downwards.
ACCGCGGCGAGAAATTCGCCGCAGCGAAGTCAAATCTTAGCCGCGGCGAGATTATTCTACAACGGATTATAATGCGTTGTAGGAAGGGGATGAATTTTTTTTTAAAAACTCGCCGCGGCGAAGAAAAAATCTCGCCGCGGCGAGACTAAGATTTCTAATTTGCCTGCTCTCGGTATCTTGTCTCGCCGCGGCGAATAATATTTCCCGCCGCGGCTCGAATTACTTGCCGCGGCGAGAAAAAAAGTTCGCCGCGGCGAGAATCATTTATTTTCAATCCAGAATCTGTTTTTTACACGATACTAGCACCTGAAAATAATCTTCAATACAAAAAATATCTAATATATACATTCATCTTCAAATATCCTCATCTTCAAAACATTCAAAATCTAATATATACATCTTCAAAAAAACTAGCTAATCATCACAGTTAATAAATGTTTGTACATAACTTACCCATTCTTCCCTAACTCTCTCTAAATCCTCCTTTGTATAGGATTTCTTATTTTCTAATTTTCCTACACCTCCTACGACTATATCACGCATATAAGAAATGACAAAATACCCGCATTCCGTGTTTCCCGTTTGTCTCGGAGCGTCCCAAGCCTTGATGTACGTTGATTGCCCGTTACTATGGGCGTTTTGATGCTCGAGCTTGAAATCAACAAGAACCCTATATAACACGGAGATTATAAGAGAAAAAACATCTAGAACGATTTATAATGAAAATTATTTAAGAAATCAAAATATTACCTTTTTATCAATCGATTTAAATCGATTGGGATTTTATTTCTCAACGGGTCAAAGAACATAGCGCTATTTCTCCAAAGGTCGAGGACAACGAGCATCCAATGCGCACCTTTGTTATACGGCATCAAAACTAATTCACCAAATTTGCAATCTCGTACCACGTTTCCAACGTCCTTGACTCGTTTTGACAAATAAGCCTCCTCATCGTCATTTTCGATATACGAACTTAAGCTCGGATTTATAAAACAATAATTTCGAGTCTTCTTCGCCTTTTCTAGCCTCGAGCGTAGATAGCTATGACAAACAAATATTTAGTTGATCAAAACACTAAATATTGAATATTGATATTAAAAAACGCATATAAAGAAAACTCTTACTCCATATAAACCGTTATGCTCCCCGCGCCAATTTCCAAGTATTGCAAAAAATCGGAAATGTCTTCAAATGACACAGGAATCGGGATAGCCGCGAGACTTGGACTAACATCGACCATAATCACATCACCTTCCGGTAACATTACTTTGTTGACATGTTGAGCGAGCAATCGATACTTGGGATTAATCACCTTGTACGGAATCTTCTTAGCATCATCGATGCTAGCTTCACTCTCAAAACCAAGCTTTGAGAGTTGTTTGACAACCGGACCGCGACTCTCTATTCCCGAGTCCATTTCCATGAGTCTCTTTGGCCACGAGACAAACCCGCCTATAGCATCTTCAACGGTTTGAGCTTCTTCGGTGGGAATTGGCAATTTTGCTTTTTTAATCAAAACCCCCAAAACGGCCACGCGTAAATTTCCTTCCTCGAAAGGTGAGAAATGAACTACGCCTCCATTCATGTACGCTCGCCCATTTGCAACATGAATTGTGCCTCCAAACTCGGTGTCATCAATGAAAAGAAGACACTCGACGCTTTCATCCGAACTCGGTGTCACCGGTGTGGTTGGATTCAAAGAGCAACTAGCACGAACACTATTGGGTTTTTCCACAACAATAGGATCGATCTTCGGACGATCATCAACAATGATAGGATCGATCTTCGGACGATCATCAACATCGTCGTGTTCTAAGCGAATCAAGAATTTTATCAATAACTTAATACCAAAACATTTATCTTTAATAAATAGATAAAAAAAATTAAACATACCTAAAGAGACCGCTTCATTGACGTGTTCTTCAACATTTGCCATCTCTTTATCATCAACAACCTTCGCGTTGAGATTCCCTTCCACTTGCTCGACACTAGGCGACTCGACATTAATGCTACCATTTCCACCGAAGGCCTTCATCACCAAAGACTTTAACTCGCTCATTTCCCGACGCATCTTCATTACTTCTTCGTTGGGCGTTGGAGGAACAAAATACTTAAAACGCGACATGTGTTTGGATTGACCGCAAACTCGCGACGTTCCCAAAGCTTCTTGCAAAACACTCTTTCCCGATTCCGGCAACCATGTCCCTTGCGATGCTTGTTGGGATAACGTTTTCTACACATAAAATTATTTGAAAATAAAATTACAAGGTTAATTGTTATAACAAAGGTAAAGAACTTACGATTTTTTCTCCCATCAATTTGTCTTTCTCATCCTTGTAGTTATCTACGTCTTTCATTCGCGAGTCATGCTAGTAAGAAGTAATTATATAATAAATTAAAAAATAATTGCAACATTTGAAATAACTAAAAGAAAAAAATGAATCTAACCTTTTCTTGATCAAGCTTTCGATATCCATTTCGGCCCGTTCGAGATTTGTACACACTTTTTCCGATATTTGATTTCCCATGTTCCGATGTTTGTTTGAACATTTCGGTTCGCCTATATTCAACAAATGCTATCCAATCTTCTTCGGTGATACTTGTATAGTATTTCAAAATACAAGCCGGTCTCTTTAAGGCGATTGGTTCGTTGATTATGTCTTTGAGTAGATCGTTGTATATCTCATGACGAAATAACCTTGCGGCTTCTCCGACTCTCATAAGGCAATCGTGTTTTTGTTCGATAGGAATCGTAAATCCTTCTTGCATTTCGTTCCAAATCCGTTCTTTAATTTGGGCGTTGTCTTTACATCTCCAATCACGCATCGAAAGTGGAACGTGTTTTCTTGCTAACACGCCAAAGTAACTCGACAACTCATCACCCTCTTTACCGATTGGTTGCCCTTTATCATCAAATTGTACCGGGATTTTTTTACCAAGTGTTTTAGCCTTATTAACCCGACCCATAAGAGTGTTTCTTCGTTTTCCTTGTTCATCGGAGTTAAGCGCTAGTTGTCTTCTAATTTTTCTTTTACCACTACCGCTAGAAGTAGTAGTAGTGGACGACATTGAATCTAATAAACAAAATTCAAATCATAATTTCAATTTTCAACTCAAATGTTATCAAAATTTCAACTCAAATGTAACAAAAATCAAATATAAACTCAACTCCAATCACAATATAAACTCAAATCCAATCCGATTCTAAACAAAAACACAATTTCAATCCCAATTCAATCTACTATCAAATATATTTCTCAAATCAAATCAATATCAAACTTCAATTCAATAAACTCAAATCCAATACAATATCTCCTAATTTCAAATCAATATCGAATTCACACTAAATAAGTTCATGTAAAAATGTTCAAAAACATTACCCGGAGTTGGACGAGCACAAGGGCGGCGAAGAGAAGGTGGTGAGGCGAGGTGAGGGCGCGCGGCGAGGGTGGGCACGAGCAAGGTGAGGGCGCGCGGCGAGGGAGGGCGGCGTGGGCGCACGGCGAGGTGAGAGAGGGCGGCGTGGGCGCGGCGCACGGCGAGGAGAGGGAGTTGAGGGTCGGAGAGAACGCGCGGGAGGGCGCGGTAGTTCAGCGAAGTGAGGGACGGAGAGAGAGAGAGGGGCCGAGAGAGAGAGTGGCGGAGAGAGAGAGGGACGGGCGGCAAGAGAGTGGTGGAGAGAGAGAGGGACGGGCGGAGAGAGAGAAGGACGAGAGAGATAGAGATGAGAAGAAATGAGAATGAGAAATGAGAGGGAAAAAAAAACCCTAAGTATAGATATGAATGGGCTCGGGTAGTTAAAAAAATTTGAAAATTTCAGATTTTTTAACGCTCCTACAACGCTTATTCTAAGCGTTGTAGGATCTCGCCGCGGCGAAGTGTATTTCTCGCCGCGGCGAGATGATTCTACAACGCTTAGAATAAGCGTTGTAGGATCCTCGCCGCGGCGAAACCAAATTCTCGCTGCGGCGAGAGTTACCCAGAAACGTCTCGTCGCGGCGAAAATGTGGCATCGCCGCGGCAAGGTAACCCTAGATGTCCTCGCCGTGGCAATATACAATTTCCGCCGCGGCGAGACCTTTTTACAACGCTTAAGTAAGCGTTGTAGAAGCCTCGCCGCGGCGAAGGCTAATTCCCGCCGCGGCGAGGAATACATTCGCCGCGGCGGGAATTGTATGATGCCGCGGCGAGAGTATATGTCTGGAACATGGTGCTCTCGGTAAGTTTTTCGCCGCGGCGACGACTTGTTCCCGCCGCGGCGCAGGACTCCTGCCGCGGTGGGATTTGTACCTCGCCGCGGCGTGATATGTCGCCGCGGCGAACGCATATTTTTGCCGCGGCGAGGACATTCTACAACGCTTATGGTAAGCGTTGTAGAATGTCTCGCCGCGGCGAAGTAGAAAGTTCGCCGCGGCGAGTGACACGAGACTGGTGATATAAATTCTCATTTCTGGTCTTTTTCACTTTGAACTCTCTCATAACCTCACTCGAAAAAATATTTCCAGTACCTTTTCTACTCATTCTAGAGCGTCCTCGTTTAGTAGTCTCATCTACACATTCAAATCTTGTAAGTTCTTCTTTAACTTCTTCTAATTGTTGTTCTCTTGATAGTTTATACTAATTAGAATTGGTAATTTTTTGTATAATTAGGGTTTTTCTATGAATATGAGGAAGTGGATGTGGGAGAATAGATTGAATGAGATATATCGGAAAGGTGTAGATGAGTTTTGTGATTTTGCTAGAGAGAACATGGTAGATTTGAAATCTATTCGTTGTCCTTGTATTAAATGTGGAAATCATAGACATTTTTCGATTGATGTCGTTCGGACCCATTTGTTTGCATATGGAATAATGACCTCGTATCAAAGATGGTTCTACCATGCTGAGGTTTTTCGTTCTACGGCAAATGAGGATGATGTTGAAGATGATATTGATGATATGTGCGGAATGATGAATGATTTGGAGGACGATTTTGTTGAGCGACCGGAATTGTTTGAGTCCATGATGAATGATGCGGAGACACCATTATATGAAGGGTGTACAAGCTATTCGAAGTTGTCATTTTTAGTTACATTATTTCATTTGAAGGCGTCGGGGGGTTGGACAAACACTAGTTTTACTCTATTGTTGGAAACACTGAAAGATGCATTTCCGAAAGACAATAAAGTACCTTTAAGTATGTATGAAGCAAAGAAGACTTTGGGTACATTAGGCATGAAGTACGAGAAATTCCATGCGTGCCCAAATGATTGTGTTTTATATAGACACGAGTATGAAGATCTAGATGAATGTCCGACGTGCAAAGAGTCACGGTAGAAGAAGGGTAAAATTCCATGTAACGGGGTTAAAGGAGTTCCAGTTAAGGTACGTACATTTTCATCACTTGATTAGGAAATACATGTAGCTCATATTCATTATTTATTACTGATTTTCATTAAATATATTTCAGTCGTTATGGTACATTCCTCCAATGCCGCGCTTTCGTCGAATGTTTAATAGTGTCAAACACGCGAAGAACATGGTTTGGCACTCCGAAAAGCGTATCGATGATGGTATGTTGAGACATCCTGCTGATGCTGCACAGTGGAAATCATTCGATTTAGAGTATAAGGATTTCAGTGTTGATACTCGAAATTTGCGCCTTGGTTTAGCTTCTGATGGAATGAACCCGTTCAGCATGATGAGCAGTAAATACAGTGTTTGGCCGGTTATACTTGTGAACTACAATCTCCCTCCAAAGCTATGTATGAAGAGAAAGTTCTTGATGTTAACGCTTTTGATTTCAGGACCGAATCAACCAGGAAATGATATTGATGTCTATTTGGCAGCGTTGGTCGATGATTTGAAGATGTTATGGGAGAAAGGGATGGAAGTTAAAGACGCTTACCGTGGAGATTCGTTCAACTTAAGGGCAATGTTAATGTGGACTATTAACGATTTTCCGGCCTATGGAAACTTGTCAGGATACTCTGTGAAATGCTCGATTGGTTGTCCGATTTGCATGAAAGACACATCTTCCATCCGTTTGAAGCATGGTAAGAAAACTGTTTTTCTGGGTCATAGAAGATTCTTACCAAGAGATCACTCGTATAGAAGATTGAAACAAGCGTTTGATGGAAATTCAGAAGAACGACCCCCTCCTAGAATTTTGTCTGGTGAAGATGTCTATGAGATGGTTAAAAACGTCAATGAAGTGCTTGGGAAAAGAAAGCGGAGTGCTAGTACTAAAGAATCGTTCAAAGAGAATCCTTGGAAGAAGAAATCGATTTTCTACGACCTTCCTTATTGGAAGACACACTACGTCCGGCATTGTCTGGATGTTATGCACATCGAGAAAAATGTTTGCGAATCGCTTATTGGTACACTTCTTGATGATCCAAATAAATCGAAAGACGGAATACAATCTCGATTGGATCTCAAAGAGATGAATATAAGAAGCATTTTGCATCCCGAGGAGGGGGGTGGGAAAAAAACAAAATTACCACCGGCAAAGTACACTCTAGATCGAAAGGAGAAGAAGAAATTGTGTAACTGGTTTGCTTCTATTAAAGTCCCCGAAGGTCATTCGTCAAACTATAAGAGGTTCGTGTCTTTGAAAGATTTGAGGCTTACTGGAATGAAGACGCACGACTGTCATGTGCTGCTACAACAAATGTTGCCTCTTGCTTTGCGAGGAATTGTGCCAAAAGATGTGAGGTTTGCAATATCAAAGATATGTGTATTCTTTAACTCGATTTGCTCGAAGGTCATCGATCCAACTCGATTGGATTTAATGCAGTCAGAATTGGTGAAAACTCGGTGCTTGCTCGAAAAGATCTTTCCACCTTCGTTTTTCGACATAATGATCCACTTAACCGTCCACTTGGTACGTGAAGTGAAATTAGGAGGGCCCGTATTTTTACGGTGGATGTATCCAATCGAACGTTATATGAAAGTGTTGAAAAGCTACGTGAAGAACTACAATAGGCCGGAAGGAAGCATAGTTGAAAATTACATAGCAGAAGAGTCGGTTGAGTTTTGTTCTGAGTATTTAGCTAAAACAGACGAAATTGGGTTACCCAAGAATTCCAATTTTGATTCAAAACCTCTATCTGAAGGTATTTTTTTAACACTTTATTTGTTTATTTAAATTATATATGAACATTATTTTTAAGTATTTGTATCATTATAGGTACTTATTCGATCGTCAACCGAAAAGAATGGGAGCAAGCAAGTCTCCATGTGCTACACAACGTTTCCGAGGTCAAGCCATTTGTTGATATTCATTTGAATGAGTTGAGAGTGAATAATCCAAAGAAGGGTAGAAATGAAAAATGGTTGCAAGAAGAGCACAACCGTTTGTTTCAAAACTGGCTTGGAAAACGCATATTTAAAGAGGCAGGACATTCATCTACGTTGAGTAAACTATCTGGCGGGCCTTCCTCAATGGTTACAAGGTACACTGCTTGGTCTGTTAATGGTTTTACATTTTACACAAAGGAACGAGACAATAAGCATCCCGTACAAAATAGTGGTGTTACATTGTTTGCGGAAGCTTTACATGTTTCGTCGGCAAAAGATAAGAATCCAAAACATGCTTTTATGAAGTATTACGGATACACTGAAGATATTTGGGAACTTGATTATTGTGGGTTGCGAGTCGCATTATTCCAGTGCAAATGGGCAGACAATAATCACGTTAAAGTTGATAATGACGGAGTTACAATTGTCGACTTTAGACGGATTGGCTACGAGAATGATTCATTTATTTTGGCTTCGCAAGCAAGTCAAGTGTTTTATGTTTCGGATCCAGCAAATCCTGAGTTATCGTTAGTGGTTCATATGAAAGCGAGAAACGGTAACGAAGAAGAAGACGAAGACATGTCTAGCATTCCTCCGTTCACATCAGGATTACCGCCAATTGATCAAGAGGTGGATGATCTTGATAATGACGATGTTTCACATCTACTTCGTAAGGATATAGATCCTATTTTTGTTTAATATTGAACATTTAGATAATGTATTTTCATTTTGGATTTGATGTTATTCTCCTGTAGACAACGTTATTTTCCATTCAAAATTTCTCTATACAATGTCATTTACATTAACATTACATTTCTCCGACATCGCCGCGGCTGAGTACAACTCTCGCCGTGGCAGGATCATCTATTCCATGCCGCGGCGAGGATATCACGCCGCGGCGGGAATATTACCTCGCCGCGGCGAGACTAGATCTTAAAAAACACAGACTCTCGGTATAAAAAAATGAAAATCTCGCCGCGGCGACATATAAATCCTGCCGCGGCGAGGACCCTTCTACAACGCTTAAACAGGCGTTGTAGAACCCTCGCCGCGGCAACGTATATTACATGCCGTGGCGAGGGTATCCCGCTGCGGCGGGAATATTACCTCGCCGCGGCGAGACAATGTCTTGACTCGCCTCGCCTGGCCGAGCTCGTCAGCTCGCCTCGCCCTGTCGAGCTCGTCAGTTCGCCTCGCCCGGCCGAGCTCACCAGCTCGCCTCGCCTGGCCGAGCTCGTCAGCTCGCCTCGCCCGGCCGAGCTCACCAGCTCGCCTCGCCTGGCCGAGCTCATCAGCTCGCCTCGCCCGGCCGAGCTCATCAGCTCGCCTCGCCCGGCCGAGCTCATCAGCTCGCCTCGCCTGGCCGAACTAAACTGTTGTAGAAACCTCGCCGCGGCAACGTATATTCCATGCCGTGGCGAGGTCATTACGCCGCGGCGGGAATATCAACTCGCCGCGGCGAGACAAGTTCTTAAAAAACAAAGACTCTCGGTATAAAAAAAATCAATTTCTCGCCGCGGCGAAATACAAATCCTGCCGCGGCGAGGACACTTCTACAACGCTTAAATAAAGTGTTGTAGAAACCTCGCCGCGGCAACGTATATTCCATGCCGCGGCGAGGTCATTACGCCGCGGCGAGACAAGTTCTTAAAAAATACAGACTCTCGGTATAAAAAAAATCAAACTCTCGCCGCGGCGAGGTGATATTTTAGCCGCGGCGTAGATCACTCGCCGCGGTGGAAAATATACTGTGCCGCGGCGAGAATAATCACGCCGCGGCGAGAAAGGTACCTAGCCGCGGCGAAGAAGCACTCTACCAGGTACTCATTCACTTTTTTGCAATGTTTAACCAATTCTCCAACTAAAAATGATCATTCAATTAAAATTTCTACAATAAATAAAACAAACCAAACGAGTCTCAAACACACAAATAAAACAAACCAAACGAGTCTCAAACACACAAATAAAACACACCAAGCGAGTCTTAAACTGAAACTTAAATTTAAGAAGAGTTTGAAATTTATATGGAAGAGTTGGTGTTGTTGGTTCTTGAAATTTACTCGTCATTCGGTGGTGGTGGGGGTGGGTTCGCCGGATATTGAGGAGGTGCCATATGCGGTGGCCACTGTGGTGGTGCGTACGGATAGTCGAAGTACTGAGGATATGGAGGAAATAACACATGATTCTCTTGGTTGATGTCCCACCGAGAGTAGAGATCGTTCAACTGATTGATGTGAGAGGCGCCATACTCCGCTTGTTGGTGCATGTACTGTTGCGTGTGTTGGAACCCGCCGACGAGATAGTTGGAGCAATGAGCAATGTAGTCGATGGTGGCGGGGTCGATTACCGGAGGCGCTGGTAAGCGCAATAGGGGCTCCGCTTCCCCCTCTTCACCCTCTTCCTCCGCTTCTTCCTCTTCCTCCGCTTGTGGATCCTCCCTAATCTTGTACCGCTCGATAATGGAATCCGTAATAGGCCCCATTGAACTGTGTATCGTATCCCTTTTCGAGCGTGGTACCCCCGCATTTGTACAAAGGCCGGTAATGATCGCCGGATATGGCAAACCGTGTCGTTCATTAGTATAGTCGAGTTTCTTCATCCAATTATAGATGAATCGATCGACGTTAATGGAAAGGCCTTTAACAATGCAGAACAACACCTGGATACGATCCTCGTCGAGAGTGGTGAAGTGCTTGATTGGATAGAGACGAGCGCAAACAAAGTAAATCCACGCTTTAGCGATCCTGGTGAGTTGGTCACGCTTGAGTACCCTTTTTCCTTTTTCAGTGACTCAATCCTCTCCCGGAATGCACAACACCCGTGACATCTCCTCATGGCTGCAATTTCTTAGCCATTCTCGATAGCCCTCGTTCTCGAAAGGCACATCTGGGGTCCCAAGAAGATCGTTGATAGCTTCGATACTCATATCGACCCGTTTCCCACGGACCGTCACAACATCACCTTGGGAGTCCGGCAAGTTTGCGTAGAATTCGTACACGAAGTTGACGTTCGAATCGAACTCGGGTACAGCACAATACCTCCCCCAATCATGACCAACTATGCTGTTGCGGATTTGCTTTCCTATATCCGACGTATTGCTTACATTGAATCCTCTCTCATGGATAATGCCACCTTGCTAGTAAAGATACTCGAGTTGTATTCCTCTTCGGGAGACTGTTGACGAGGTCGCTTGCTTTTTACTTTACTCTGACCTCTGGAAGAGCTCGTAGCCTTGGAGGCCGTGTTTTTAGTTCGAGGCATTTTCAAGCTCCTACAAAACATAATCATAAACAATTCCAACAATCACAAATAATTCATAAACAATTCGACCAATCACAAATTCATGAACAATTCAATCAATCACCAATTCATAAACAATTCAATCTCAACATTAATATACATAACCATTTTAACCACTAACCTATGTAACAATATGTCAAACACAATCCGGACATTTCAATTTAACTCAAATTCTCATTCAAATTCACTCATTCAAATTCCACTAACCTAAATTCACTCATTCAAATTCCACTAACCCAAACCCTAATTTCTTGTTCTAATAAGAGAAAATCAAACAAAACCCTAAATTTGTGAATTCAAAAATCAAACTATATGCAATTCGGGTAAACAACAAGAAATCCATATCAACAACACCAAATTAAATCAATATACACCTTAAAAAACTTTTAAAATCATACCTTACAATGACGCGGCAAGAGAGAGAGAGAGAGAGAGGCGCGAGAGGAAGCACGGCGAGGACTCGGCGAGAGAAAAGTGACGGCGAGGACAAGGCGAGAGAGAGTTGGCGGCGAGGACAAGGCGACGGCGAGATTTTGGGGCGGCGAGGACGTGGCGAGGGATTTTGAAAGAAAAAAACTGGAGAGAAGCGGCCGAAAATGGTTGTCTCGTGTGTGGGTATTGGAAAAAATGAGAAAAAAACTGAAAACGGCCTTTTATAGTGAAAACCTAAAAATTCTCGCCGCGGCGAAAATATGTCTTCGCCGCGGCGAGACGTTCCTACAACGGTTATAATATCCGTTGTAGGAACGGGTCGCCGCGGCGAGATTCCTCCCTCGCCGCGGCGAGACAGTTTCTTAAAAAACTGCTTGGCCACGGTATCCACCTCGCCGCGCCGGAGGATATTTCTAGCCGCGGCGAAATTATCTCGCCGCGGCGAGAAATAGTTATCGCCGCGGCGACATGAATCTACAACGCTTGTAACAAGCGTTGTAGAATGAGTCGCCGCGGCGATGTTTAAATTGTCCCGCGGCGAGACCCGTCCTTCTACAACGCTTTTACAAAGCGTTGTAGAAAGTTCTCGCCGAGGCATAAATCACGTGGTGCCGCGGCGAGGATTCTACAACGGATAGTTTAAACGTTGTGGAAAATCTGAAATTTATGTACTTCTACAACGCTTAGCTTTAAGCGTTGTAGAAACTATCATATCCTACAACGCTTATCCATAAGCGTTGTAGAAACACTGAGATTCTACAACGCTTAGCCATAAGCGTTGTAGAAACACTATGTTTCTACAACGCTTATGTTAAGCGTTGTAGAATCCCTAGTTTCTACAACGCTTATGTTAAGCGTTGTAGAAAGTGGGTTGTATAATCCAACATTTGTAGTAGTGGCCCTAGCGAACAAGGTCTTCGACCAACATCATGAGGAATTAGGCATGAAGGACTACACACACCTTCTTTGAGTCAAGTGGGAGTTTGTTGTCAATGGTGCCCACAAGAAGAGTTGTAGTCTTTATTTTGTACATTTGATGTAATAAAGTCTCATGAAGACTCTTGCTTGTAATTGCCTATTCATTCATTAATAAAGTTGAAACGTTCATTCATTCTTTCTTTGTTTGAAGCTTTATGATAAAACCTTAGTCTTTTAGTCCATAAACAAACTTAACAACTTACGAAGAGACAAATGTAGATTTGCATGAACAAACTCTTCGTAGTTTGCTTAAAACGATATATTCGCAATCGTAGGGTCAAAGGACTATTGACCTCAGTATGATTGTTAGAAGAATCTATGATGTCTGGTTATGAGGCATTGAGAGTTTGGGACTCTATAGTTCTTCTAGGTATCTTCCGAAGGTACTGAATTGACCAGTGCACTTCTAGAGACAATATAAGAACAAACCATTTAACCTCTTGTGTCTCGAAGTCACTATGTATGAATTGCATCATGCTTACCTTAATCCTGAAATGAGACATGCCATTTCACACCTTAGTATTCTCATTTGAGAAAGTCAAAGTTCGGACTCACTATGTGATTCCGAACAAGGCCTATTGGTGAAGTACTAAGTTGTGAGTATGTCATGAGTAACTTTGTGAAGTTCTCATAGATATGGAATTCATGTACAAGATTGCTGAAATGCAATGTATGTCACCTCATGCTTTGTTCCTTGGAGTGTGAATAAATGAACTGGCCAGTGTCCAAATTGAGTCCTGACTCTTTTGGATGAAACAATGTGACTTGTTAGCTCCTCGTCAATACATTGTTTCTAACTTATTCACAAGCGACAAAGGAGTTGAGGAAATAACAACTAGCAGGGTATAATGGTAATTTAGTAAATCCCGACTAGCTGATGACATTCATGAAGTGTAAACATAGATAATATTCAGTGGATCCGCTCATCATAATTAGGTCGAATTCTTGAGTAGAAAACAAATTCATTTGAACTGAGAGATTTTCAGTGTCAGCTCTTTAGTGGAGTCAGTTGGCATTAAGCTAAACTTGGAAAAGGTTTGTGAACTTTTGAGTCCAAGTGTTTAGCTCAAGCTTTGTTCATTTGGGTCCATGAGGTCAGTGTCACGAATCACATCGATAGGAATAGTTAAACTGGAAGCTAAGTCAAAACAAGAACGAAAATAGTCAAAAGGGTATTTTTGTCTTTTGAGACATATGATGAAATGAATGTCAATAAATTTTTTGACAAGTTCATTTGATGACTTAATGTCACTCGGCCATAACTTGATTATTGGGCCTTGTGAATTAATTTCATTTCATAAGAATTTTATTGAAAATTCTTAATGGGCTTTTCTCATGTTGTCATGAACAAATGAAGAAGCTTCTAGAAGCTCCTTCTAGATGAGAATAGGCGCCCATAATACCCAAGGAAAGAGAGTTTATTTTGTGCATAAATGTATCAAGATACTTGCCAAAAGAAAAAGAGGAAACAAATTTCCTCTAGAAGGAAAGCATAACTTCGGCCAAGAGAGAGACAAAGCAAGGCTTGGAACAGAATAGGAAACAAATCCAAGGCTTATTGAAGCCTATGTTGGCCGAGCATCTCAAGTGGGAAAAGAGGTAATTGGCTCATGAATATGTGATATTCTATAGAAGAGGAAACTACCTTATAGAAGGTGAGACCTCTCCTATAAATAGGAGCCTCATTTCCTCACATTTCACTCATCCAAGTTTAAGAGATTTGAGAGACTCTCTCTCTAGAACTTGTGGCCGAAAATCCTCTCTCTCTCTCTCTAGTTTATTTTCGATTTTTCATGTCTTGGCACCTAGGTCATCACTCGACCTAGTGTTTAGCTCTGCGACTTCAAGACTTGTTCTTAAGTCGTAGTGTTTAAAAGTGCCCACTCACTAATTCCTTTATTTCGAGTGATTTAGTGATAGAAACTTTCGTGGTTGCTCGAGGTGCCGATGAAAGGAAGAGAGACGTGCTGCGAGGGAAGACGAGCGTTGCAAACTTTCCAAAAGCTTCTTCAAAGTTCAAGCTTCAAGAAAGGTTAGTAAACTTCTAGCTCATATTAGTTTTTAATTACATGTACTTGCTCTTTGTCTAGGTTAGTAAAAACTGTTTTTACTAGTAAAGAAATTTTTTAAAATTCCGCCGCTTCCCGAAGCGTTTAATCTTTTTCTTAAACCCTAGATCAATTCCAAAAAACCTCACCTACGAGGAACCTCCATCCGTACCTTACGAGACGATACAATTCACCAATGAAGAGGCCAAGCGAGTTGTGCACCCGCACAATGACGCTATAGTCCTTAAGGCCCAGGTGGCCAACAACTTGGTAAAAAGAGTTCTTATTGATAACGGCAGCGCGGCCGATATAATCTTTAAGACCACCCTCGAGCGCATGAAGCTCGGGGGTTCCACCCTGTCCCAACTCAGACACCCCTGTTTGGGTTCACATGAGAAAAGGTCATGACTGAAGGAATCATCGATTTACCAGTCACCTTCGGAACTGCCGGAGGCATCGAAGTCGTTCACATGGTCCCCTTTCTTGTGGTCGACCAGGAGTCGCCCTACAATGTTATCATTGGGCGACCCACGTTGAACAGACTAAGGGCTATCACGTCCACTTATCACCTACTAGTGAAATTCCCCACCGAAGAGGGAATTGGAGTCATGACCGGTGATCAGACCCAGGCGAGGATATGCTACGTCCAAGGCATGGACGGCAAGCCCGCTGAAAAAAGGGTTAACACGATCTACCAACTGGAAGACGACTACCCGTGTGATCAAAAAGACGCACGGCAACTCGGGGAATTAGACCCCCGCGACGATATCGAGAGGTTGAAAGTTGACACCCCCGATGATCTCACTTCGATCGTTCTCGACGAAGCTAAACCTGACCAAGTAGTAAAGATCGGTGCACAACTCCCTCTCGCCATCAAAACTCAACTCGCGTCCTTCCTTCGGGAGTTTAAGGATGTCTTTGCATGGACACATGCAGACATGCCCGGCATAGACCCCGATGTGATTGTGCACCGATTGAATGACGATAAATCCATCGCTGAAAAGGTACAAGCTAGACGTGCGTTCAACCCCGAGCGGTACCTATCAATAAACGAGGAAGTCGAAAAACTTCTCTCCGCTGGTTTCATCCGAGAAGCCAAGTACCCAAAGTGGGTGGCCAATGTGGTCATGGTCAAAAAGCCCAACGGGAAGTGGTGCATTTGCATAGATTACAAAGATCTGAACAAAGCCTGCCCGAAGGATTGCTTCCCACTCCCACGCATCGAACAACTGGTCGACGCCACGGCAGGACATGAACTCCTAAGTTTCATGGACGCCTACTCGGACTATAACAAGATACGAATGCACGAGCCCGATCAGATCAAGACAACCTTTGTCACTGATCGCGGCCTCTACTGCTACAAGGTCATGCCTTTCGGCCTTAAGAATGCAGGAGCTACTTACCAATGTTTGGTAAACCGGATCTTTGCCGACCTAATCGGCAAGACCATGGAAGTATACGTGGACGACATGCTCGTTAAAAGCCTGTTGGCTACCAACCACGTAGACAACCTGAGGGAGATGTTCTTAATCCTCCGCCGGTACAAAATGAAGCTCAACCCAGCAAATGTGTGTTCGGGGTCGAGTCCGGGAAGTTCGTAGGCTACATAGTTAGCCGTCGAGGAATCGAAGCGAACCCCGAGAAAATCAAGGCACTCCTTGACATGAAGTCCCCGCGATGTGTCAAGGAAGTCCAAAGTC
Source organism: Urtica dioica subsp. dioica (assembly GCF_054948205.1). Lineage (NCBI taxonomy): Eukaryota > Viridiplantae > Streptophyta > Magnoliopsida > Rosales > Urticaceae > Urtica > Urtica dioica. The sequence goes on along the minus strand of NC_142759.1, from coordinate 41,337,215 downwards.
TGACCGGGCGGATTGCCGCCCTAGCCCGTTTTCTGGCCAAAGCAACCGACAAGTGTCAACCGTTCTTCAAAGCAATTAAGAAGACGGATGGCTTTGAATGGACGGACGAGTGCGAAAAGGCCTTCCAAGAAATGAAGGCCTACTTCAGGAAACCTCCGTTCCTCTCCAAGCCGAAAGAAGGCGAGACGCTTTACATATACCTCGCCGTCTCCGAACGAGCTGTGACCGCTGTGCTGATCCGTGAAGAAGATAGGGCTCAATGGCCCATCTTCTACATAAGCAAAGCCCTACTCGACGCCGAAACGCGTTATACAGAGATAGAGAAGCTCTCTCTTGCTCTCCTGGTAGCCGCCAAAAAGCTACGCCCATACTTCCAGGATCACCGAATCGTTGTACGGACCGGACACCCAATCGGTAAGGCTCTTCAAAAGGGAACATCGAATCGCATGGCGATCTGGTCCCAAGAATTGAGCAAGTACGGGATTGAGTTTCATCCGCGGCCGGCAATAAAGGCTCAAGCCTTAGCTGATTTCGTGGCAGAATTCTCCTACACTCCCGACATGGGAAGAGCAGAAGACGGCTCGACCGACGACTTGTCGGCTCGAAAGAGAAAGGTCGACCCTACGGGTCCCATCTGGGAACTACACGTAGACGGGGCATCTTATGCCGAAGGAGCAGGCGCCGGCGTGATTCTGACAAACCCCGACCGGGAAAAGTTACGAATACACTGTGACTCGCAGTTAATCGTAAATCAGGTTAAAGGTGACTACGTTGCCAAAGAACCTAACATGATCGCCTACTTGGCAAAGGCAAATGCCAAGCTAGATGCCTTCTCCTGGTTCGAGATCGTCCAGATCCCACGAGAAGAGAACTCCGAGGCTGACGCCTTAGCTCGCCTCGGATCCGGTATCGCCGAAGACGAGTTGGGAACCATCCCAATCGAGTCTCTCTCACGACCATCCGTCTCACGTGACGAGGTAGGAACGATTGAGAGCGCCGCTCATCCAACTTGGATGACCCCGCTTACGAACTTCTTGCGAAGAGGGGTACTTCCCGAAGAACGCAAAGAAGCCGAAAGGCTAAAAGCCCTCGCATCCAAATAGGTGTTGAGAGGCGAAGCCTTATACAAGCGCGGGTATTCAACCCCGCTGCTCCGATGTCTCAACAGCGTCGAGTCGACCAAGGTCCTCCGCGAGATCCACGAAGGCCTCTGCGGAAACCACGCCGCTGGAAGGTCCCTCGCTCTCAAAGCACTTGGACAAGGCTATTTCTGGCCAACAATGAAAAAAGACGCCTACGACTGGGCGAGAAAGTGCGACAAGTGTCAACGTTTCTCAAACGTTCCACGACAGCCGCCATCTCCCCTAAGTAGCATCGTTGTTCCACGCCCCTTCGCAAAATGGGGCGTAGATATTATCGGCAAGCTTCCCAAAGCTCCGAGACAATACGAATACGCCATCGTCGCTATTGACTACTTCACCAAGTGGGTCGAAGCAGAGCCTCTGGCTAGGATCACCGAGGCCAACACTACGAACTTCATCTGGAAGACCATAATATGTCGCCACGGCATCCCCGCGTCAATCGTGACCGATAACGGCGCGCAGTTCGACAACGCGAGGGTTAGAGAGATCTACGCCCAACTAGGGATAAGCAAGACATTCTCATCCCCGCGACATCCACAAGCTAATGGCCAAGTGGAAGCCGTCAACAAGACGATTAAGAGCAACCTCAAGAAAAAGCTCGAAGCCAAAAAAGGCGCCTGGGCTGAAGAACTGCCTTTCATCATATGGGCCTATCGAACGACCGTTCGAAACGCCACCGGAGAGACCCCCTTCTCCCTAGCTTTTGGGGTTGAAGCGGTAGTCCCCGTGGAATTAGAAGTCCCCACCTATCGGGTTGACACTTTCGACTAAAAAGAAAAAGAGGAAGCCATGCGCCTCGAACTGGATCTAATCGACGAGAAAAGATCCGAGACTCTCACCAGACTCGCTGCACAAAAACGAAAGGTCGAGAGATACTACAACGCCAAAGTCAAAAGGCGGATCTTCGCCGTCGGCAGCCTTGTACTCAGACGCGTGTTCCAGAACACCCAAGTGCAAGGCGCCGGAGTCCTAGGCCCAAATTGGGAAGGACCGTATAGAGTCCGACAAGTCATACACGACGGGACCTACTACATCGAGCACACGGACGTAACTCCAATCCGGCACCCGTGGAACGCCGAACACTTGAGGCAGTACCACCAGTGATCAAGTCCCCCCCATTATTTCTCTGTTTTCCCTTATTCAATAAAGGCCTATGTGCCACTGTCCAAGGATGTTACATGTTAGCAAAAATCAATAAAAATTAAAGTTTGCGGTCTCTTTTACCCACTTTTAAAAAAAAAAAAGTTTTTAGTCATCATGGCACGGCCTGTAAACTAAAAACTTGGGGGGCTAAGGGTCCTGCGACGTAAAAGAATTCAAAAAAAAAAAAAGGGTAACTCGGCGAGCTCGGTCGCTTACCAGAGCAAGGTCAACGGGGCCGGCATCGAGTCGAGCTCGCACCTCGAGCCCAGTTCGCTTCTCAAGTCGAGTTCGCTCCTTGGGTCGAGCTCAAGTTCGCTCTTCGAGTCGAGCTCGCTCCTCGAGCGCAGTTCGCTCCTCAAGTCGAGTTCGCTCCTTGAGTCGAGCTCAAGTTCGCTCTTCGAGACGAGCTCGCTCCTCTAGTCAAGCTCGCTCCTCGAGCTCAAGTTCGCTCCTTAAGTCGAGTTCGCTCCTTGAGTCGAGCTCAAGTTCGCTCTTCGAGACGAGCTCGCTCCTCCAGTCGAGCTCGCCCCTCGAGCTCAAGTTCGCTCCTCAAGTCGAGTTCGCTCCTTGGGTCGAGCTCAAGTTCGCCCTTCGAGACGAGCTCGCTCCTCCAGTCCAGCTCGCTCCTCGAGCGCAGTTCGCTCCTCAAGTCGAGTTCGCTCCGTGAGTCGAGCTCAAGTTCGCTCTTTGAGTCGAGCTCGCTCCTCCAGTCGAGCTCGCTCCTCGAGCCCAGTCCACTCCTCAAGTCGAGTTCGTTCCTTGAGTCGAGCTCAAGTTCGCCCTTCGAGATGAGCTCGCTCCTCCAGTCAAGCTCGCTCCTCGAGCTCAAGTTCGCTCCTCAAGTCGATTTTGCTCCTTGAGTCGAGCTCAAGTTCGCTCTTCGAGACGAGCTCGCTCCTCCAGTCGAGCTCGCCCCTCGAGCTCAAGTTCGCTCCTCAAGTCGAGTTTGCTCCTTGAGTCGAGCTCAAGTTCGCCCTCCGAGACGAGCTCGCTCCTCCAGTTGAGCTCGTCCTCGAGCTCAAGTTCGCTCCTCAAATCGAGTTCGCTCCTTGAGTCGAGCTCAGGTTCGCTCTCTGAGACGAGCTCGCTCCTCCAGTCGAGCTCGCTCCTCGAGCTCATGTTTGCTCCTCAAGTCGAGTTTGCTCCTTGAGTCGAGCTCAAATTCGCCCTTCAAGTCGAGCTCACTCCTCAAGACGAGCTCGCTCCTTAAGTCCGGTTCACCCTTCGAGTCGAGCTCGCTCCTCGAGACGGGCTCCGAGTCCGCAAAGTCGGCTGGCGCTCGCGCCAAACCTACGCATCTCCAGGAGTCGAGCTCGCTCCTCGAATCGAGCTCGCTCCTCGAGTCGAGCTCGCTCCTCAAATCGAGCTCGCCTCTTGAGTCTAGCTCTCTCCTCGAATCGAGCTCGCCCCTCGAGTCGAGCTCCGAGTCTACGAGTCGATTGATACTCCTCGTGCCGACTGTTCACAAAGAAAAGACGCCGGCCTAACCCGGCACAACCGCGTTCGCTCACCCCAGGGTGAGCGGGCCCAAAAGACGTCGGCCTAACCCGCCGCACAAGGCCTAAGTCCTCCACGGGGGCATAAACTTAGGAAGCTCGGACCCCGACGGCCCTTCGTGCATACGGGTCCGAGTAAAACGTCGGCCTTCCCGGCATGCCGTAAGACGCGTAAAGGCGCAGGTGAAAGACGTCTTCCGAGACGCATGTAAGTCACGTAAAGGCGCTGCCTCAAACCCGAAAAGTCCAAATTTGAGCCAAACCAAGGTTCGCTAGCCTTAGGGCACGAACACCGAAAGACGCCGGCCTAACCCGGCGCATGTGGTTTGAGTAAAAGACGCCGGCCTAACCCAGCGCAGCCGCGTTCGCTCACTCCAGGGTGAGCGAGCCCAAAAGACGTCGGCCTAACCCGACGCACCCGCGTTCGCTCACTCCAGGGTGAGCGAGCCCAAAAAGACGTCGGCCTAACCCGAGCGTTCGCTCACTCCAGGGTGAGCGAGCCCAAAAAGACGCCGGCCTAACCCGGCGCACCTATATTCCGACGCTCAAGGGCGCGAACGCCCAAAAAGACATCGGCCTAACCTGGCGCACCTATGTTCCGACGCTCAAGGGCGCGGACACCTAAAAAGACGCCGGCCTAACCCGGCGCACCTATGTTCTGACGCTCAAGGGCGCGAACACCTAAAAAGACGCCGGCCTAACCCGGCGCACCTATGTTCCGACGCTACAGGGCGCGAACACTAAAAAGACGTCGGCCTAAACCCGACGCAAAGCACGTTCGCTTGCCTCAGGGTACGAACCCAAAAACGCCGGCCTAAGCCGGCGAGCTCGATCGCTCAAACAGCGCGGGCTCAAAGATGCCGGCCTAACCCGGCGAGCTCGGTCGCTCAGCAGTGCAAGCTCGAAAACGCCGGCCTAACCCGGCGAGCTCGGTCGCTCAAGCAGCGCAAGCTCGAAAACGCCGGCCTAACCCGACGAGCTCGGTCGCTCAAGCAGCGCAAGCTCGAAAACACCGGTCTCACCCGGCAAGCTCGATCGCTTAGAAGCACGGGCTCCGAAAGACGCCGGCCCAACCCGACGCGACTTATACGTCCAGTCGCCAATGGTACGGATGCAAAGCCCCCTGGGACTACCCGATACGACCTCTTCGATTGCCGAAAGGAACGAAGCGAAGTCACTGGGCCATGATAAGCCCACAGAAAAGGCACACGCGAGTAAAAAAGTGCTCGAAGAATGAGATATGCATTCAAAATGGAAGCAACAAAAATGTCTCACAAATAAAAAGAGCCACGGCTCTAATAAACACGTGCTGAACAAAAGTGCGTGAAAAGTAAATCCTAGAAAGGGAAAAGAAACAAAGCGCTAAACATACGCGCTGAAAAATAAAGCCATGTCAGCTCAAGGAGCACCCTCGTCCAACAGAGGGAACAAGGTGTCGAAGAAGTCAAAAGTGACCCCCCGGGCCTCGTTCTCGGCCGCGGTCGCGTCTCGACATTCCACAGCTCCGGCACGACGGGCTTCCTCGATCCCAATGTCGTAGTCATCCTGCAAGTCAGACGCTCTTCGCTCCGCTTCAGCAATCTGGGACGAGAGACGAGCGTTTTCCTCCGCCAGAGAGTCGCGCACGCGCTCCACCCTAACTCGCGCCGCCTCGCTCGAAGTAAGCTGGCGGTGCGACATCTCCAAGGCGTCGGATCGAGAGTCCAACTGCCTCCGAAGGTCGGTAACCTCAGTGCGAAAAATCTCCGCTGATCGGGTCGCGACCTCGCCAGCTCGCCGCTCTTCAGTGAACTCGCCCGCCATCTTGGCCACTGACAGTTGGGCTCCGTCGCGCTAGCCTTGTGCGATCTGGAGTTCCACCCTAGCCTCACGGAGCTGGTCTCGAAGCGTCCCGGCCTCCGCCCCCGGGTGCGAACCTCGCTCGACCTGAGCCAACCTAGCCTTCGTCCGGGCGAGCTCCTCTTGGGATGCCCCTAAGCGCCGGATGAAGTCATGCAAACTCCTGTCGCTTCGCACGGCCTTTGCATACGACTGCAACGACAAAGAAGCAAAGGTTAAAACTAAAAACCTACGCTTACAATAAAAGCAGAAATACTGACCCTCTGAGCGTCGGTAACACTCGCCTGGAAGAAGGCGATGTCACCCTTCGACACCACGCCCTTCCACCAGGATAGTGGGGATCCCTCGAGGTGGCAAAAACAGTCCCCTCGGGCCTCTATCGCCTCTAGCTTCACCGCCGAGTTCGCCCTCTTGGGTTCGGAACGCTCATCGGGAGGTGCCGATGTCGAAGCCCTCTTCAAAGAAGCCCGAGACTCCGGTTCGACTAGACCGGCGGTCTCAACGAGCTCGCCCTTCGCCTTGCGGTCAGCGACCCTAGAGCGAATCTCCGCCATTGACTCGGGGTCCCAAGAAGCAAGGGCCTGCCTCCTAGCTCGCCTCCTCGCAGCTACACAAAACAAAGTGACAAAGGTCAAGTTCCCGTCAAAACAACAAGTTTTACAAAACCATAAAGATACCTCGGGAAGCAGGAGCGACCAATTGAGCCTCGGGACTCGGGGGCCTGCTCGCCCGGAGCGCCTCCTCGGTGCCCTGAGCAAAGGGCGGGAACCACCCGGTGAACGCCATCAGCTCGGGGGAACGGAACCGCTCGCCAGCCTTGCGGGCTTCCGACATCCCCGATATTTCCCTCACAAAGGGGAGCTCCGCTGCCCCCTCGTCCGCTGGAAAGTCGGCCATGCGGCCGAAGTGAAGGGGCACCTCGCCGAAAGCGTCCGAGGTGACCCATAACCACGCCCGGCGGCTAGATGGGTCACAATCTTCGACCAACATCACGTTGCCTCGGGCACGGGCCATATGGAATCCCGGCTGCCCCGGCGCCGGGAAGACGGCGACCAGGTTACGGAAGTCATCCACGGTCATGGCGCGCTGCGTCTGGCAGTGCCACTCCATGAAACATGTGGCCAGCAGGCGATAGAACGCCGGGCTCATCTGACATGCATGGACCCCGAGCCGGGTCAGGATCTGCTGGACGATCGCGGGGAACGGGAGACGCAACCCGCAAACAAGACTCCCGATCGTCACGGCCGCATACCCGTCCCTGGGGCGGGAGGGCCTGTCCTCGGGGGCAGGTCTAAGCAACCCCACCAAGGGAGGGATGTTATACGCCTCCCGAAGCGTGCCGAAGACTCGGGAAGTGAGCGTGCTCGCGGCGTCGATTCCCTTGCAGTCTAAGCCGACAGGGGGCAACGGAGTCACCTACTCCGTACATACGAGTCCTCTCCAGCGATCGGGCGTAGGTGTAACCCGAAGCCTCCGCGGACTCGAGGGCCGGCCATACCGTCTCCAACACCTCGCCATCATGTTTCTCCTCCCCCCTCGCGGGAGGAACCTCCGAGTCCTCCTCGGGAGCCTCCGAGCCCGACCCTTGGGGATCATCGGAGTAAATCTCGTCCAAGAAAGACTCGGACGGCACAGTCGCAAGCTCGACACCCGAAGCGTCCAAGTTAGACGCCCGGGGGAGCTCGGCACTCACCACCGCTTCACCCCGCTGCTTGAGCAGGGGGGCGTCAAAGGACGCCTCGCGGGAAACCAGGTTGATCACCAACCTTGACGAACGCGGGCACTCGGGCCCCTCGTCCTCCCCTTCGGGGCCGCACCTGGAAGGTGGGCCACTCCCGGGTCCCGCCAGCTCGGCGATCGCCGCGGCATCGGTCTCCAACTCCGCGAGCCATTGGTCGGCCGCGCCAGAGTCTTCCTTGACGAAGATAGGAATCCCGTCGAGCTCCTCGAAGGGACCCTTGGCCGCCCCCCCGAAATTTGGGAGAGGGCAGGTAGGGTCGACCTCGGGATCATCAACACGGGGAACAAGCTCACTCCCCATCAGAAAAAAAATAATAATAAAAAGAAGGTCAACGGCCCGGGGGAAATTTCAAAGTCAAAAGAATTTTTCCGATTACCTGCAGGCCGCCAGTATAAACAAGAGAGAGCGGGAGCTCTCCTATTTATATAGAAAAAGGAGCAAACTCTGCTCCTTCCCCCTGCGCGCGCGACACAAGCCCCGACCCGCGGGCCGGCCTCGCGCACGCGCCAGTCCCCCAGCGCCAGGCCGTGCGCGGGTCTTGCGGCCCGACCGGCCCGGTCCGGCCCCCAGGGGTCCGACCACAAGAGATATGCGTGCGGACGACCACATGTGATCGAAGGTAAAAATACCTCAACGCCCTTCTCTTTTCTAAAAGTTCACGACTTACGTCACCTAAGCCGTAAACTTGGGGGGCTAATGTTACCGGTCGTTTTTGGAACACCGGAAATTCAAAAAAAATTCAATGCCGGCCGGGCTTTGCCGGCCGGAAGCCCAACGGGCCCCGGCCCACCAGGCCTGAACGCCCCGACGCGCCCACGGCCCGGCACAGCCGGTGCGCGCGCACCTGCGCCCCCGGCCCTAAGGGCCCCGGCCCAATGGGCCTCGGCGTGCCCTATCGCGCCTGGCACACGCGCGCGCGCTCCCGCGCAACCTGGCCTCCTGGCCTGCGCGCACCTCGACACCCCGGCCGAGCGCCCCTGCTGCCTCGGCCGGGTGTCCCTGCCAGCTCGGCCACCTCGGTCGAGCGCCTTCGCCAGTTCGGCCACCTCGGTCGAGCACCTTCGCCAGCTCAGCCGCTTCGACCGAGCGTCTTCGTCAGCTCGACCACCTCGGTCGAGCGCCTTCGCCACCTCGGCCACCTCGGCCGAGCATCTTCGTCAGCTCGGCCACCCCGGTCGAGCGTTCTTTCTACCTCGGCCGAGCGTTCTTGCCACCTCGGCCGGGGACGTCCGCAGCCGGGCACGCCGCGCCCGACCAAGTCCCGCGCCTAGCACGCCCCGCGTCCGTCCGGGCGATATGTCCCACGCGCCCTGTGCCCTCTTAGGCGTGAGGCCTCGCGCACCTCGCTCCCGACCACCCGGTAGGCCTCTCTCCACAACTATAAATACCCCCCCTTGGGGAAGGGAAAAAGGCCAGTTTCGGACACAACTTAGATCCTGGTTGATGCCACCAACACTTCTCTTCTCTCGAGAACTCTCTCTCGCCCTCTTGCGACATTTCCAAGAGCGCGCACTCCTCCTCCTCCCTCGGCTCAGAAAGTCAAGGACCCCCCTCCACGAGAGGGAGAGCGCTCCTCTTCTGCGACCTGAGCCTCTACAATACATACTGCCCTCCTGCTTCTTGGCCCTTGAGCTAGAACTCCGAGCTACGAGCACGCGACCCCTCTAAAGCCTTCACTAGAAGCTACGAGCCGGGTCCTGCCCTAAAGCCTTGGATTCACAAAGCCTCCGAGCCCAAGATAGCCTCCTCACACAAATTGAACTACGTTCTGACCTGATCCCTACTAAAGGGTACGTAGGCAAACAACCTTTGGCACGGTCACACCCCCCAAAACACACCTCAGGGTTTGGAGGGTGCAGCTCGATCTACGAGCTCCCGTTTTTGGCCCGGGCACGATCACTTAGTCCGGCCTTGGATCGAACCGCTCGAGGTATCTAATCGTTGTTCATTTTCGTGCGACAACAGACTCTTCACATGAGTCCTCGAGTTGAGGTCACTCCTCAAGTTAAGTTCCGAGTCTAGGAGTCGACTGATAAGTCTTCTTGCCGACTCTACACATGACTCCTCGAGTTGAGATCACCTCTCGAGTTGACTTTCGAGTCCATGACTCGGCTGATAAGTCCTCGTGCTGACTCTTCACATGACTCCTCGAGTTGAGTTCGAGTCCACGAGTCGACTGATAAGCCCTCGTGCCGACTCTTCACATGACTCCTCGAGTTGAGTTCCGAGTCCACGAGTCGACTGATAAGTCCTGTTGCCGACACTACACATAACTCCTCGAAATGAGTTCACTCATCGAGTTGAGTTCCGAGTTCACGAGTTGACTGATAAGTCGTCATGCCAACTCTACACGTGACTCCTCGAGTTGAGGTCACTCCCCGAGTTGAGTTCCGAGTCCACGAGTCGGCCGATAATTCCTCGTGCCGACTCTTCATGTCACTCCTCGATTTGAGTTTCGGGTCCACGAGTCGACTGATAAGTCCTCGTGCCGACTTTTCACATGACTCTACAAGTTGAGTTCATTCCTCGATTTGAGTTCTTAGTCCACGAGTCGACTGATGATTCCTCGTGCTGACTCTACATATGACTACTCGAGTTGAGGTCACTCCTCGAGTTGGGTTCCGAGTCCACGAGTCGACTGATAAGTCCTTGTGCCGACTCTTCACGTGACTCCTCGTGTTGAGTTCACTCCTCGGGTTGAGTTACGAGTCCACGAGTCGAATGATGATTCCTCGTACTGCCTCTACACATGGCTCCTCGAGTTGAGGTCACTCCTCGACATGAGTTCTGATTTCACGAGTCGACCGATAAGTCCTCGTGCCGACTCTTCACATGACTCCTCAAGTTGAGGTCACTCCTCGAGTTGAGTTCCGAGTACACGAGTAGGCTGATAAGTCCTCGCGCTGACTCTTCACATGACTCCTCGAGTTGAGGTCACTCCTCGAGTTGAGTTCCTAGTCCACGAGTCTATTGATAAGCCTTCGTGCCGACTCTTCACATGACTCCTAGAGTTGAGTTCACTCCTTGAGTTGAGTTCCGATTCCACGAGTCGACTGATAAGTCCTCGTGTTGACTCTTCACATGACTCCTCGAGTTGAGTTCCGAGTCCACGAGTCGACTAATAAGTCCTCGTGCCGACTCTACACATGACTTCTCGAGTTGAGGTCACTCCTCGAGTTGAGTTTCGAGCGCACGAGTCGGCTGATTTGTCCTCGTGCTGACTCTTCACATGAGTCCTCGAGTTGAGGTCACTCCTCGAGTTAAGTTCCGAGTCCAGGAGTCGACTGATAAGTCCTCTTGCCAACTCTACACATGACTCCTCGAGTTGAGATCATCTCTCGAGTTGACTTTCGAGTCCATGACTCAGCTGATAAGTCCTCGTGCTGACTCTTCACATTACTCCTCGAGTTGAGGTCACTCCTCGAGTTGAGTTCGAGTCCACGAGTCAACTGATAAGCCCTCGTGCCGACTCTTCACATGACTCCTCGAGTTGAGGTCACTCCTCGAGTTGAGTTCCGAGTCCACGAGTCGACTGATAAGTCCTCTTGCCGACACTACAAATAACTCCTTGAAATGAGTTCACTCATCGAATTGAGTTCCGAGTTGACTGATAAGTCGTCATGCCAACTCTACACGTGACTCCTTGAGTTGAGGTCACTCCCCGAGTAGAGTTCCGAGTCCACGAGTCGGCCGATAATTCCTCGTGCCGACTCTTCATGTCACTCCTCGAGTTGAGTTTCGGGTCCACGAGTCGACTGATAAGTCCTCGTGCCGACTTTTCACATGACTCTACAAGTATAGTTCAGTCCTCGAGTTGAGTTCTTAGTCCACGAGTCGACTGATGATTCCTCGTGCTGACTCCACACATGACTCCTCGAGATGAGGTCACTCCTCGAGTTGGGTTCCGAGTCCACGAGTCGACTGATAAGTCCTCGTGCCGACTCTTCACGTGACTCCTCGTGTTGAGTTCACTCCTCGGGTTGAGTTACGAGTCTACGAGTCGAATTATGATTCCTCGTGCTGACTCTTCACATGAGTCCTTGAGTTGAGGTCACTCCTCGAGTTGAGTTCCGAGTCACGGAGTCGACTGATAAGTCCTCGTGCCGACTCTACACATTGTTGTCAATGGTGCCCACAAGAAGAGTTGTAATCTTTATTTTGTACATTTGATGTAATAAAGTCTCATGAAGACTCTTGCTTGTAATTGCCTATTCATTCATTAATAAATTTGAAACGTTCATTCTTTCTTTCTTTGATTGAAGCTTTATGATAAAACCTTAGTCTTTTAGTCCATAAACAAACTTAACAACTTACGAAGAGACAAATGTAGATTTGCATGAACAAACTCTTCGTAGTTTGCTTAAAACGATATATTCGCAATCTTAGGGTCAAAGGACTATTGACCTCAGTACGATTCTTAGAAGAATCTATGATGTCTGGTTATGAGGCATTGAGAGTTGGAGACTCTATAGTTCTTCTAGGTATCTTCCGAAGGTACTGAATTGACAAGTGCACTTCTAGAGACAAGATAAGAACAAACCATTTAACCTCTTATGTCTCGAAGTCACTATGTATGAATTGCATCATGCTTACCTTAATCCTGATATGAGACATGTCATTTCACACCTTAGTATTCTCATTTGAGAAAGTCAGAGTTCGGACTCACTATGTGATTCCGAACAGGGCCTATTGGTGAAGTACTAAGTTGTGAGTATGTCATGAGTAACTTTGTGAAGTTCTCATAGATATGTAATTCATGTACAAGATTTCTGAAATCCAATGCATGTCACCTCATGCTTTGTTCCTTGGAGTGTGAATAAATGAACTGGCCAGTGTCCAAATTGAGTCCTGACTTTTTTGGATGAAACAATGTGACTTGTTAGCTCCTCGTCAATACATTGTTTCTAACTTATTCACAAGCGACAAAGGAGTTGAGGAAATAACAGCTAGAAGGGTAAAATGGTAATTTAGTAAATCCCGACTAGCTGATGACATTCATGAAGGGTAAACATAGATAATATTCAGTGGATCCGCTCATCATAATTAGGTCGAATTCTTTAGTAGAAAATAAATTCATTTGAACCGAGAGATTTTCAGTGTCAACTCTTTAGTGGAGTCAGTTGGCATTAAGCTAAACTTGGAAAAGGTTTGTGAACGTTTGAGTCCAAGTGTTTAGCTCAAGCTTTGTTCATTTGGGTCCATGAGGTCACTGTCACGAATCACATCGATAGGAATAGTTAAACTGGAAGCTAAGTCAAAACGAGAACGAAAATTGTCAAAAGGGTATTATTGTCTTTTGAGACATAGGATGAAATGGATGTCAATAAATTTTGACAAGTTCATTTGATGACTTAATGTCACTCGGCCATAATATGATTAATTGGGCCTTGTGGATTAATTTCATTTCATAAGAATTTTATTGAAAATTCTTAATGGGCCTTTCTCATGTTGTCATGAACAAATGAAGAAGCTTCTAGAAGCTCCTTCTAGATGAGAAATGGGCGCCTACTACATAAGTGAAAGAGAGAATATTTTGTGCATAAATGTATGAAGATACTTGCCAAAAGAAAAAGAGGAAACAAATTTCCTCTAAGAGGAAAGGATATGGGCGGCAAGGACAAGCAAAGAAGAGGAAACAAATTAGGAAACAAATCCCTTAAGGGAATGAATGTGTTGGGCGCATATGGAGAGAATGGGCAATAAGAGATTGCTCATGAATGCTTGGAAAAAGAGGAAACTCCTATTTTCTAAGGCTAACCCCTCTCCTATAAATAGGGCCCTCATTCTCATTGTTTTCTCATTCCACATAAGTTAGAGATTGAGCTTCTCTCTCTAGAACTTGTGGTTTCCGCCCCTCTTCTCTCTCTCTCTAGTTTATTTTCGATTTTTCTTGTTTTGGCACCTAGGTCCTCACTCGACCTAGTATTTAGCTCTGCGACTTCAAGACTCGTTCTTAAGTCGTAGTGTTTAAAAGTGCCCACTCACTAATTCCTTTATTTCGAGTGATTTAGTGATAGAAACTTTCGTGGTTGCTCGAGTGCCGAGGAAAGAAAGAGAGACGTGCTGCGAGGGGAGACGAGCGTTGCAAACTTTCCAAAAGCTTCTTCAAAGTTCAAGCTTCAAGAAAGGTTAGTAAACTTCTATGTTCATATTGGTTTTTAATTACATGTACTTGCTCTTTGTCTAGGTTAGTAAAAACTGTTTTTACTTGTAAAATAATTTTTTTTTTAAATTCCGCCGCTTTCCGAAGCGTTTAATCTTTTTATTAAACCCTAGATCAATTCCAACAAATGGTATCAGAGCTATGGTCAAAGAGATGCATGTACATGTTTTTAAAATTATGAGCTTGAAAATCGTTTTCGAAAGTTTACTAATTTTGTGACAAGTTAGAATTGTTATCTTAGATTTTTTTTAATTTATTGCTCTTGCCCTTAAATTAAAAACCATGTTGATTTTCTATGAGTTTGGGATGTTTTTAAAACACATTAGAATCAGTTCTAAAAGTTTTTAATTTTTTATATTAAAAAACGTGTTTTAAAGGTTTGAGAAATTTCGAGTAAAATTTTGTGACTAGTTTTGTTATCTTGCTAGTTTCTTATTTTTACTTGAATCGTTTTATGCTTGTTGTTATTTCTTTTATGCCTTGTTATTACCTTGCTAATAAAACACAAATAAAAGTTTTAACAACCTTCATAAAACGTTCCGTTACACTCGATTCTTTTTCGCACCTAAAAAGGACAAAGCTTTAATTATTTCTTTTTCTTCGAGCTGGAGTAAACCCGCATTAAAAGTGGCATAACTCTCTTCTCAGAAATCTAAATTTAATGATTCTTGTATCAAATTAAAGCTCTGTCTGTCCTCTGTCCAATGCCACCGGTTTCGGCTCAAAAGGACATCGGAGCCGCCAGATATGGCGATTTTACTCTGAGGTGCGCGGCTGTTCCGAAACTCCAGTTTTTTAGAAATCCGGATTTTCAAACCCCACTACCATGAGTTATAGAACTCTAATGAGAAAATTTCCTTGAGAAAAAATGTTTTTCATATGATTATAAACATGATGTGTAAGATTAAAATGTTTTGATTTTTGAAAGTTTAATTGAAATTGAGTTTTTACAAAACTAGTTTGAATTTTGAAAAACCGTTTTCACTTTCAAACTTGAAAATATTTTGTCATCCAAATCAAATAAGTTTTCAAAATGTTTTCAAAACTATATCTATATCACATATGTTCAAAATCTATATGCTCTTGAAAATTTGAGTGGGAGGTCTCCTTGTAGACAAGCCGAAAAATAAAAAGATGTGTAATCTCAAACTTTCAAGTGTTCGAGTGAGTTGAAGTTCACACTTCCCTCACGCACTTTCCCGAAATAGAAAATAGGAAAAGATCGAGTATGTACCTTGTGCCTTTATGCACTAATACTGCTCTGAACATGTCGATCTAGGATTCTCTTCTAGTTGTCCGCTCTGTCGCTCTCTAACTAGGAAATCTGTTTCCGAACTTATAAGAGTCGATGAACCAACTCCAAAAACTAAGTGGGAGGGTTATATTTGTTGTTTGTAACCCACGATCTCCAACACTAATGAAAAGTGCAAGTGTCGCCAGACTAAGAGTCACCCTCGTGGCCCTCTCTTAAATGAGAGTACTCAAGGGCGCTTTGCACTGATCATTGCTCAATGAGCTAAATCCGAAAGTGAGACAATGAGACAAGACCTCCCCTCGGCGGATTGTTTTTCAAAGTCAATCTTTTGGACTAAGTGGTTGGTTACACACTTAGACTCAATCCCTAGTAATCCTCCCTCGAGGCTCTGCGAAAGGATGTGAGTGATCAAACCAATTTAAAAGGTGGCTAGTCAAAATTGGTGTATTGACATCTTGGCTTAGCATTAATGATGTGTCATTTACTTATAAATGGAGATTTTTTGCGGCCTTCCCTCGAAGGAGTAAATTATCGTTTGGTTTATAACACCTTTGGATTTTATAAAGTCTTAAACAAACTGAAATCATAAACCAAAGACTAATCATAAACTTGTTTCAACTTTTATAGGCAATATGTCTCCCAACTCTCTCTCTTTCATTCTTTCCTCGAACAAACTCGAAAACGAAAACTACATAGACTCGAAACTTAACCTCGGCATAATCCTTACCAAGCACAAATGGGTACTCACCACCCCGTGTCCTCCTCTGACGAATGATGATTCGACTCAAGAGGACAATGACGCCTTAGCGGCCTGGCTTCGATCCGATGAGATTGTGAGGTGCTATATCTTGGCATCTATGAACAATATGCCGAAAGAGTAACATTGCGACATCGAGACTGCCGCCGAAATACTCTACAATCTCCTTGAGATATTTGGAGGGCAAAGGCGTCAAGCAAGGCAAAAAGCAGTCCGACAGTTTATGAACTGTCATATGAAGGGTAGGACTCCTGTTAGAGACTTTATGATACTGATCATTAGTTTTCTAAATAAAATGGAAATCCTAGGATCTGAGACTGATGTGAAGAATGTCATAGATATGATCTTAGAAACTCTCCCCGCATCTCTTGATACCTCCAAGATGAACTACTCCATAAACAAGCTAGAGTACACTATTACCAAGCTTATGAAGGAACTTCACACTGCTGTAGGTCTCACTAAGAGAAAGAGGAATCAAGGAGAGGCACATGCTACTGAGCAAAAAGCCTCCGCCTCTGGAACTAAGAAGAGACCTCACAAGGCCGATAAAAAGAACTGTCCTGCCAATCTCAAAGCAAAGGAACATAGTATTGTACTAGTTACCGAAGCATGCTTAGTAGCTGATAATGTATCAACGTGGATTCTTGACTCCGCTGCTACTAACCATATTTGTTGTTCCTTGAATGGTTTCAAGAAAACCAAAAGCTTAGAGGAAGGCAAGTTCTGTTTCAAATGGGGTGATGGGAGCCTGGTGTCTGCAAAGGCTGTGGGATCCGTGACGCTGTCTTTTGAAGACCGCACTTTAAACTTGAATAATGTTTATTTTGTTCCTACCTTTGGGAAGAACTTAATATCCGTTGCTCGTCTTCGTGAGCAAGATTATTGTTTAAAGTTCATTAAGAATGGAATTCGTATTTCGTTTCCTGATAATTCTTTTGTCACTGATGCATGTATGAAGAATGCTCTTTTCTACATCTATCCCACTCAACCTTCTCTTTTAGACACCGAAATAGATAATGATCTAATTAGGGAGCCAAAGAGGATCAAACTTTCTGAATCCTCCGATCTAACAAAATCAACACACCTATGGCACTTAAGACTTGGTCATATCAGTCTAGAAAGGATTAAGAGACTTGTAAGGGATGGTCCACTCCAAGCCTCTGCAATAGGTTCACTACCTATTTGTGAATCCTGCATAGAAGGAAAAATGACTAAGCGACCTTTCTCCGATAAGGGTCGAAGAGCCACTGAGTTGCTGGAACTGATACATTCTGATGTATGTGGTCCGCTCAGCCAACAGGCACGTGGAGGATACGAATACTTCGTTACCTTCACCGATGATTACTCACGATATGGGTTTGTCTATTTGCTCAAACACAAATTCGAGACCTTTAACGTATTTAACGTCTTTAGGGCTTTATTGGAAAAGCAAACTGGCAAAGTGATCAAAACCCTTCGATCCGATCGAGGTGGTGAGTATATGTCTGGAGAGTTCGATGACTTTCTTAAAGAAGAAGGTATCGCTTCTCAGCTTAACGCACCTGGCACACCTCAACAAAACGGAGTGTCAGAGAAGGAACCGAACTCTTATGGAGATGGTTAGATCAATGATGAGTTACTCATCACTCCCTCTTTCCTTTTGGGGAAATGCCCTCGAAACAGCCGCTTACATTCTGAACCAAGTTCCGTCTAAAACGGTTCCTGGTACTCCTTATGAACGATGGACTGGCCGTAAAGTAAGTTTGGGCCACATCCGAATTTGGGGTTGCCCTGCACATGTGCTGAGGCGAAAGACTAGCAAGTTGGCTAGTAGGTCAGAATTGTGCCTGTTTGTGGGATATCCAAAGGAAACCAAAGGTTTCATTTTCTATAGTCCCGAGGACGATAAGACTTTCGTTAGCACGAATGCTCGTTTCCTTGAGGAGGACTTCATGAAGGATGCGAAACCTAGAAGCAAAATTGTGCTTGAAGAAAAGTTGGGTGAGAAAGCTTCTACCTCATCTATAAGAACTGTTCTTACCCCAACTGAAACACAACCTAACTCATCAGAATCTCGTCAAGTTGAACTTCGACGTAGTGGGAGGGCTACTCAAAAGCCTGACAGGTACATGTCTTATGGAGACTCTCTTGTAGCCGTCTCTGACATGGATGACCCTGTTTCCTATAGCCAAGCGATGGCTTGTTCTGAATCAAACCTTTGGCTTGACGCCATGAAAGTTGAAATGCACTCGATGTATGTCAACAAAGTCTAGAAACTTGTAGACCTTCCTGAAGGGATTAAACCCGTAGGGTGTAAGTGGATATAAAAGAAGAAAAGGGGTCATGATGGGAACGTCGAGACGTTCAAAGCACGACTTGTGGCGAAGGGTTATACCCAACAAGAAGGGATTGACTATGAAGAAACCTTCTCGCCAGTCGCAATGCTTAAATCCATCCGAATACTCCTATCCATAGCTGCAGCTCTCGACTATGAGATCTGGCAAATGGATGTCAAGACAGCCTTTCTGAATGGCATTCTTGACGAGCGCATTTACATGGCTCAACCAGACGGTTTCGTGGATAAAGGTCAAGAGACCAAGGTTTGTGAGTTGCTTAAATCCATTTATGGACTAAAGCAAGCATCTAGGTCATGGAATATTAGATTCGATGAAACTGTAAAGAGCTTCGGCTTTGAACAGTCAATAGATGAGCCTTGTGTTTACAAGTTAATACACGAAGGCAAAGTTGTGTTTCTGGTACTATATGTCGATGATATACTACTCATTGGTAATGACGTGGGTAAGTTATCTGAGGTTAAGGTCTGGCTGGCAAAGCAATTCGATATGAAGGATCTAGGAGAAGCCGCGTACATTCTGGGGATCCAAATCTTTCGAGATAGGAAAAACTGGACCCTGTCGCTCTCTCAAGCATCTTATATTGATAAGGTAATGGATCGCTTCTCGATGCAAGACTACAAGAAGGGCCAAACACCCTTTAGGCATGGAGTTTCACTCTCTAAAGACCAGTCTCCCAAGACTGCACAAGAGATTGAAGACATGAGGAAAATTCCTTACGCATCTGCCGTAGGAAGCCTTATGTACGCTATGCTTCACACTAGACCTGACATCTGTTTCACCGTTGGCGTAGTTAGCCGTTTCCAATCCAACCCTGGACCCGAGCACTGGATCGCTGTTAAGCATGTTCTTAAGTATCTTCGAAGAACTAGGAACTTGATGCTTACATACTCAGGTACTGACCTGACTATGACGGGATATACCGACTCCGATTTTCAAGCGGATAAGGATTCCAGGAAATCCACTTCAGGATCTGTGGTCATCCTTAATGGTGGAGCTGTTGTGTGGAGGAGTATTAAGCAATCTTGCATTGCTGACTCCACAATGGAAGCAGAATATGTGGCTGCTTGTGAAGCATCCAAAGAGGCTGTATGGCTTAGAAAATTCCTTAAGTATTTGGAAGTTGTTCCAAACGTCGACGAGCCCATGACCCTTTATTGTGATAATAGTGGGGCTGTCGCTAACTCAAAGGAACCTAGAAGCCATAAGCGCTCTAAGCATATTGAGAGGAAATACCATTTGATTCGAGAGATCGTGCAGCGCGGAGACGTGGAAGTGAAGAAGATCTCAACGGTGGACAACCTCGCAGATCCATTCACCAAGGCCCTAGCGAACAAGGTCTTCGACCAACATCGTGAGGGATTAGGCATGAAAGACTACACACATCTTCTTTGAGTCAAGTGGGAGTTTGTTGTCAATGGTGCCCACAAGAAGAGTTGTAATCTTTATTTTGTACATTTGATGTAATAAAGTCTCATGAAGACTCTTGCTTGTAATTGCCTATTCATTCATAAATAAAGTTGAAACGTTCATTCTTTCTTTCTTTGTTTGAAACTTTATGATAAAACCTTAGTCTTTTAGTCCATAAACAAACTTAACAACTTACGAAGAGACAAATGTAGATTTGCATGAACAAACTCTTCGTAGTTTGCTTAAAACGATATATTCGCAATCTTAGGGTCAAAGGACTATTGACCTCAGTACGATTGTTAGAAGAATCTATGATGTCTGGTTATGAGGCATTGAGAGTTGGAGACTCTATAGTTCTTCTAGGTATCTTCCGAAGGTACTGAATTGACCAGTGCACTTCTAGAGACAAGATAAGAACAAACCATTTAACCTCTTATGTCTCGAAGTCACTATGTATGAATTGCATCATGCTTACCTTAATCCTGAAATGAGACATGTCATTTCACACCTTAGTATTCTCATTTGAGAAAGTCAGAGTTCGGACTCACTATGTGATTCCGAACAAGGCCTATTGGTGAAGTACTAAGTTGTGAGTATGTCATGAGTAACTTTGTGAAGTTCTCATAGATATGGAATTCATGTACAAGATTGCTGAAATGCAATGCATGTCACCTCATGCTTTGTTCCTTGGAGTGTGAATAAATGAATTGGCCAGTGTCCAAATTGAGTCCTGACTTTTTTGGATGAAACATTGTGACTTGTTAGCTCCTCGTCAATACATTGTTTCTAACTTATTCACAAGCGACAAAGGAGTTGAGGAAATAACAGCTAGAAGGGTAAAATGGTAATTTAGTAAATCCCGACTAGCTGATGACATTCATGAAGGGTAAACATAGATAATATTCAGTGGATCCGCTCATCATAATTAGGTCGAATTCTTGAGTAGAAAATAAATTCATTTGAACCGAGAGATTTTCAGTGTCAACTCTTTAGTGGAGTCAGTTGGCATTAAGCTAAACTTGGAAAAGGTTTGTGAACTTTTGAGTCCAAGTGTTTAGCTCAAGCTTTGTTCATTTGGGTCCATGAGGTCACTTTCACGAATCACATCGATAGGAATAGTTAAACTGGAAGCTAAGTCAAAACGAGAACGAAAATTGTCAAAAGGGTATTATTGTCTTTTGAGACATAGGATGAAATGGATGTCAATAAATTTTGACAAGTTCATTTGATGAGTTAATGTCACTCGGCCATAATATGATTAATTGGGCCTTGTGGATTAATTTCATTTTATAAGAATTTTATTGAAAATTCTTAATGGGCCTTTCTCATGTTGTCATGAACAAATGAAGAAACTTCTAGAAGCTCCGTCTAGATGAGAAATGGGCGCCTACAACCCAAGGGAAAGAGAGAATATTTTGTGCATAAATGTATAAAGATACTTGCCAAAAGAAAAAGAGGAAACAAATTTCCTCTAAGAGGAAAGGATATGGGCGGCAAGGACAAGCAAAGAAGAGGAAACAAATTAGGAAACAAATCCCTTAAGGGAATGAATGTGTTGGGTGCATATGGAGAGAATGGGCAATAAGAGATTGCTCATGAATGCTTGGAAAAAGAGGAAACTCCTATTTTCTAAGGCTAACCCCTCTACTATAAATAGGGCCCTCATTCTCATTGTTTTCTCATTCCACATAAGTTAGAGATTGAGAGCTTCTCTCTCTAGAACTTGTGGTTGCCGCCCCTCTTCTCTCCCTCTCTAGTTTATTTTCGATTTTTCTTGTTTTGGCACCTAGGTCCTCACTCGACCTAGTGTTTAGCTCTGCGACTTCAAGACTCGTTCTTAAGTCGTAGTGTTTAAAAGTGCCCACTCACTAATTCCTTTATTTCGAGTGATTTAGTGATAGAAACTTTCGTGGTTGCTCGAGTGCCGAGGAAAGAAAGAGAGACGTGTTGCGAGGGGAGACGAGCGTTGCAAACTTTCCAAAAGCTTCTTCAAAGTTCAAGCTTCAAGAAAGGTTAGTAAACTTCTATGCTCATATTGGTTTTTAATTACATGTACTTGCTCTTTGTCTAGGTTAGTAAAAACTGTTTTTACTTGTAAAAGAATTTTTTTTAAAAATTCCGCCGCTTTCCGAAGCGTTTAATCTTTTTCTTAAACCCTAGATCAATTACAACACACATGACTCCTCGAGTTGAGATCACCCTTCGAGTTGAGTTTCGAGTCCACGAGTCGATTGTGAAGTCCTCGTGCTGACTCTTCACATGACTCCTCGCGTTGAGTTTCGAGTCCACGAGTCGGCTAATAAGTCCTCGTGCTGAAGCTTCACATGACTCCTCGAGTTGAGGTCACTCCTCGAGTTGAGTTCCGAGTCCACGAGTCGATAGATAAGCACTCGTGTTAACTCTTCACATGACTCCTCGAGTTGAGTTCCGAGTCGACGAGTCGACTGATAAGTCCTCGTGCCGACTCTACACATAACTCCTCGAAATGAGTTCACTCCTCGAGTTGAGTTCTGAGTTCACGAGTCGACTGATAAGTCCTCGTGCCGACTCTACACATAACTCCTCGAAATGAGTTCACTCCTCGACTTGAGTTCCGAGTCCATGAGTCGACTGCTAAGTCCTCGTGCCGACTCTACACATGACTCCTCGAGTTGAGGTCACTCCTCGAGTTGAGTTTCGAGTTCATGACTCGACTGATATGTCCTCGTGCTGACTCTTCACATGACTCCTCGAGTTGAGGTCACTCCTCGAGTTGAGTTTCGAGTCCACGAGTCGGTTGATAAGTCCTCGTGTTGACTCTTCACATGACTCCTCGAGTTGAGGTCATTCCTCGAGTTGAGTTTCAAGTCCACGAGTCGATTGATAGGCCCTCGTGCTGACTCTTCACATGACTCCTCGAGTTGAGTTCACTCCTTGAGTTGAGTTCCGATTCCACGAGTCGACTGATAAGTCCTCGTGCTGACTCTTCACATGACTCCTCGAGTTGAGGTCACTCCTCAAGTTTAGTTCCGAGTCCACGAGTCGACTAATAATTCCTCTTGTCAACTCTACACATGACTTCTCAAGTTCAGGTCACTCCTCGAGTTGAGTTTCGAGTTCACGAATCAACTGATAAGTCCTCTTGCCGACTCTACGCATAACTCCTCGAAATGAGTTCACTCCTCGAGTTGAGTTCCGAGTCCACGAGTCGACTGATAACTTCTCGTGCCGACTCTACACATGACTCCTCGAGTTGAGGTCACTCCTCGAGTTGAGTTTCGAGTCCATAAGACGGCTGATAAGTCCTCGTGCTGACTCTTCACATGACTCCTCGAGTTGAGGTCACTCCTCGAGTTGAGTTCGAGTCCACGAGTCGACTGATAAGCCCTCGTGGCGACTCTTCACATGACTCCTCGAGTTGAGGTCACTCCTCGAGTTGAGTTTCTAGTCGACAAGTCGACTGATAAGTCGTCTTGCCTACTCTACACATAACTCCTCGAAATGAGTTCATTCCTCTAGTTGAGTTCCGAGTCCACGAGTCGACTGATGATTCCTCGTGCTGACTGTTGTCAATGGTGCCCACAAGAAGAGTTGTAATCTTTATATTGTACATTTGATGTAATAAAGTCTTACGAAGACTCTTGCTTGTAATTGCTTATTCATTAATAAAAAGTTGAAACGTTCATTCATTCCTCCTTGTCTGAAGCTTTATGATAAAACAATTGTCTTTAGTCCATAAACAAACTAAACAACTTACGAAGAGGCAAATGTAGATTTGCATGAACAAATTCTTCGTAGTTTGCTTAAAACGATATATTCGCAATCTAAGGGTCAAAGGACTATTGACCTCAGTATGATTGTTAGAAGAATCTATGATGTCTGGTTATGAGGCATTGAGAGTTGGAGACTCTATAGTTCTTCTAGGTATCTTTCGAAGGTACTGAATTGACCAGTGCATTTCTTGAGACAAGATAAGAACAAACCATTTAACCTCTTATGTCTCGAAGTTACTACGTATGAATTGCATCGTGCTTACCTTAATCCTGAAATGAGACATGTCGTTTCACACCTTAGTATTCTCATTTGAGAAAGTCAGAGTTCAGACTCACTATGTGATTCCGAAAAAGGCGTATTGGTGAAGTACTAAGTTGTGAGAATGTCATGAGTAACTTTGTTAAGTTCTCATAGATATGGAATTCATGTACAAGATTGCTGAAATGCAATGTATATCACCTCATGCTTTGTTCCTTGGACTGTGAATAAATGAACTGGCCAGTGTCCAAATTGAGTCTTGACATCGATTTGGATCCATGTATTTTAGCTCAAGCTTTGTTCATTTGGATCCATGAGGTCACTGTCACGAATCACATCGATTAGGAATAGTTAAACTGGAAGCTAAGTCAAAACAAGAACGAAAATTGTCAAAAGGGTATTTTTGTCTTTTAGGACATAGGACGAAATGAATGTCAATAAATTTTTTTGACATTGTCATATGATGACAAATGAAGTTAAAACCACTCGGCCAAGTTAAAGAATTTGGGCTTTGATGATTAATTTCATTTCATATAATTTTATGTGAAAATTCTTAATGGGCTTTTCTTATTTTGTCATGAACAAATAAAGAAACATCTAGAAGCATGTTCTAGGCTCAAAATTTCGTGCATACCATAGAGAGAAAGAGGAAATTATTTTGTGCATTGATGTATGAAGATACTTGCCAAAAGAAAAAGAGGAAACAAATTTCCTTTAGAAGGAAAGCTAATTTCGGCCACCATGCAAGAGAGAACAAATGAGGAAACAAATCCATGTGGCATGAGGAATATGTTACACGCCCAAAATGAAAAGGGAAACAAGGGATTTGCTCATGAATATGTGATATTCAATAGAGAAGAGGAAACTACCTTTTGAAGGTAAAACCTCTCCTATAAATAGAGCCCTCATTCCTCTCATTTTATTCATTCCACATAAGTTAGAGATTGAGAGCCTCTCTCTCTAGAACTTGTGGTTGCCTCCCCTTCCTCTCTCTCTCTAGTTTATTTTCGATTTTTTGTTTTGGCACCTAGGTCCTCATTTGACCTAGTGTTTAGCTCTGCGACTTCAAGACTCGTTCTTAAGTCGTAGTGTTTAAAAGTGCCCACTCACCGATTCCTTTATTTCGAGTGATTTAGTGATAGAAACTTTCGTGGTTGCTCGAGGTGCCGAGGAAAGAAAGAGAGACGTGCTGCGAGGGGAGACGAGCGTTGCAAACTTTCCAAAAGCTTCTCAAAGTTCAAGCTTCAAGAAAGGTTAGTCAACTTCTTAGCTCATAATAGTTTTTATTTATATGTACTTGCTCTTTGTCTAGGTTAGTAAAAAATTGTTTTTACTTGTAAAAGAAAATTTTTAAAATTCCGCCGCTTACCGAAGCGTTAATTATTTTCTTAAACCCTAGATCATTTCCAATAAATGGTATCAGAGCCAGGTTCAACGATTAGCATGTACATGTATTTAAAAATATGAGGTTGAAAATCGTTTTCGAAAGTTTACTAATTTTGTGACAAGTTAGAATTGTTATCTTAGATTTTTTTTAATTTATTGCTCTTGCCTTTAAATTAAAAATCATTTTGATTTTCTATGAGTTTGGGATGATATTATAACACATTAGAATCAGTTCTAAAAGTTTTTAATTTTTTATTTTGAAAAACGTGTTTTAAAGGTTTGAGAAATTTCGAGTAAAATTTTGTGACTAGTTTTCTTGTTTTACTAGTTTCTTATTTTTGCTTGAATCGTTTTATGCTTGATGTTATTTATTTTATGCCTTGTTATTACCTTGCTAATAAAACACAAATAAAAGCTTTAACAACCTTCATAAAACGTTCCGTTACACTCGATTCTTTTTCGCACCTAAAAAGGACCAAGCTTTAATTATTTCTTTTTCTTCGAGCTGGAGTAAACCCGCATTTAAAGTGGCATAACTCTCTGCTCAGACATCTAAATTTAATGATTCTTGAATCAAATTAAAGCTCTGTCTGTTTTCTGTGCAATGCCACCGGTTTCAGGTCAAAAGGACATCGGAGCCGCCAGTTATGGCGATTTTACTCCGAGGTGCGCGGCTGTTCCGAAACTCCAGTTTTTTATAATTCCGGTTTTTCAGCCCCACTACCATGAGTTATAAAACTGTAATGAGAAAAATTTCTTGAGCAAAAATGTTTTTTATAAGATTATAAACATGATGTGTAAGATTAAAATGTTTTGATTTTTGAAAGTTTAATTGAAATTGAATTTTTACAAAACTAGTTTGAATTTTGAAAAACCGTTTTCACTTTCAAACTTGAAAAATATTTTGTCATCCAAATCAAATAAATTTTCAAAATGTTTTCAAAACTATATCTATATCACATATGTTCAAAATCTATATGTTATTGAAAATTTGAGTGGGAGGTCTCCTTGTAGACAAGCCGAAAAATAAAAAGATGTGTAATCTCGAACTTTCAAGTGTTCGAGTGAGTTGAAGTTCACACTTCCCTCATGCACTTTCCCGAAATAGAAAATACGAAAAGATCGAGTATGTACCTTGTGCCTTTATGCACTAATACTGCTCTGAACATGATGATCTAGGATTCTCTTCTAGTTGTCCGCTCTATCGCTCTATAACTAGGAAAACCGTTTCCGAACTTATAAGAATAGATGAACCAACTCCAAAAACTATGTGGGAGGGTTATACTTGTTGTTTGTAACCCACGATCTCCAACACTAATGAAAAGTGCAAGTGTCGCCAGACTAAGAGTCACCCTCGTGGCCCTCTCTTAAATGAGAGTACTCAAGGGCGCTTTGCACTGATCATTGCTCAATGAGACAAGACCTCCCCTCGGCGGATTGTTTTTCAAAGTCAATCTTTTGAACTAAGTGATTGGTTACACACTTAGACTCAATCCCTAGTAATCCTCCCTCGAGGCCCTGCGAAAGGATGTGAGTAATCAAACCAATTTACAAGGTGGCTAGTCAAAATTTGGTGTATTGACATCTTGGCTAAGCATTAATGATGTGTCATTTACTTATAAATGGAGATTTTTTGCGGCCTTCCCTCGAAGGAGTAAATTATCGTTTGGTTTATAACACCTTTGGATTTTATAAAGTCTTAAACAAACTTAAATCCTAAACCAAAGACTAATCATAAACTTGTTTCAACTTTTATAGGCAATATGTCTCCCAACTCTCTCTCTTTCATCCCTTCGTCGAACAAACTCGAAAATGAAAACTACATAGACTCGAAACTTAACCTCGACATCATCCTTGCCATTAACAAGCACAAATGGGTACTCACCACCCCGTGTCCTCCTCTGACGAATGATGATTCGACTCATAAGGACAATGACGCCTTAGCGGCCTGGCTTCGATCCGATGAGATTGTGAGGTGCTACATCTTGGAATCTATGAACAATATGTTGAAAGTGCAACATCGTGACATCTAGACTACCGCCGACATGCTCTACAATCTCCTTGAGATGTTTGAAGTGTAAAGGCGTCAAACAAGGCAACAAGCAGTCCGACAGTTTTTGAACTGTCACATGAAGGCTAGGACTCCTGTTGGAGACTTTATAATATTGATCATTAGTTATCTAAATAAAATGGAAATCCTAGGATCTGAGATTAATGGGAAGAAAGTCATAGATATGATCTTAGAAACTTTCCCCACATCTCTTGATACCTCCAAGATGAACTACTCCATTAACAAGCTAGAGTACACTGTTACCAAGCTTATGGAGGAACTTCACACTGTTGTAGGCCTCACTAAGAGAAAGAGGAATCGAGGAGAGGCACATGCTACTGAGCAAAAAGCCTCCGCCTCTGGAACTAAGAAGAGACCTCACAAGGCCGATAAAAAGAACTGTCCTGCCAATCTCAAAGCAAAGGAACATAGTATTGTACTAGTTACCGAAGCATGCTTAGTAGCTGATAATGTATCAACGTGTATTCTTGACTCCGCTGCTACGAACCATATTTGTTGTTCCTTGAATGGTTTCAAGAAAACCAAAAGCTTAGAGGAAGGCGAGTTCTGTTTCAAATGGGGTGATGGGAGCCTGGTGTCTGCAAAGGCTGTGGGATCCATGACGCAGTCTTTTGAAGACCGTACTTTAAACTTGAATAATGTTTATTTCGTTCCTTCCTTTGGAAATAACTTAATATCTGTTGCTCGTCTTCGTGAGCAAGATTATTGTTTAAAGTTCATTAAGAATGGAATTCGTATTTCGTTTCCTGATAATTCTTTTGTCACTGATGCATGTATGAAGAATGCTCTTTTCTACATCTATCCCACTCAACCTTCTCTTTTAGACACCGAAATAGATAATGATCTAATTAGGGAGCCAAAGAGGATCAAACTTTCTGAATCCTCCGATCTAACAAAATCAACACACCTATGGCACTTAAGACTTGGTCATATCAGTCTAGATAGGATTAAGAGACTTGTGAGGGATGGTCCACTCCAAGCCTCTGCAATAGGTTCACTACCTACTTGTGAATCCTGCATAGAAGGAAAAATGACTAAGCGTCCTTTCTCCGTTAAGGGTCGAAGAGCCACTGAGTTGTTGGAACTAATACATTCAGATGTATGTGGTCTGCTCAGCCAACAGGCACGTGGGGGATACGAATACTTCGTTACCTTCACCGATGATTACTCGCGATATGCTTTTGTCTATTTGCTCAAACACAAATCCGAGACCTTTAACGTATTTAAGGTCTTTAGGGCTTTAGTGGAAAAGCAAACTGGCAAAGTGATCAAAACACTTCGATCTGATCGAGGTGGTGAGTATATGTCTGGAGAGTTCGATGACTTTCTTAAAGAAGAAGGAATCGCTTCTCAGCTTACTACACCTGGCACACCTCAACAAAATGGAGTGTCAGAGAGAAGGAACCGAACTCTTATGGAGATGGTTAGATCAATGATGAGTTACTCATCACTCCCTCTTTCCTTTTGGAGATATGCCCTCGAAACAGCCGCTTACATTCTGAACCAAGTTCCGTCCAAGACGGTTCCTGGTATTCCCTATGAACGATGGACTGGCCGTAAAGTAAGTTTGGTCCACATCCGAATTTGGGGTTGCCCTGCACACGTGCTAAGGCAAAAGACTAGCAAGTTGGCTAGTAGGTCAGAATTGTGCTTGTTTGTGGGATATCCAAAGGAAACAAAGGGTTTCATCTTCTATAGTCCCGAGGACGATAAGACTTTCGTTAGCACGAATGGTCGTTTCCTTGAGGAGGACTTTGTTGGAATTGATCTAGGGTTTAAGAAAAAGATTAAACGCTTCGGGAAGCGGCGGAATTTTAAAAAATTTCTTTTCAAGTAAAAACAGTTTTTACTAACCTAAACAAAGAAGCAAGTACATGTAAATAAAAACCAATATGAGCATAGAAGTTTACTAACCTTTCTTGAAGCTTGAACTTTGAAGAAGCTTTTGGAAAGTTTGCAATGCTCGTCTCCCCTCGCAGCACGTCTCTCTTTCTTTCCTCGGCACCTCGAGCAACAACGAAAGTTTCTATCACTAAATCACTCGAAAAGAAGGAATCAGTGAGTGGGCACTTTTAAACACTACGACTTAAGAACGAGTCTCGAAGTCCCAGAGCTAAACACTAGGTCGAGTGAGGACCTAGGTGCCAAGACAAGAAAAAATCGAAAATAAACTAGAGAGAGAGAGAGAGAGGATTTTCGGCCACAAGTTCTAGAGAGAGAGTCTCTCAAATCTCTTAAACTTGGATGAATGAAATGTGAGGAAATGAGGCTCCTATTTATAGGAGAGGTCTCACCTTCAATAAGGTAGTTTCCTCTTCTATAGAATATCACATATTCATGAGCTAATTTCCCTATTTCCTACTTGAGACACACGGCCAAAACAAGTCTTCTAGAAGCCTTGATTTGTTTCCTATTTTGACAAGTCTTCTAGAAGCCTTGATTTGTTTCCTATTTTGATCAAGGCTTGCCTTTTCTCTCAACATGGCCGATTCCTTATGCATCCCATATGCAAAATTTGTTTCCTCTTTTTCTTTTGGCAAGTATCTAAATACATTTATGCACAAAATAAACTCTCTTTCCTTAGGTATGTTGGGCGCCCAACATGTCTCTAGAAGGAGCTTCTAGAAGCTTCTTCATTTATTCATGAGAACATGAAAAAGGCCCATTAAGAATTTTCAATAAAACGCTTATGAAATGAAATTAATTCACGAGGCCCAATGATCAAGTCATGGCCGAGTGACATTAAGTCATCAAATGAACTTGTCAAAATTTATTGACATTCATTTCATCCTTTGTCTCAAAAGACAAAAATACCCTTTTGACTATTTTCGTTCTTGTTTTGACTTAGCTTCCAGTTTAACTATTCCTATCGATGTGATTCGTGACAGTGACCTCATGGACCCAAATAAACAAAGCTTGAGCTAAACACTTGGACTCAAAAGTTCACAAACCTTTTCCAAGTTTAGCTTAATGCCAACTGACTCCACTAAAGAGCTGACACTGAAAATCTCTGGGTTCAAATGAATTTATTTTCTACTCAAGAATTCGACCTAATTATGATGAGCGGATCCACTGAATATTATCTATGTTTACCCTTCATGAATGTCATCAGCTAGTCGGGATTTACTAAATTAACTTTTTACCCTTCTAGCTGTTATTTCCTCAACTCCTTTGTCGCTTGTGAATAAGTTAGAAACAATGTATTGACGAGGAGCTAACAAGTCACATTGTTTCATCCAAAAGAGTCAGGCCTCAAAGTTACTCATGTCATTTCCATATCTATGAGAACTTCACAAAGTTACTCATGACATACTCACAACTTAGTACTTCACCAATAGGCCTTGTTCGGAATCACATAGTGAGTCCGAACTTTGACTTTCTCAAATGAGAATACTAAGGTGTGAAATGACATGTCTCATTTCAGGATTAAGGTAAGCATGATGCAATTCATACATAGTGACTTCGAGACATAAGAGGTTAAATGGTTTGTTCTTATATTGTCTCTAGAAGTGCACTGGTCAATTCAGTACCTTCGGAAGATACCTAGAAGAACTATAGAGTCCCCAACTCTCAATGCCTCATAACCAGACATCATAGATTCTTCTAACAATCATACTGAGGTCAATAGTCCTTTGACCCTAAGATTGCGAATATATAGTTTTAAGAAAACTACGAAGAGTTTGTTAATCCAAATCTACATTTGTCTCTTCGTAAGTTGTTAAGTTTTTTTATGGACTAAAAGACTAAGGTTTTATCATAAAGCTTCAAACAAAGAAAGAATGAATGAACGTTTCAACTTTATTAATGAATGAATAGACAATTACAAGCAAGAGTCTTCATGAGACTTTATTA
This sequence comes from Urtica dioica subsp. dioica, assembly GCF_054948205.1. Taxonomy (NCBI): domain Eukaryota; kingdom Viridiplantae; phylum Streptophyta; class Magnoliopsida; order Rosales; family Urticaceae; genus Urtica; species Urtica dioica. The sequence goes on along the minus strand of NC_142759.1, from coordinate 41,306,616 downwards.
CATCAAATGTACAAAATAAAGACTACAACTCTTCTTGTGGGCACCATTGACAACAGACTTTATGAAGGATGCAAAACCTAGAAGCAAAATTGTGCTTGAAGAAAAGTTGGGTGAGGAAGCTTATACCTCATCTATAAGAACTATTCGTACCCCAACTGAATCATAACCTAACTCATCAGAATCTCGTCAAGTAGTACTTAGACGTAGTGGGAGGGCTACTCAAAAGCCTGACAGGTACATGTGTTATGGAGACTTTCTCGTAGCCGTCTCTTACATGGATGATCCTGTTTCCTATAGCCAAGCGATGGCTTGTTCTGAATCAAACCTTTGGCTTGACGCCATGAAAGTTGAAATGCACTCGATGTATGTCAACAAAGTCTGGAAACTTGTAGACCTTCCTGAAGGGATTAAACCCGTAGGGTGTAAGTGGATATACAAGAAGAAAAGGGGTCCTGATGGGAACGTCGAGACGTTCAAAGCACGACTTGTGGCGAAGGGTTATACCCAACAAGAAGGGATTGACTATGAAGAAACCTTCTCGCCAGTCGCGATGCTTAAATCCATCCGCATACTCATATCCATAGCTGCAGCTCTCGACTATGAGATCTGGAAAATGGATGTGAAGACAGCCTTCCTGAATGGCAATCTTGACGAGCGCATTTACATGGCTCAACCAGACGGTTTCGTGGAAGAAGGTCAAGAGACCAAGGTTTGTGAGTTACTTAAGTCCATTTATGGACTAAAGCAAGCATCTAGGTCATGGAATATTAGATTCGATGAAACTGTAAAGAGCTTCGGCTTTGAACAGTCAATAGATGAGCCTTGTGTTTACAAGTTAATACACGAAGGCAAAGTTGTGTTTCTGGTGCTATATGTCGATGATATACTACTCATTGTTAATGACGTGGGTAAGTTATCTGAGGTTAAGGTCTGGCTGGCAAAGCAATTCGAGATAGGAAAAACCGGACCCTGTCGCTCTCTCAAGCATCTTATATTGATAAGGTAATGGATCGCTTCTCGATGCAAGACTACAAGAAGGGTCAAACACCCTTTAGGCATGGAGTTTCACTCTCTAAGGACCAGTCTCCCAAGATTGCACAAGAGATTGAAGACATGAGGAAAATTCCTTACGCCTCTGCGGTAGGAAGCCTCATGTATGCTATGCTTTGCACTAGACCTGACATCTGTTTCGCCGTTGGCGTAGTTAGCCGTTTCCAATCCAACCCTGGACCCGAGCACTGGATTTCTGTTAAGCATGTTCTTAAGTATCTTCGAAGAACTAGGAACTTGATGCTTACATACTCAGGTACTGACCTGACTATGACGGGATATACCGACTCCGATTTTCAAGCGGATAAGGATTCTAGGAAATCCACTTCGGGATCTGTGTTCATCCTTAATGGTGGAGCTGTTGTGTGGAGAAGTATTAAGCAATCTTGCATTGCTGAATCCACAATGGAAGCAGAATATGTGGCTGCTTGTGAAGCATCCAAAGAGGCTGTATGGCTTAGAAAATTCCTTAAGTATTTGGAAGTTGTTCCAAACGTCGACGAGCCCATGACTCTTTATTGTGATAATAGTGGGGCTGTCGCTAACTCGAAGGAACCTCGAAGCCATAAGCGCTCTAAGAATATTGAGAGGAAATACCATTTGATTCGAGAGATCGTGCAGCGCGGAGACGTGGAAGTGAAGAAGATCTCAACGGTGGACAACCTAGAAGATCCATTCACAAAGGCCCTAGCGAACAAGGTCTTCGACCAACATCGAGAGGGATTAGGCATGAAAGACTATACACATCTTCTTTGAGTCAAGTGGGAGTTTGTTGTCAATGGTGCCCACAAGAAGAGTTGTAATCTTTATATTGTACATTTGATGTAATAAAGTCTTACGAAGACTCTTGCTTGTAATTGCTTATTCATTAATAAAAAGTTGAAACGTTCATTCATTCCTCCTGTCTGAATCTTTATGATAAAACAATAGTCTTTAGTCCATAAACAAACTAAACAACTTACGAAGAGACAAATGTAGATTTGCATGAACAAACTCTTCGTAGTTTGCTTAAAACGATATATTCGCAATCTAAGGGTCAAAGGACTATTGACCTTAGTATGATTGTTAGAAGAGTCTATGATGTCTGGTTATGAGGCATTGAGAGTTTGAGACTCTATAGTTCTTCTAGGTATCTTCCGAAGGTACTGAGTTGACCAGTGCACTTCTAGAGACAAGATAAGAACAAACCATTTAACCTCTTATGTCTCGAAGTTACTACGTATGAATTGCATCGTGCTTACCTTAATCCTGAAATGAGACATGTCGTTTCACACCTTAGTATTCTCATTTGAGAAAGTCAGAGTTCAGACTCACTATGTGATTCCGAACAAGGCCTATTGGTGAAGTACTAAGTTGTGAGAATGTCATGAGTAACTTTGTGAAGTTCTCATAGATATGGAATTCATGTACAAGATTGCTGAAATGCAATGTATATCACCTCATGCTTTGTTCCTTGGACTGTGAATAAATGAACTGGCCAGTGTCCAAATTGAGTCTTGACTTTTTTGGATGAAACAATGTGACTTGTTAGCTCCTCGTCAATACATTGTTTCTAACTTATTCACAAGCGACAAAGGAGTTGAGGATATAACAGCTAGAAGGGTAAAATGGTAATTTTGTAAATCCCGACTAGCTGATGATATTCATGAAGGGTAAACACTGATAATATTCTGTGGATCCACTAATTACAATTAGGTTGAATTCTTGAGTAGAAAATAAATTCATTTGAACCGAGAGATTTTCAATGTCACCTCTTTAGTGGAGTCAGTTGACATTAAGCTAAACTTGGAAAACGTTTGTGAACTTTTGAGTCCAAGTATTTTAGTTCAAGCTTTGTTCATTTGGATCCATGAGGTCACTGTCACGAATCACATCGATTAGGAATAGTTAAACTGGAAGCTAAGTCAAAACAAGAACGAAAATTGTCAAAAGGGTATTTTTGTCTTTTAGGACATAGGACGAAATGAATGTCAATAAATTTTTTTGACATTGTCATATGATGACAAATGAAGTTAAAACCACACGGCCAAGTTAAAGAATTTGGGCTTTGATGATTAATTTCATTTCATAGAATTTTATGTGAAAATTCTTAATGGGCTTTTCTTATTTTGTCATGAACAAATAAAGAAACATCTAGAAGCATGTTCTAGGCTCAAAATTTCGTGCATACCATAGAGAGAAAGAGGAAATTATTTTGTGCATTGATGTATGAAGATACTTGCCAAAAGAAAAAGAGGAAACAAATTTTCTTTAGAAGGAAAGCTAATTTCGGCCACCATGCAAGAGAGAACAAATGAGGAAACAAATCCATGTGGCATGAGGAATATGTTACACGCCCAAAATGAAAAGGGAAACAAGGGATTTGCTCATGAATATGTGGTATTCAATAGAGAAGAGGAAACTACCTTTTGAACGTAAAACCTCTCGTATAAATAGAGCCCTCATTCCTCTCATTTTATTCATTCCACATAAGTTAGAGATTGAGAGCCTCTCTCTCTAGAACTTGTGGTTGCCGCCCCTTCCTCTCTCTCTCTAGTGTTTAGCTATGCGACTTCAACACTCGTTCTTAAGTCGTAGTGTTTAAAAGTGCCCACTCACCGATTCCTTTATTTCGAGTGATTTAGTGATAGATACTTTCGTGGTTGCTCGAGGTGCCGAGGAAAGAAAGAGAGACGTGCTGCGAGTGGAGACGAGCGTTGCAAACTTTCCAAAAGCTTCTCAAAGTTCAAGCTTCAAGAAAGGTTAGTCAACTTCTTAGCTCAAAATAGTTTTTATTTATATGTACTTGCTCTTTGTCTAGGTTAGTAAAAAACTGTTTTTACTTGGAAAAGAAAATTTTTAAAATTCCGCCGCTTACCGAAGCGTTAATTATTTTCTTAAACCCTAGATCATTTACAACACTGACTCTACACATGACTCCTCGAGTTGAGGTCACTCCTCGAGTTGGGTTCCGAGTCCACGAGTCGACTAATATGTCCTCGTGCCGACTCTTTACGTGACTCCTCGTGTTGAGTTCACTCCTCGGGTTGAATTACGAGTCCACGAGTCGAATGATGATTCCTCGTGCTGAATCTACACATGACTCCTCGAGTTGATGTCACTCCTCGAAATGAGTTCCGAGTTCACGAGTCGACCGAGAAGTCCTCGTGCCGACTCTTCAAATGACTCCTCAAGTTGAGTTCAGTCCTCGAGTTGAGTTCCGAGTACACGAGTAGGCTGATAAGTCCTCGTGCTGACTCTTCACATGACTCTTCGAGTTGAGGTCACTCCTCGAGTTGAGTTCCTAATCCACTAGTCGATTGATAAGGATTCGTGCCGACTCTTCACATGACTCCTCGAGTTGAGTTCACTCCTTGAGTTGAGTTCCGATTCCACGAGTCGACTGATAAGTCCTCGTGTTGACTCTTCACATGACTCCTCGAGTTGAGGTCACTCCTCGAGTTTAGTTCCGAGTTCACGAGTTGACTGATAAGTCGTCATTCCAACTCTACACCTGACTCCTCGAGTTGAGGTCACTCCCCGAGTTGAGTTCCGAGTCCACGAGTCGGCCGATAATTCCTCGTGCCGACTCTTCATGTGACTCCTTGAGTTGAGGTCACTCCTCGAGTTGAGTTTCGAGTCCAGGAGTCGACTGATAAGTCCTCTTGCCGACTCTACACATGACTCCTTGAGTTGAGATCACCCCTAGAGTTGATATTCGAGTCCATGACTAGGCTGATAAGTCCTCGTGCTGACTCTTCACATGACTCCTGGAGTTGAGGTCACTCCTCGAGTTGAGTTCGAGTCCACGAGTCGACTGATAAGCCCTCGTGCCGACTCTTCACATGACTCCTCGAGTTGAGGTCACTCCTCGAGTTGAGTTCCGAGTCCACGAGTCGACTGAAAAGTCCTCTTGCCAACACTACACATAACTCCTCGAAATGAGTTCACTCATCGAGTTGAGTTCCTAGTTCAAGAGTTGACTAATAAGTCGTCATGCCGACTCTACACATGACTCCTCGAGTTGAGGTCACTCGCCGAGTTGAGTTCCGAGTCCACGAGTCGGCCGAAAATGCCTCGTGCCGACTCTTCATGTGATTCCTCCAGTTGAGGTCGCTCCTCGAGTTGAGTTTCGGGTCCACGAGTCGACTGATAAGTCCTCGTGCCGACTTTTCACATGACTCTACAAGTTGAGTTCATTCCTCGAGTTGAGTTCTTAGTCTACGAGTCGACTGATGATTCCTCGTGCTGACTCTACACATGACTCATCGAGTTGAGGTCACTCCTTGAGTTGGGTTGCGAGTCCACGAGTCGACTGATAAGTCCTCGTGTCGACTCTTCACGTGACTCCTCGTGTTGAGTTCACTCCTCAGGTTGAGTTACACGTGACTCCTCATGTTGAGTTCACTCCTCAGGATGAGTTACGAGTCCACGAGTCGAATGATGATTCCTCGTGCTGACTCTACACATGACTCCTCGAGTTGAGGTCACTCCTCGACTTGAGTTCCGAGTTCACGAGTCGACCGATAAGTCCTCGTGCCGACTCTTCACATGACTCCTCGAGTTAAGGTCACTCCTCGAGTTGAGTTCCGAGTCCACGAGTAGGCTGATAAGTCCTCGTGCTGACTCTTCACATGACTCCTCGAGTTGAGGTCACTCCTAGAGTTGAGTTCCGAGTCCACGAGTCGATTGATAAGCCTTCGTGCCGACTCTTCACATGACTCCTCGAGTTGAGTTCACTCCTTGAGTTGAGTTCCGATTCCCAAGTCGACTGATAAGTCCTCGTGCTGACTCTGTTGTCAATGGTGCCCACAAGAAGAGTTGTAATCTTTATAATGTACATTGGATGTAATAAAGTCTCATGAAGACTCTTGCTTGTAATTGTTTATTCATTAATAAAAATTTGAAACGTTCATTCATTCTTCATTGTTTGTTTGAACATTTATGATAAAACATTAGTCTTTAGTCCGTAAACAAACCAAACAACTTACGAAGAGACAAATGTAGATTTGCATGAACAAACTCTTCGTAGTTTGCTTAAAATGATATATTCGCAATCTAAGGGTCAAAGGACTATTGACCTCAGTATGATTGTTAGAAGAATCTATAATGTGTGGTTATGAGGCATTGAGAGTTGGAGACTCTATAGTTCTTCTAGGTATCTTCCGAAGGTACTGAATTGACCAGTGCATTTCAAGAGACAAGATAACAACAAACCATTTAACCTCTTATGTCTCGAAGTCACTACGTATGAATTGCATCGTGCTTACCATAATCTTGAAATGAGACATGCCATTTCACACCTTACTTATTCTCATTTGAGAAAGTCAGAGTTCGGACTCACTATGTGATTCCGAACAAGGCCTATTGGTGAAGTACTAACTTGTGAGAATGTCATGAGTAACTTTGTGAAGTTCTCATAGATATGGAATTCATGTACAAGATTGCTTAAATGCAATGTATATCACCTCATGCATTGTTCCTTGGAGTGTGAATAAATGAATTGGCCAGTGTCCAAATTGAGTCCGGACTCTTTTGGATGAAACAATGTGACTTGTTAGCTCCTCGTCAATACATTGTTTCTAACAGCAAGAAGGGTAAAATGGTAATTTTGTAAATCCCGACTAGCTGATGATATTCATGAAGGGTAAACACTGATAATATTCTGTATATCCGCTCATTACAATTAGGTTGAATTCTTGAGTAGAAAATAAATTCATTTGAACCGAGAGATTTTCAGTGTCAACTCTTTAGTGGAGTCAGTTGACATTAAGCTAAACTTGGAAAAGGTTTTGTGAACTTTTGAGTCCAAGCATTTAGCTCAAGCTTTGTTCATTTGGATCCATGAGGTCACTGTCACGAATCACATCGAGTTGGAATAGTTAAACTGGAAGCTAAGTCAAAACAAGAACAAAAATTGTCAAAAGGGTATTTTTGTCTTTTGAGACATAGGATGAAATGAATGTCAATAAATTTTTTGACATGGTCATTTGATGACATACATCACTCGGCCAAAATTGGATTTATTGGGCCTTGTGAATTAATTTCATTTCATAAGAATTTTATTGACAATTCTTAATGGGCCTTTCTCATGTTGTCACTATTACAAATTAGCATATTGGGTGCGGAAGGGTATTAGGTGCGACATGTCGCACCTAATAGTCGCACCTAAGCCCATATTAGGTGCGACATGTCGCACCAGATACTCATCCGGATGACTAAAAATTTCGCTAATGTTTAGTGTTATTCGGTGCGACATTGTCGCACCTAATATGAATATGTCGCACTTAATACCTTTAGGTGCGACAAATGTCGCACCCAATGAGTTTTAAAATTAAATTTGTCAGCGAATCCCGCCGAATTTTTTTTGGATCTGGGATTTCATATTGGGTGCGACAATGTCGCACAACCCAATATGATTATTAGGTGCGACATTGTCGCACCCAATAGGTTTAGGGTTTTAAACCATGCGTTTCTCCTTTTTCACACATTAACTCACTCTCTCTCCCTCATCTCACAAGGTCTCTCTCTCTCAGCCAGCCCCGGCCGCCGTCCTTCCCCGCTCCGCGGCTGCCGGCCCATCCTGGTACGTCCCCATCTCTCTCTCTCTATCTCACCGGTCGTCTCTCACCATCTCACACTATCTCTCTCTCTCTCAGCCAGTCCCCTCCGCCGTCCCTCTCCGCTCCGCCGCTGCCGGACCTTCCTGGTATGTCCCCCTCTATTTCTCTCTCTATCTGTCTCACCGGCCATCTCTCACTCTGTCTGTCTCTCCCAGCCTGCCTCGCCGTCGTCTGGACCAGCCGTGCCCCGCCGCCAGGACCAGCCCCCTGCCCGCCCGCCCCACCGCCGCCTGGACTAGCCCCCCGCCCCGCCCCACCGCCGCCTAGACCAGCCCCCGCCCCGCCGCCTGGATCGAACATCATTCTATTTCTGATTTTATAATTTTATTTAATTTAAAAAACATATTAGGTGCGACATTGTCGCACCTGATATGTCGCACCTAAAGGTATGAGTATTAGGTGCGACATGTCGCACCTAATGCCTTTAGCGACGGCATATTCGGTGCGACTTTGTCACACCTAATGCGACATATGAGGTATTTTGGGCGACAATCGTCGCACCGGATGACGTTTTTTGTCCTAGTGTGTCATGAACAAATGAAGAAGCTTCTACAAGCTCCTTCTAGAGATATGTTGGGCGCCTACTAACCAAGAGAAAGAGATAATATTTTGTGCATAAATGTATCAAGATACTTGCCAAAAGAAAAAGAGGAAACAAATTTCCTATGCATGGCAATAGGAATTTCGGCCAAGTGAGTCAAAGGCAAGGCAAGGAACAAAAAAGGAAACAAATCCAAGCCTTCTAGAAGGCTGCCTTGGCCGTGTGACATAAGTGGGAAGGAGGCAATATTTGCTCATGAATATGTGATATTCTATAGAAGAGGAAACTACCTTATTTAAGGTGAGACCTCTCTTATAAATAGGAGCCTCATTCCACACATTTCATTCATCAAAAGTTTTAGAGATTGAGAGCTTCTCTCTCTAGACTTGGCTGCCCCTCTCCTCTCTCTCTCTCTATTCAATTTCGTTTTTATTGTTTTGGCACCTAGGTCCTCATTTGACCTAGTGTTTAGCTCTGCGACTTCAAGACTCGTTCTAAAGTCGTAGTGTTTAAAAGTGCCCATACACTAATTCCTTTTTATCTTGAGTGATTTAGTGATAGAAACTTTTGTGATTGCTCGAGTTAACGAGGAAAGGAAGAGATACGTGCTGCAAGGGAGACGAGCGTTGCAACCTTTTCCAAAAGCTTCTCAACGTTCAAGCTTCTAAAAAGGTTATTTATCTTTTATGCTCATATTAGATTTTATTTACATGTGCTTGCTCATTGTCTAGGTTAGTAAAAACTGTTTTACTTGAAAAAGAAAATTTTTAAAATTCCGCCGCTTAACGAAGCGTTAAACTTTTTCTTAAACCCTAGATCAATTCCAACAAATGGTATCAGAGCTATGGTCAAAGATATGCATGTACATGTATTTAAAATTATGAGCTTGAAAATCGTTTTCGAAAGTTTACTAATTTTGTGACAAGTTAGAATTGTTATCTTAGATTTTTTTTTTTAATTTATTGCAATTGCCTTTAAATTAAAAATCATGTTGGTTTTCTATGAGTTTGGGATGTTATTAAAACACATTAGAATCAGTTCTAAAAGTTTTTAATTTTTTATATCGAAAAACGTGTTTTAAAAGTTTGAGAAAATTTCGAGTAAATTTTGTGACTAATTTTCTTGTCTTACTAGTTTCTTTTATTTACTTGAATCGTTTTATGCATGTTGTTATTACTTTCATACCATGGTATTACCTTGCTAATAAAACACAAATAAAATCTTTAACAACCTTCATAAAACGTTCCGTTACACTCGATTCTTTTTCGCACCTTAAAAGACCGAACTTTAATTATTTCTTTTTCTTTGAGCTGGAGTAAAACCCGCAGTAAAAGTGGCATAACTCTCTGCTCAGAAATCTAAATTTAATGATTCTTGAATCAAATTAAAGGTCTGTCTGTCCTCTTTCCAATGCCACTGGTTTTGGGTCAAAAGGACATTGGAGTCGCCAGTTCTGTTGATTTTACTCTGAGATGCGCGACTGTGCTGAAACTCCAGTTTTTTAAAATTCCGGATTTTCAGCCCCACTACCATGAGTTATAGAACTCTAATGAGAAAATTTCTTTAGCGAAAATGTTTTTCATAAGATTATAAACATGATGTGTAAGATTAAAATGTTTTGATTTTTGAAAGTTTAATTGAAATTGAATTTTACAAAACTAGTTTGCATCTTGAAAAACCGTTTTCGTTTTCAAACTTGAAAATATTTTGTCATCCAAATCAAATAAGTTTTCAAAATGTTTTCAAAACTATATCTATATCACATATGTTCAAAATCTTTATGCTCTTGAAATTTTGAGTGGGAGGTCTCTTTGTAGACAAGCCGAAAAATAAAAATATGTGTAATCTCAAACTTTCAAGTGTTCGAGTGAGTTGAAGTTCACACTTCCCTCATGCACTTTATGCACTAACACTGCTCTGAACATGAAGATCTAGGATTCTCTTCTAGTTGTCTGCTCTGTCGCTCTCTAACTAGGAAATCCGTTTCCGAACTTATAAGAGTCGATGAACCAACTCCAAAAACAAAGTTGGAGGGTTATATTTGTTGTTTGTAACCCACGATCCACAACACTAATGAAAGAAGCAATTAACGTGGGACAAAGACCCGCTCTTGCGACCCTCTCTTAAATTGGAGTTCCGAGTCCACGAGTAGATCGATAAGTCCTCGTGCCAACTCTTCACGTGACTCCTCTAGTTGAGGTCACTCCTCGAGTTGAGTTCTGAGTCTACGAGTCGATTGATAAGTCCTCATGCCGACTCTTCACGTGACTCCTCGAGTTGAGTTCCGAGTCCACGAGTCGACTGATAAGTCCTCGTGAGGACTTTTTACGTGACTCCTCGAGTTGAGTTCCGAGTCCATGAGTCGACTGATGATTCCTCGTGTTGACTCTCCACATGACTCCTCGAGTTTAGGTCACTCCTCGAGTTGAATTCTGAGTCCACGAGTCGACTAATTAGTCCTCGTGCCTACTCTACACATGACTTCTCGAGTTGAGGTCACTCCTCGAGTTGAGTTCCGAGTCCACGAGTCGCCTAATAAGTACTCGTGCCGACTCTACACATGGCTCCTCGAATTGAGATCACCCCACGAGTTGAGTTTCGAGTCAACGACTCAACTGATAAGTCCTCGTGCTGACTCTTCACATGACTCCTCGAGTTGAGGTCACTCCTCGAGTTGTGTTTCGAGTCCACGAGTCGGCTAATAAGTCCTCGTGCTGAGTCATCACATGACTCCTCGAGTTAAGGTCACTCCTCGAGTTGAGTTCCATGTCCACGAGTCGATTGATAAGCCCTCGTGCCGACTCTTCACATGACTCCTCGAGTTGAGTTCCGAGTCCACGAGTCGACCGATAAGTCCTCGTGCTGACTCTTAACCTGACTCCTCCAGTTGAGGTCACTCCTCGAGTTGAGTTCCGAGTCCACGAGTCGACTGATAAATCCTCGTGACGACTTTTCACGTGACTCCTCGAGTTGAGTTCCGACTCCACGAGTTGACTAATGATTCCTCGTGCTGACTCTGCACATGACTCCTCGAGTTGAGTTCACTCCTCGAGTTGAGTTCCAAGTCGACGAGTCGACCGATAAGTCCTCGTGCCGACTCTTCACGTGAGTCCTCGAGTTGAGGTCACTCCTCGATTTGAGTTCCGAGTCCACGAGTCGACTGATAAGTCCTCGTGACGACTCTTTATGTGACTCCTCGAGTTGAGTTCCGAGTCGACGAGTCGACTGATGATTCCTCGTGCTGAGTCTGCACATGACTCCTCGAGTTGAGTTTGTTGTCGCACGAAAATGAACAACTATTTAAATCCTCGGGCGGTTCGATCCAAGGCCGGACCAAGTGATCGCACCCGGGCCAAGAGTGTGAACCCGGGTGAGGAACAGGAGTGACCGTGTCTTGGTTGTCGGCTGCCTACGTACCCGTGCGTGGGATCAGGTCAGAACGTAGTTCAGGCGTGAAAGACGCAGTATGAGGCGTAGAACCTTGGTGGAGAGGTGTGCTCGACGAAGGAGACGGGGCGCGAGGAGGCCTCGGCAGCGTCTCAGAACCTCGGAGATCGCGTACGCGTCTAGCGTGTTAGACGCACGAGGGGAACTCTAGTCGAGAACCCTAGGGGCGTGCTTGAGCACCGGAGAATGTTCGGTCAGAGGGAGCGACGTCCGGGAAGTCCCCGTGAGTGCTTCGGAACCTCTGAGAACGGGGGAGAGAGAAGAGAGACTGCTTCAGGCCAAATATGGCATCCAGAGAAGCAGAGTAGAGTAAGAAATCGAGCGTGTCGATAGGAGACGAAGGGATGATCTTTCCCTCAATGAGAGGGGGTTTATATAGGTGTTTGAGGACCCTAAGGGGGTCCTTTGGCGTCCATGTGGGACTAGGAACGCGCCCCTTTACAAGAGGAGGCGCAGAACCCACGGCGCAGAATCCGCGGCGCACGATCTGCGTCGCTCATCGCGCGGCGCGGCCTTGGCCGGGCGCTACGCGCGATCCCCAGCGCGCGGCCCTACCGGCGCGGCGCGCGCTGGGCTTTGTTCATGCGGGCTTTTCCCGACCGTCTCGCTTCCGGGCCCGTTGAGCTATTGTGGGCATGGTATTTTGGGTCATGACACAAATTTTTGTTTGACGGATAGGACCCGAGTTGATGCTCGACTCGAGAAGCGATGCTCGACTCGAGGAGACCGACTCGAGGCTCAACTCAAGGAGCGAAGCTCGACTCGAGGAGACCGACTCAAGGCTCAACTCGAAGAGCGAGGCTCGACCCGAGGAACCGACTCAAGTCTCAACTCGAGGGGCTAAGCTCGACTCAAGGAGTCAAGAGTTTGGACGAGGGTTTGGAGGCTTGCCGCTCTTCAGGACCTCCGGCCTGACCATCGGCCCTTTGAGCGACGTACCTTCTCGGTGTCTCGGGTTTTCCGAAAACGACCGACAACATTAGCCCCCCAAGTTCGTCGCTCGGGGAGGTTCCCAGCGATGAACTTTTTGTCCTTCTAGTTGGGTGTTTGAGGAAAATATTTCCCATGTCCCGTCACCCGAGGAAAAATCTTTTCCTCTTTTCTCTTTTTTTTTTTTTTTTTTTTTTTTTGACGAGGCCGCGCGGCGCGCGCCCTGGACGGCCCGACGCGCGCCCTGGACGGCGCGGCGCGCGGGATTAACGCGCGGGGCTGGTTCGCCTTGCGCGGGGGAACTCCGACTTTTTGGAGTATTCCTCCGTTTTTTCTCTTTGTGGCAGTAGGATTTCGACTCCTACCCCCGTAGAAGTCTATAAATAGACCCCTCCCCTTCTCTTGTTCCTCACTTTATTTTTATTTTATTTTTTTTTTCTCTTTTTCTACGCTTGTTTCTTTTTTCTTTTCACATTTGCATTATGGGTGTCCCTCCCCTTTTCTCAACTGAGAATCCCGAGATTGATTTCTCTCTCTTGTTTCAGGGTTCTGAACATGTAGAGGACGATCTCTTCACGGGGTTAGGGGAAATTCCTCTGCACGTGGAAGAGAATCCAAGCGGAGTAGAGCATTGGCTCGAGGAAGGCGAGCTGGGCGCGACCGTGCCTGCTGCTCAGCCTCAAGAAGAGTGTGCGCCAGCTGGGCGCGACACAGGTGGGGAGTTTGATCATCCCACGTCCGGGGAACCTGCCCCTCGTCTCGTGATCAACTTAGTTGGCGAGGGGGTTCGCGACAAAGCCCGCCTTGACGTGACGCAGTCCGACTTGGACCTTCATGGCGCGCCGGGAGATATCACGGACGTGGGTGCGGTGACTCCGCTAGAGTCGGTCCTCGACGAGATTGACTGCGTGGACGTCTTTGGTCCCGAGTCTGAAGATCCCGGAGGCGATTCGGAGACATGTTCGGGGGCCGAAGGCATCGCATCGGAGCGCCCCGAGATACCGTCGGCGGCTGCCGCGGCTGTGTCGGAGGGCAGGGGCCCTTCCGTGGAACCAGGGGGTTCTCAGCCCGAGACCCCTGATGCAGAGGTGTTAGTATCGGCGAGGTCGCTTGCTAAGACGGAGTGGTATCCCGAGGAGGGCTTTGCTGCTCCCGAGGACTTCGATTGTTCGGGGGTCGATGCTTCGTCCCTTACAGGGCGACCGTCCTTTCCGGCCTCGTCGTGGATTTGCCGCAGTTTCGGTTGCAAGTCTCAACTGCGGGTTGCGGCTGCCGTTTCAACCCATCGTTCAGCAGCTTCTCGCCCGTCTGGGGGTGCACGCGTGTCAGATGAGTCCGGCGTTCTACCGCATCGTGGCCATGTGCCACATGGAGTGGCATTGCCAGACTGAGCGGGTGATGACCGTGAGCGACTTTCGTAATCTCATCACGATCTTCCCTGCGTCCGGGCAGCCTGGTTTCTTCATGGCCCGCGATCGCCGGAACACTAAGCTGATCATGGATTTAGAGAAGTATAACCGACGACCGTGGGTGTGGGTCTCGGCGGAGGCTTTTGGCGATGCGCCGCTTCGGTTCGGTCCCTTGGCCGAATTTTCCGCTGACGCGGGGGCTGATGACCTCGACTTCGTGAAGGAGATCCGGGGAAGTTCGGAGGCTTGGAAAGCCGTCGAACGATTTCGTTCCCCTGAGCTGATGGCTTCCACCGGGTAGTTCCCGCCGTTTCCACCTGGCCGGGGCGACAGTCAACGGACCGAGAGTGCTCCCAGTGCCGCATCATCTCTCTCGAGCGGCGGTCTTCAAGGTATGTCGACGTTTCGCACTTTTTGTTTTTGTTCTTAGCTTAGGGTTTTGACTTTGTTGCTCTTGTAGTCTCTTCGGCTAGGGCGAGGGCTCGAGCGCGTTTAGCGAAGGCTTCCCGAGACCCGAAGTCGTTGGCGGTGGTCCGTTGTCGGATCGCTGCGCGGAACGGTCGGGAGAAGCCCGATACCGACCATCGGGCGGAGAGGGGTCCTCGCGCTTCTTTGAAGCGACCCTCCTCCTCGGCTCTGCCCGACACGTCCTCGGACTCCAAGCGTGTGAACTCGATGGTCGACGTGGAGGCTGCGGAGGTTAGGGGGGAATGTTCCCTGGGCCTTGCTCAATCTTCAATGAAGATGTGGAAGAGTGTTGTGGCCAGCAGCGACGTGGAGTCCTTTCGTCACGGCGTTTCCGATGCACAGAGAGTGAGTTTCTCTTGCTTCGCTTGTTATGAATCTATCTTTCGCTAAATTGTCTTTTTGCCTTCTCAGGTGCTTGCTCGAGCGACCCGGGGCGAGAAGATCCTTCATGACCTCATTAGGCGAATGAGCCGTGCCCAGGAGGAGCTTGCTCAAGCGAAGTCTGAGCTGGCCCACGCCGAGCGAGGTTCTCACTCAAAGGCGGAGTTTGCGAGTCTCCACGAGCAGCTTCAGGAGGCTCGCGTGGAATTGGGAGTTACTCGCGGCAAGTGCGACCGTGCTCAGGCGGCGGTGGCGAAGATGGCTGAGGAGCTAACGACGGAACGTCAAGCTCTTGAAGTGGCGACTCGATCGGCGGAGATCTTCCGGAGGGAAGCGCGGGACCTTCGACGCCAGTTGGAATCGCGCACAGAAGAAGTCAGCATTCTCCAGGGCCAGCTTACATCGAGCGAGGCTGCCCGTGTTCGAGCGGAGCGTGAGCGCGACTCCTTGGCGGAGGAGGTGGTTCGGGTCTCCGCGGAGAAGGCTGCGGCGGAACAGCTTGCGTCTGACCTTCAAGACGACTTTGATGTCGGAGTCGAGGAGGCAAGACATGCAGCGGCGGTGGAGTGTCGGGACGCCACGGCTACCGAGAATGTTTCTCGGGGGGTCACCTTCCACTTCTTCGACTCGTTGTTCCCACCACTCGACGGAGCTGATCCCGTAGGCGATGATCGCGCCGAGTGACATTTTTCCTCTTTATTTTTCTCGCGCAAGTGTTTAGCGCATGCTTTTTAGGTTTTTCCATTCAGCGCACCAGTTTTAGCGCTTGCTTACTAGGATTTTTCCCTTTAGCGCACTTGTCTTAGTGCATGCTTTCTAGGATTTGACGCAGTTGCCCCTTTCTTCTATGAGAAGTTATTTATTTATTTTTATGAATGTTTTTGCTCATTCGTTTGTCATGGCATGTTTAGATAGGCAAGTGTTTGTGTCAATGGTCTTGCCGATTCTTTTACCTCAGCAGGATACCTTTTCTGACGCGCCAGTCACTCGGATGGTTCGCGTTTAAGTTTTTCAACTGCGAGTCAGCCATGCTACGTAGACGCCTTACGTGTGCCGGATTGTGCCACGTGGACGTCTCAGGTCGCGACAGGTAGGCGTTTTAAGCGCGCCATGTAGGCGTCTTGAGTGCGCCATGTAGGCGTCTTGGGTTGCGCCATGTAGGCGTCTTACGTGCGCCATGTAGGCGTCTTAAGTGCGCCATGTAGGCGTCTTAGGTTGCGTCATGTAGGCGTCTTACATGCGCCATGTAGGCGTCTTAAGTGCGCCATGTAGGCGTCTTAGGTTGCGCCATTTAGGCGTCTTACGTGCGCCATGTAGGCGTCTTAAGTGCGCCATGTAGGCGTCTTAGGTTGCGCGTTGTAGGCGTCTTATAGGTTGCGCCTTTACGCGTCTTACGTGCGCCATGTAGGCGTCTTAAGTGCGCCATGTAGGCGTCTTAGGTTGCGCCATGTAGGCGTCTTATAGGTTGTGCCTTTACGCGTCTTACATGCGCCATGTAGGCGTCTTAAGTGCGCCATGTAGGCATCTTAGGTTGCGCCATTTAGGCATCTTACGTGCGCCATGTAGGCGTCTTAGGTTGCGCCATGTAGGCGTCTTAGGTTGCGCCATGTAGGCGTCTTATAGGTTGCGCCTTTACGCGTCTTACGTGCGCCATGTAGGCGTCTTAAGTGCGCCATGTAGGCGTCTTAGGTTGCGCCATGTAGGCGTCTTAGGTTGCGCCATTTAGGCATCTTACGTGCTCCATGTAGGCGTCTTAGGTTGCGCCATGTAGGCGTCTTATAGGTTGCGCCTTTACGCGTCTTACGTGCGCCATGTAGGCGTCTTAAGTGCGCCATGTAGGCGTCTTAGGTTGCGCCATGTAGGCGTCTTATAGGTTGCGCCTTTACGCGTCTTACGTGCGCCATGTAGGCGTCTTAAGTGCGCCATGTAGGCGTCTTAGGTTGCGCCATGTAGGCGTCTTATAGGTTGCTCCATGTAGGCGTCTTACGTGCGCTATGTAGGCGTCTTAAGTGCGCCATGTAGGCGTCTCATAGGTTGCGCCTTTACGCGTCTTACGTGCGCCATGTACGCGTCTTAAGTGAGCCATGTAGGCGTCTTAGGTTGCGCCATTTAGGTGTCTTACGTGCGCCATGTAGGCGTCTTAGGTTGCGCCATGTAGGCGTCTTAGGGTGCGCCATGTAGGCGTCTTAAGTGCGCCATGTAGGCGTCTTAGGTTGCGCGTTGTAGGCGTCTTATAGGTTGCGCCTTTACGCGTCTTACGTGCGCCATGTAGGCGTCTTAAGTGCGCCATGTAGGCGTCTTAGGTTGCGCCATGTAGGCGTCTTATAGGTTGCGCCTTTACGCGTGTTACATGCGCCATGTAGGCGTCTTAAGTGCGCCATGTAGGCGTCTTAGGTTGCGCCATTTAGGCATCTTACGTGCGCCATGTAGGCGTCTTAGGTTGCGCCATGTAGGCGTCTTAGGTTGCGCCATGTAGGCGTCTTATAGGTTGCGCCTTTACGCGTCTTACGTGCGCCATGTAGGCGTCTTAAGTGCGCCATGTAGGCGTCTTAGGTTGCGCCATGTAGGCGTCTTATAGGTTGCGCCTTTACGCGTCTTACGTGCGCCATGTAGGCGTCTTAAGTGCGCCATGTAGGCGTCTTAGGTTGCGCCATGTAGGCGTCTTATAGGTTGCTCCATGTAGGCGTCTTACGTGCGCTATGTAGGCGTCTTAAGTGCGCCATGTAGGCGTCTCATAGGTTGCGCCTTTACGCGTCTTACGTGCGCCATGTACGCGTCTTAAGTGAGCCATGTAGGCGTCTTAGGTTGGGCCATGTTGGCGTTTTATAGGTTGCGCCTTTACGCGTCTTACGTGCGCCATGTAGGCATCTTAAGTGCGCCATGTAGGCATCTTAGGTTGCGCCATTTAGGTGTCTTACGTGCGCCATGTAGGCGTCTTAGGTTGCGCCATGTCGGCGTCTTAGGGTGTGCCATGTAGGCGTCTTAGGTTGCGCCATGTAGGCATCTTATAGGTTGCGCCATGTAGGCGTCTTACGTGCGCCATGTAGGCGTCTTAAGTGCGCCATGTAGGCCTCTTAGGTTGCGCCATTTAGGCGTCTTACGTGCGCCATGTAGGCATCTTAGGTTGCGCCATGTAGGCGTCTTAGGTTGCGCCATGTAGGCGTCTTATAGGTTGCGCCATGTAGGCGTCTTACGTGCGCCATGTAGGCGTCTTAAGTGCGCCATGTAGGCGTCTTAGGTTGCGCCATTTAGGCATCTTACGTGCGCCATTTAGGCATCGTAAGTGCGCCATGTAGGCGTTTTAAGTGCGACATGTAGGCGTCTTAGGTTGCGCCATGTAGGCGTCTTAAGATATTTGGTGGAGCGTGTTCTTTTGAGAGTTTCCTTACCATAGCTAGCCCCCCCAAGTTTTTGGGTTATAAGTTAATTGTTGATAACCAGAAAACTCGCATAAAACGGAATTTGAAACGGAAAACTCGAGTTTTATTACTTTTGCGAAAAACTTGCGAGAAAATTAAAATCCAAAAACATTGGCTCGTAGGCCTTATTGAAAATGGGAAATAAAAGCGATAAAAATGCGGGGAACGCTAGCTAGTGGTAGTACTGCCTCAGGTGCTCCGCGTTCCACGGGTGGCGAATCGGAGTTCCATCCGTGTGCTCGATGTAGTATGTCCCGTCGTGAATGACTTTGCGGACTCTGTAAGGGCCTTCCCAGTTCGGGCCTAGGACGCCGGCGCCTTGGAGTTGTGTGTTCTGGAACACTCGTCTGAGGACGAGGCTTCCGACGGCAAAGGTTCGCCTTTTGATCTTGGAGTTGTAGTATCTTTCGACCTTGCGCTTCTGTGCGGCGAGGCGTCTGAATGCTTCCGCTCTCTTTACATCGATCAGGTCCAACTCAAGGCGCATGGCCTCGACGTTGTCCGCTTCGTCGAACGTGTCGATTCGGAACGTGGGTATCTCGGTTTCAATTGGAACCATGGCCTCGACCCCATATGCAAGGGAGAATGGCGTCTCGCCGGTGGCGTTTCGCGCGATTGTCCTATACGCCCATAGGACGAATGGCAATTCCTCGGCCCAGGCGCCTTTCTTGTCTTCGAGCTTCTTTTTCAGGTTGCTCTTGATAGTCTTGTTGACTGCCTCGACTTGGCCGTTATCTTGAGGGTGATGCGGCGAGGAGAAGGTCTTGCTGATCTTCAATTGATCGCAGATATCTCTTACTCGCGCGTTGTCAAATTGTGCTCCGTTGTCGGTCACAATCGAGGCGGGGATACCGTGCCTGCATATGATGCTTTTCCAGATGAAGTTTGTCGTGTTTGCTTCAGTTATTCTGGCAAGCGGCTCGGCCTCTACCCACTTAGTGAAGTAGTCGATGGCGATAATGGCGTACTCGTATTGCTTTGGCGCTCTAGGGAGCTTATCAATGATGTCCACGCCCCACTTAGCAAAGGGACGTGGGACAACGATGCTGCTTAATGGGGTCGGGGGCTGTCGCAGATTTTCCGCGAAGCACTGGCATTTATCGCAACGCCTTGCCCATTCGCAAGCATCTCGCTTCATGGTAGGCCAGAAATAGCCTTGCTTAAGCGCTTTGAGCGCAAGGGAAGTTCCAGCGGCGTGGTTCCCGCAGATGCCCTCATGAATTTCGCGGAGGACCTTGGTCGACTCAACGCTACCGAGGCACCGGAGCAGCGGCGTCGAGTAACCGCGCTTATAGAGTATGCCCTCACGGAGCGTGTATTTGGATGCTAAGGCCGTCAGTTTATCGGCTTCCTTGCGGTCTTCGGGGAGTTCCCCTCTTCGCAAAAACTCGACAATTGAGTCCCTCCAAGTGGGCTGAGATGCCACCTCTACGGTCCCGACTTCGTCTCGGGAGACGGATGGCCGTGGGAGAAATTCAATGGGTACGGTCCCCAATCCGTCTTCGTCGATGCCAGATCCGAGGCGAACAAGCGCGTCAGCCTCCGAATTTTGTTCTCTTGGGATTTGGTGAATCTCGAACCAAGAGAAGGCATCGAGTTTGGAGTTTGTCTTAGCCAGGTACGCAACCATATTAGGTTCCTTGGAGGTGTAATCTCCTTTAACCTGGTTTACGATCAACTGCGAGTCGCAGTGTATTCGCAGGTTATGGGAGCCGAGTTTCTGTGCCAGCTCTATCCCTACAATGAACGCTTCGTATTCAGCTTCATTGTTGGAGGCTTGGAAGCTGTAGTGAAGGGCGTATCGCAGCTTTTCCCCGTCGGGGTTAATCAAAATTATTCTGGCGCCAGCCTCCCGAGCGTTAGATGCCCCATCTACGTATAGCTCCCAGATGGGACCCGTTGGGTCTACCTTCCTTTTCCGAGTTAACGCATCATCGTTCAAGTCAGTTCCGCTTTTCCCATATCGGGAGTATAAGAGAATTCTGCCACGAAGTCGGCTAAGGCCTGCCCCTTTAAAGCCGTTCTTGGGTGGAACTCAATCCCGTACTCGCTCAATTCTTGGGACCAGATCGCCATGCGAGTCGATGTTCCCTTTTGAAGAGCTTTACCGATTGGATGCTCAGTTCGCACCGTGATTGGGTGAGCTTGGAAGTACGGTCGTAGCTTCTTAGCTGCCGTTACGAGAGCCAGAGAAAGTTTCTCTATCTCGGTGTATCGCGTTTCCGCGTCGAGTAAGGCTTTGCTCACGTAGTAGATCGGCCATTGGACCTTGTTTTCTTCGCGGACAAGGACAGCACTTACAGCTCTTTCAGAGACGGCGAGATACACGTATAGCGTCTCGCCCTCTCTCGGTTTAGAGAGGAATGGTGGAGACCCAAAGTAAGCCTTCATTTCCTGGAAGGCATTTTCGCATTCGTCCGTCCACTCAAAGCCGTCCGTCTTCTTCAGAGCTTTGAAGAACGGTTGTCACTTGTCGGTGGCTTTAGACACGAAGCGTGTCAGAGCGGCAATCCGACCGGGCAGGCTTTGTACCTCTTTGACTCGTCTTGGCGACTTCATTTCAAGGAGTGCCTTGATTTTTTCCGGGTTCGCCTCTATGCCTCGTCGGCTGACGATGTAACTGAGGAACTTCCCGGATTCAACCCCGAATACGCATTTGTTGGGGTTGAGCTTCATTTTATATCGGCGGAGGATTGTGAACATCTCCCTTAGGTCGCGTACGTGATTGGTTGCCAGTAGGCTTTTAACGAGCATGTTGTCCACGTATACTTCCATTGTCTTGCCGATTTGATCGGCGAAGATCCGATTTACCAAGCGCTGGTACGTTGCTCCCGCATTCTTAAGGCCGAAAGGCATGACCTTGTAACAATAGAGACCTCGATCGGTGACAAAGGTCGTCTTAATTTGATCGGGCTCGTGCATTCGAATTTGGTTGTAGCCTGAATAGGCATCCATGAAGCTTAGAAGTTCATGGCCGGCCGTGGCGTCCACCAGTTGTTCGATGCGCGCGAGTGGAAAGTAGTCCTTAGGGCAGGCTTTGTTAAGATCTTTGTAGTCTATACAAATTCGCCACTTCCCGTTAGGCTTTTTCACCATTACCACGTTGGCGACCCACTTGGGATATTTAGCTTCTCGAATGAAGTTTGCGGTGAGGAGTTCCTCGACCTCTTCATTTATGACCAGGTACCGTTCCGGGTTGAACGTTCATCTAGCCTGCACTTTTTCGGCGACTTTTGGGTCGTCGTTCAGTCGATGCACTATTACCTCGGGATCTATTATGGGCATGTCTGCATGAGTCCATGCAAAAACATCCTTGAACTCCCTGAGGAAGGCAGTAAGCTGAGTTTTGATGGCGAGTGGAAGTCGGGTGCCGACCTTTACAACCTGATCAGGCTTAGACTCGTCCAGGACGATTGGCACAAGATCATCGGAGGTTTCCACCTTGAGTCCTTCGATTTCATCCCGGGGGTCAAGTTCTCCGAACTTCCTTGCATCCCTTGGGTTGCATGGGTAATCGTCTTCCAGTTGGAAGATTGTGTTGACCGCTTTTCCCGCGGATTTGCCATCAACTCCTTGCACGTAGCATATTCTGGCTTGGGATTGGTCTCCAGCCATAATGCCAATTCCCTCTTCGGTGGGGAATTTCACCAGTAGGTGATACGTGGAAGTGATTGCCCTTAGCCGGTTCAACGTGGGTCGCCCAATGATTAAGTTATAGGGCGACTCCTGGTCAACCACTAGGAATGGGACCATGTGAACGGCCTCAATTCCTCCAGGGGTCCCAAAAGTGACCGGCAGGTCAATGATGCCCTCGGTCATAACCTTTTCCCCTGTGAACCCAAACAAAGGCGTTTGGGTCAGAGTCGGGCGCAGCCCCCGAGCTTCATGCGCTCTAGGGTGGACTTGAAAATTATGTCGGCAGCGCTGCCGTTATCGATGAGAACCCTTTTCACCAGGTTATTAGCCACTTGGGCTTTGAGCACGATCGCGTCGTTGTGCGGATGCACAACTCGCTTGGCCTCCTCATTGGTGAAATACATCGTCTCGTGAGGCACGGACGGAGGTTCTTCATATGTGAAGTTGACGTGCATAGCAGCGTCTTCCTGAGTCACGTCCCTAAGGAATTTCTTCCGTTGTCGGGCTGAATCTCCATCTTGTGGTCCTCCCAATATGGTGGTTACCACGTGGAGTTGTGGATTGGCGTTGGCAGCAGCCGTGGTTCGGTCGGCGGCAGCGGCTGTTCCTCCTCCTTGACCAGACTGTTGTCTGTTCGCGGTGGGGCCCGCAGCGCTAATCATGCGTAACACGAACTCCTTCAGCTCACCCCGTTGGATCAAAGCCTCGATCTGCCTTTTAAGGTTGTAGCATTCAGAGGTCAAATGACCGTATTCCCGATGGAACTCACAATATCTGGATCGATCGCGAGTTGCGGGATCCTTTTTCATTGGAGCTGGGGGCGTGAACTTGTCACGTGCCAGAGCTAAGATCCTTTCCGACGCTGTGTTAAGCGGTGTGAACGACGAGTATCCTTTGATGTTTTCCGCAAGTCGCGGTTTCTGAGGTACAGGGGGTTGGTTGCTAGAAACCTGGTTCCCCTTGTTTCGCCTTTTACGAGGTTCGTTCTGCTCGCGGCTAGGTTCTTCTCGATGGCGAGAGCTTTGATTAGTGCTCTTGCGGCCGTCGAGGTAATCTTCGACTCCCATGAAGGTCTTAGCTCGAGTCATTAACTCGGCCATGGTAGAAGGGACACGGCCGACGACAGACTTGAGGAAGTCACTTGTGCGCAAGCCTTCTACGATAGCGGCAATTGCGTCACCGTCGTCAAAGCGGTCGACCTTGCGAGGTATCGTCTAAGAGACTCTCCACTCTCTTGCCTGATTGACCACAAGTACATCTTGGTCTTCTTTTGGACCATAGATGTAGCGAACCGTGCTAGGAACATGTCCTTCAGGTCTTGGAACGAGTGGATGCTTCCTGGCTTTAAGTTCTTGAACCACTCAAAGCCGGGTCCGGCGAGGGTCAATCTAAAAGCTTGGCACATGGCGCCAGGAGAAACACCCTGCATCATCATCCAGGTTTCATAGTGCTGGATGTGGTAAGCAGGATCTGCTTTCCCATCATAGGGAGCGAGGTTCGGGAGCTTGAAATTCCCCGTACAAACCTCAGCCAATATCTGAGTAGTGAAAGGCGATGAATTCTCCACAACGACCCCATAGGCACTTCCACCTATTCCGTATTCTTGGAGATCTCGTACCTCATTTCGAAGGTTGTGGATCATAGTGACCACATCGAGACCGGTCGTTGGAGTAACCCCTTGATCGGGAGGAGTCACCTGCAGCCTCTCGTTAGACCCCTGTCCTGCGCGGCGGTTCCCGTTAGTTGGGGCTGCCAGCGGGATATTGGGTCTAGAGCGTAGTCGCTCTCTCAGATCATTGCCACGCCCAATGCGTTGAGCAGTGAGGCGATCCCTAAGGTCAGGGCTGGTCGTACGGAGGCGCATGCTTTGTTTGCGACGGTGCGCTCTCCGCGCGCCCTGACTTTCCGCAACATTCTCCCTCGAACCTAGTCGGTCGAGAGCTGAACGTCGGGAATTCACCTCTTGAGAAGCTGCCGGCGCATCGCCTGTTCGGGGTAAGGGATTCGACGGACCGGCTTCAAACACGGCGGGGAGTCCCCCGTCCTTCGTGAGAGAAGTCTCGATATCCTCCGACTCACCAGTGCCCTCGTAATCAGGGTCACGGTCGCGGCTTTCCTCGTTGAGGTTCTCAGGATCCCCGTTGGGGATTATCGTGTCACGCATAGGTTGCTTTGCGTTCCTCGCCTTCAGTCGGCGGATACTCTCCTCTAACTCCATGATGCGGTCGTCCCTACTATCAGGAGATGGAGATGGTGAGCAGGTCGAGTTCTCTTCGTGGAGCGACTCTTCGTCACCATGCGCTCGGGAGCGCAAGAAGTATTTCTTGGTCCCAGTGACGTTTTCGGGGTTGTTCACGCCCTCAGAACGTACGGGTGGTTGGCTACTCATCGTTTCTCAAGTTCGAGAAGGTTGAGTTCCCAGAAGAAAAGAACAAGATGAACAGAAGGGATTTCGGGCTGAATAGGTCGGGAAGTCCCCTCCTTCTAGCGCCAAAATTTTGTCGCACGAAAATGAACAACTATTTAAAACCTCGGGCGGTTCGATCCAAGGCCGGACCAAGTGATCGCACCCGGGCCAAGAGTGTGAACTCGATAGGGTTTTCTCCGACCAACCCGCCTCTCGGGAGAGGTAGGGGGTGAGGAGGAGGAGTGTGCGTGCCTTGGTTGTCGGCTGCCTACGTACCCGTGCGTGGGATCAGGTCAGAACGTAGTTCAGGCGTGAAAGACGCAGTATGAGGCGTAGAACCTTGGTGGAGAGGCGTGCTCGACGAAGGAGACGGGGCGCGAGGAGTCCTCGGCAGCGTCTCAGAACCTCGGAGATCACGTACGCGTCTAGCGTGTTAGACGCGCGAGGGGAACTCTAGTCGAGAACCCTAGGGGCGTGCTTGAGCCCCGGAGAACGATCGGTCAGAGGGAGCGACGTCCGGGAAGTCCCCATGAGTGCTTCGGAACCTCTGAGAACGGGGGAGAGAGAAGAGAGACTGCTTCAGGCCAAATATGGCATCCAGAGAAGCAGAGTAGAGTAAGAAATCGAGCATGTCGATAGGAGATGAAGGGATGATCTTTCCCTCAATGAGAGGGGGTTTATATAGGTGTTTGAGGACCCTAAGGGGGTCCTTTGGCGTCCATGTGGGACTAGGAACGCGCCCCTTTACAAGAGGAGGCGCACAACCCGCGGCGCTCATTGCGCGGCGCGCGATCCGTGGCGCGCGGCGCAGAACCCGCGGCGCAGAATCCGCGGCGCACGATCTGCGTCCCTCATCGCGCGGCGCGGCCTTGGCCGGGCACGGCGCGCGATCCCTAGCGCGCGGGCAGCGCTGCTCAATGCGCGGCGCGCGCTGGGCTTTGTTCATGCGGGCTTTTCGCGACCGTCTCGCTTCCGGGCCCGTTGAGCTATTGTGGGCATGGTATTTTGGGTCATGACACAAATGTTTGTTTGACGGATAGGACCCGAGTTGATGCTCGACTCGAGAAGCGATGCTCGACTCGAGGAGACCGACTCGAGGCTCAACTCAAGGAGCGAAGCTCGACTCGAGGAGACCGACTCAAGGCTCAACTCGAAGAGCGAGGCTCGACCCGAGGAACCGACTCAAGTCTCAACTCGAGGGGCTAAGCTCGACTCAAGGAGTCAAGAGTTTGGACGAGGGTTTGGAGGCTTGGCGCTCTTCAGGACCTCCGGCCTGACCATCGGCCCTTTAAGCGACGTACCTTCTCGGTGTCTCGGGTTTTCCGAAAACGACCGACAACAGAGTTCACTCCTTGAGTTGAGTTCTGAGTCCACGAGTCGACTGATAAGTCCTCGTGCTGACTCCTCACTTGACTCCTCGAGTTGAGGTCAATCCTCGAGTTGAGATCCGAGTCGACGACTCGACTAATAAGTCCTCGTGCCGACTCTATACATGACTTCTCGAGTTGAGGTCACTCCTCGAGTTGAGTTCCGAGTCCACGAGTCGACTGATAAGTCCTCGTGTCGACTCTACACATGGCTCCTTGAGTTGAGATCACCCCAAGAATTGAGTTTTGAGTCCACGACTCGACTGATAAGTCCTCGTGCTTACTCTACACATGAATCCTCGAGTTGAGGTCACTCCTCGAGTTGAGTTTCGAGTCCACGAGTCGGCTGATAAGTCCTCGTGATGACTTTTCACATGACTCCTCGAGTTGAGGTTACTCCTCGAGTTGAGTTTCTTGTCCACGAGTCAATTGATAATCCCTCGTGCTGACTCTTCACATGACTCCTCGAGTTGAGTTCCGAGTCCATGAGCCGACCGATAAGTCCTCGTGCCGACTCTTCACGTGACTCCTCTAGTTGAGGTCACTCCTCGAGTTGAGTTCCGAGTCAACGAGTCGACTGATAAGTCCTCATGATGACTCTTCACGTGACTCCTCGAGTTGAGTTCACTCCTGGAGTTGAGTTCACTCCTCGAGTTGAGTTCCAAGTCGACGAGTCGACTGATAAGTCCTCGTTCCGACTCTTCACGTGACTCCTCGAGTTGAGGTCACTCCTCGAGTTGAGTTCTGTTACCGGTCCGTCCCGTCCCGGTAGGACGACGATGACTACGATAGCAGCCTCCCCAGGTCTCTCCCAACGCACGGCCACCTCAGAGCCTTCCCTGCCTTCCATGGCCGGGTCAGCGCCTTCCCTTCCTTCCATGGCCGGGTCAGAGCCTTCCCTGCCTTCCCTGGCCGGGTCAGAGCCTTCCATGCCTTCCACGGCCTCCTCAGAGCCTTCCCTGCCTTCCATGGCCGGGTCAGAGCCTTCCACGGCCGCCTCAGAGCCTTCCCTGCCTTCCATGGCCGGGTCAGAGCCTTCCACGGCCGCCTCAGAGCCTTCCCTGGCTTCCATGGCCGGGTCAGAGCCTTCCACGGCCGCCTCAGAGCCTTCCCTGCCTTCCATGGCCGGGTCAGAGCCTTCCACAGCCGCCTCAGAGCCTACCCTCGGCCAAGGGGATGCCCGAAATGCCCCTTGGTCGCCTATAAATACCGGGGTCCTTCCCTCGGTCCAAGTAATCCATTCTTGAGTACTGAAACGCTGCCGAACTCGTACCTCGCTCGTTTCTCTCAAGGCTTGGCCTCTAAACACTTAAACCCTCTATATCCACCTTAATCCTACTAATGTTGAGCGTCGGAGAGGTAAACAGAGACACCCCCTCTGTTTCCCCTTTGTAGTTCACACCTCTTTCTGCTTGCTTTTCAGGTGCCTGAACGAGATTGACACCACCAATAGCTAAGGGACGACTTGGGATACCAAGTCGACACGCTCGAGTCAAGACGAGACCACTTGGTCCGGCCTTGGGTCTAACCGTCTTTGACTCCTAAATAGTTGTCTGAAAAACTGCGACAACATTTTGGCGCTAGAAGGAGGGGATCTCTCGACCTTGTCGACGCATTCCCTCTACCACTCTTCTTCATCCTTCAATGGAAAAACTCTCGAGAGATGAGTCAATTGCCCGTCACCTCCGCCGCCGACCGAGCGACGAGCTCGAGGCCCGACCTCCAAAGCTCCGCGCACCGTCTCGAAGGGCAACCTCATGATAATGAGAGCCAGCCCCGAGACCCGACGAATGACCCCGAGGCCGTAATCCGAGAGGACACGGCTCGAAGGCTCGCCGAGCTCCTAGACCGCCCCGGCGTCACCGGCACGCTCATCGCCGACCTCCTCGACTCCAACAACGTCGACGACGTCAACCACGATGAGAAACACCCCGATTACGTGGTAAAGTCAAGAACCAACGAGACCGACCTCCACCACGCTTTTCACGAAAGGGGACGCACGCGCACGCTTCCAAGGGGACACCCTCGGGCGACCGCGTCTAGACGTCAACTTTCTAATAAGCACACGCACGCGCCCTTGAGGGGACACCCTCGGGCGACCACGCCAAGGCGTCAAGTGTCGAGTAATACTCAAGGACGCTCGACCTCTAGGTCCCGAAAGGGACGCTCCAAGCTCATCATCCGCGTCCAAAACCCCCGGGGAGGTGACGACGTCAATGGCCATGGCGTCTGTCAAGGACGTCACTCGAATGATGTCCCCTCGCCTAAAGTGATAGGGACGGCCACCGGAGACTTGAGAGATCGCCTCAATTCCCGAAGGGAATCTCATGGGAGCGACTTGAGAGAAAAACTCAACGCCCAACGCGGGATCGAGAGAGAAGTCGTCTTGGGGCATCAACCACCCAACGCTGCCGATCACGCATCCAACAAGAAACGCGCCGCCACACTAATGGCACCGGCCACCGGTCTCGGCTCGCGAAGGAAGAAGCGTAGAAATCGTAGAGTCCCTGATGACCATCCTTCTCTGGCCCCGAATCAGTCCTTCGTCCCACTCAACGCGACGCCCGACCGGATCCTGAGCTTACACAGGGAGAAGCTAGGCTAGCCGGCCCCGTTAAAGACGAACCCCGCGACGAGGGACAGAAGCAAGCAATGCGAATATCACCGAGATCACGGACACGTGACGACCGAATGCTACCAACTTAGGAAGCGAATTGATTCTTTGCTTCGAGGTGGGCATCTCAAAGAGTTTATCACATTTACTAGCAAGGTGACCCCGACCGAGCAATCAACTTGTCAAAAGGGAGAATCCTCTAGCACAAAAAAAATGAGATGGTGAGCACTGTCTAACACGCGCCTAGCACTCACGGCCACGACCGACACAACTTTCGTCGTTGAATTTGCGCTTGAACTTATTGTCATTTTATTTCAAACATGTAATTTTATTTTCCCTAAAAAGGCCAATTACCAAGGCAAGCTGTAAAACCCTCCTTACTGCAATAAAAAGTTATTCTACACATGTCAACACACACTGTTGTATACCTCCAACACGAGAGTTTCTTGGCCTTCGTCTCACAAACGCAAGAAATTCGGGGGGCTAACAGGGATCAATGCTCAATCAAAAACAACTCAACAACAACTAAAAAAAGTAAAAAATGAAATAATAATAATAATGATAATAAAGTCTCAGGGGGCCGATGATTAGGCCGGAGGTCCCAAGGAAAGACTTTTCACGTAACTCCTCGTGTAGGCTCTAGATAAGTCCTCGAGTTGAGTCCGAGTCCACGAGTTGACTGATACTCCTCGTGCCGACTCTTCACGTAACTCCTCGAGATGAGTTCATTCCTCGAGTCGAGTTCGAATCCACGAGTCGACCGATACTCCTCGTGCCGATTCTTCACGTAACTCCTCGTGCAGACTCCACATGAGTCCTCGAGTTGAGTAACGGATTGTTGGGATTTCGAGCTCGTCACTTTGCCAAGTCGAGCTCGCCACTTCGCCAAGTCGAGCTCGTCAGTTCGCCAAGTCGAGCTCGTCAGTTCGCCTAGTCGAGCTCGTCAGTTCGCCTAGTCAAGCTCGCCACCTCGCCTTGTCGAACTCATCACCTCGCCTGGTCAAGCTCGTCACTTCGCCAAGTCGAGCTCGTCAGTTCGCCTGGTCGAGCTCACCACCTCGCCTGGTCAAGCTCGTCTGGTCGAGCTCGTCACCTCGTCTGGTCGAGCTCGTCACCTCGTCTGGTCGAGCTCGTGACCTCACCTAGTCGAGCCCGCCACGTCGCCTGGTCGAGCTCGCCACCTCGCCTGGTCGAGCTCGCCACCTCGCCTGGTCAAGCTCGTCTGGTCGAGCTCGTCACCTCGCCTGGTCGAGCTCGTCACCTCGTCTGGTCGAGCTCGTCACCTCGCCTGGTCGAGCTCGCCACCTCGCCTTGTCGAGCTCGTCACCTCGCCTGGTCGAGCTCGTCACTTCGCCTAGTCGAGCTCGTCACCTCGTCTAGTCGAGCTCGCCACTTCGTCTAGTCGAGCGGGAGCGACTTCGTCACTTCGTCCAAACGTCTTTGGATTCAGTTCGTCAGTTCGCCCAATCGCGTTGGGCTAATTCTGTCAAAGAACCTCTCTCGAAACTCAAAAACAAAAAATAAAAATATAACAGAGTCTCAAGGGGCCGATGAATAGTTCGGAGGTCCCAAAGAGAGACAATCTTCACGTAACTCCTCGAGATGAATTCATTCCTCGAGTTGAATTCGAATCCACGAGTCGACCGATACTCCTCGTGTCGATTCTTCACGTAACTCCTCGTGCAGGCTCTACATGAGTCCTCGAGTTGAATCCGAGTCCACGAGTCGCCTGATAATCCTCGTGCCGACTCTTCACGTAACTCCTCGTGCAGGCTCTACATAAGTCCTCGAGTTGAGTCCCGAGTCCGCGAGTCGACTGATACTCCTCGTGCCGACTCTTCACGTAACTCCTCGTGCAGGCTCTACATCAGTCCTCGAGTTGAGTCCCGAGTCCGCGAGTCGACTGATACTCCTCGTGCCGACTCTTCACGTAACGCCTCGTGCAGGCTCTACATGAGTCCTCGAGTTGAGTCCCGAGTCCACAAGTCGACTGATACTCCTCGTGCAGGCTCTACATGAGTCCTCGAGTTGAGTCCCGAGTCCGCGCTCGCCACCCAGCTCGTGAGCCGAAAGGCAGCGAGTTACAAATGGGTTTCATAGGCTTGCGTCCGCCGGACGTATCTGGTCTAGCCAGCGTCCACGGGAAACCCGGCCACACAAATGTGGCACCGCGCTCGCCGCACAGCTCGTGAGCCGAAAGGCAGCGAGTTACAAATGGGTTTCAAAGGCTTGCGTCCGCCGGACGTATCTAGTCTAGCCAGCGTCCACGGGAAACCTCGCCACGCAAATGTGGCTCCGCGCTCGCCGCCCAGCTCGTGAGCCGAAAGGCAGCGAGTTACAAATGGGTTTCAAAGGCTTGCGTCCGCCGGACTTATCTGGTCTAGCCAGCGTCGACGGGAAACCCGGCCACACAAATGTGGCACCGCGCTCGCCTCCCAGCTCGTGAGCCGAAAGGTAGCGAGTTACAAATGGGTTTCAAAGGCTTGGGTCCGCCGGACGTATCTGGTCTAGCCAGCGTCCACGGGAAACTGGGCCACGCAAATGTGGCACCGTGCTCCCCGCCCAGCTCGTGAGCCGAAAGGCAGTGAGTAACAAATGGGTTTCAAAGGCTTGCCTCCGCCGGACGTACCTGGTCTAGCCAGCGTCCACGGGAAACATGGCCACACAAATGTGGCACCGCGCTTGCCGCCCAGCTCGTGAGCCGAAAGGCAGCGAGTTACAAATGGGTTTCAAAGGCTTGCGTCCGCCGGACGTATCTGGTCTAGCCAGCGTCCACGGGAAACCCGGCCACACAAATGTGGCACCGCGCTCGCCGCACAGCTCGTGAGCCGAAAGGCAGCGAGTTACAAATGGGTTTCAAAGGCTTGCGTCCGCCGGACGTATCTAGTCTAGCCAGCGTCCACGGGAAACCTCGCCACGCAAATGTGGCTCCGCGCTCGCCGCCCAGCTCGTGAGCCGAAAGGCAGCGAGTTACAAATGGGTTTCAAAGGCTTGCGTCCGCCGGACTTATCTGGTCTAGCCAGCGTCGACGGGAAACCCGGCCACACAAATGTGGCACCGCGCTCGCCGCCCAGCTCGTGAGCCGAAAGGTAGCGAGTTACAAATGGGTTTCAAAGGCTTGGGTCCGCCGGACGTATCTGGTCTAGCCAGCGTCCACGGGAAACTGGGCCACGCAAATGTGGCACCGCGCTCGCCGCCCAGCTCGTGAGCCGAAAGGCAGTGAGTAACAAATGGGTTTCAAAGGCTTGCGTCCGCCGGACGTACCTGGTCTAGCCAGCGTCCACGGGAAACATGGCCACACAAATGTGGCACCGCGCTTGCCGCCCAGCTCGTGAGCCGAAAGGCAGCGAGTTACAAATGGGTTTCAAAGGCTTGCGTCCGCCGGGCGTATCTGGTCTAGCCAGCACCCACGGGAAACCCTGCCACACAAAGGTGGCATCGCGCTCGCCGCCCAGCTCGTGAGCCGAAAAGCAACGAGTGACAAATGGGTTTCAAAGGCTTGCGTCCGCCGGGCGTATCTGGTCTAGCCAGCGTCCACGGGAATCCCCGCCTCACAAAAGTGGCACCGCGCTCGCCGCCCAGCTCGTGAGGCGAAAGGCAGCGAGTTACGAATGGGTTTTAAAGGCTTGCGTAAGCCGGGCGTATCTGGTCTAGCCAGCGCCCACGGGAAACCCCGCCACACAAATGTGGCACCGCGCTCGCCGCCCAGCTCGTAAGCCGAAAGGCAGCGAGTTACAAATGGGTTTCAAAGGCTTGCATCCGCCGGACGTATCTGGTCCAGCCAGCGTCCACGGGAAACCCCGCCACACAAAGGTGGCACCGCGCTCGCCACCCAGCTCGTAAGCCGAAAGGCAGCGAGTTACAAATGGGTTTCAAAGGCTTGCGTCCGCCGGGCGTATTTGGTCTAGCCAGCGTCCACGGGAAACCCCGCCACACAAATGTGGCACCGCGCTCGCCGCCCAGCTCGTGAGCCGAAAGGCAGCGAGTTACAAATGTGTTTCAAAGGCTTGCGTCCGCCGGGCGTATCTGGTCTAGCCAGCGCCCACAGGAAACCCCGCCACACAAAGGTGGCATCGCGCTCACCGCCCAGCTCATGAGCCAAAAGGCAGCGAGTTACAAATGGGTTTCAAAGGCTTGCGTCCGCCGGGCGTATCTAGTCTAGCCAGAATCCACGGGAAACCCCGCCACACAAAAGTGGCACCGCGCTCGCCGCCCAGCTCATGAGCCGAAAGGCAGCGAGTTACAAATGGGTTTCAAAGGCTTGCATCTGCCGGGCGTATCTGGTCTAGTAAGCGTCCACGGGAAACCCCGCCACACAAATGTGGCGCCGCGCTCGCCACCCAGCTCGTGAGCCGAAAGGCAGCGAGTTACAAATGGGTTTCATAGGCTTGCGTCCGCCGGACGTATCTGGTCTAGCCAGCGTCCACGGGAAACCCGGCCACACAAATGTGGCACCGCGCTCGCCGCACAGCTCGTGAGCCGAAAGGCAGCGAGTTACAAATGGGTTTCAAAGGCTTGCGTCCGCCGGACGTATCTAGTCTAGCCAGCGTCCACGGGAAACCTCGCCACGCAAATGTGGCTCCGCGCTCGCCGCCCAGCTCGTGAGCCGAAAGGCAGCGAGTTACAAATGGGTTTCAAAGGCTTGCGTCCGCCGGACTTATCTGGTCTAGCCAGCGTCGACGGGAAACCCGGCCACACAAATGTGGCACCGCGCTCGCCGCCCAGCTCGTGAGCCGAAAGGTAGCGAGTTACAAATGGGTTTCAAAGGCTTGGGTCCGCCGGACGTATCTGGTCTAGCCAGCGTCCACGGGAAACTGGGCCACGCAAATGTGGCACCGTGCTCGCCGCCCAGCTCGTGAGCCGAAAGGCAGTGAGTAACAAATGGGTTTCAAAGGCTTGCCTCCGCCGGACGTACCTGGTCTAGCCAGCGTCCACGGGAAACATGGCCACACAAATGTGGCACCGCGCTTGCCGCCCAGCTCGTGAGCCGAAAGGCAGCGAGTTACAAATGGGTTTCAAAGGCTTGCGTCCGCCGGACGTATCTGGTCTAGCCAGCGTCCACGGGAAACCCGGCCACACAAATCTGGCACCGCGCTCGCCGCACAGCTCGTGAGCCGAAAGGCAGCGAGTTACAAATGGGTTTCAAAGGCTTGCGTCCGCCGGACGTATCTACTCTAGCCAGCGTCCACGGGAAACCTCGCCACGCAAATGTGGCTCCGCGCTCGCCGCCCAGCTCGTGAGCCGAAAGGCAGCGAGTTACAAATGGGTTTCAAAGGCTTGCGTCCGCCGGACTTATCTGGTCTAGCCAGCGTCGACGGGAAACCCGGCCACACAAATGTGGCACCGCACTCGCCGCCCAGCTCGTGAGCCGAAAGGTAGCGAGTTACAAATGGGTTTCAAAGGCTTGGGTCCGCCGGACGTATCTGGTCTAGCCAGCGTCCACGGGAAACTGGGCCACGCAAATGTGGCACCGCGCTCGCCGCCCAGCTCGTGAGCCGACAGGCAGTGAGTAACAAATGGGTTTCAAAGGCTTGCGTCCGCCGGACGTACCTGGTCTAGCCAGCGTCCACGGGAAACATGGCCACACAAATGTGGCACCGCGCTTGCCGCCCAGCTCGTGAGCCGAAAGGCAGCGAGTTACAAATGGGTTTCAAAGGCTTGCGTCCGCCG
Source organism: Urtica dioica subsp. dioica (assembly GCF_054948205.1). Classification (NCBI taxonomy): domain Eukaryota; kingdom Viridiplantae; phylum Streptophyta; class Magnoliopsida; order Rosales; family Urticaceae; genus Urtica; species Urtica dioica. Next base: position 41,272,675 of record NC_142759.1, on the reverse strand, counting down.
GGCGTATCTGGTCTAGCCAGCACCCACGGGAAACCCTGCCACACAAAGGTGGCATCGCGCTCACCGCCCAGCTCGTGAGCCGAAAAGCAACGAGTGACAAATGGGTTTCAAAGGCTTGCGTCCGCCGGGCGTATCTGGTCTAGCCAGCGTCCACGGGAATCCCCGCCTCACAAAAGTGGCACCGCGCTCGCCGCCCAGCTCGTGAGCCGAAAGGCAGCGAGTTACGAATGGGTTTTAAAGGCTTGCGTAAGCCGGGCGTATCTGGTCTAGCCAGCGCCCACGGGAAACCCCGCCACACAAATGTGGCACCGCGCTCGCCGCCCAGCTCGTAAGCCGAAAGGCAGCGAGTTACAAATGGGTTTCAAAGGCTTGCATCCGCCGGACGTATCTGGTCCAGCCAGCGTCCACGGGAAACCCCGCCACACAAAGGTGGCACCGCGCTCGCCACCCAGCTCGTAAGCCGAAAGGCAGCGAGTTACAAATGGGTTTCAAAGGCTTGCGTCCGCCGGGCGTATTTGGTCTAGCCAGCGTCCACGGGAAACCCCGCCACACAAATGTGGCACCGCGCTCGCCGCCCAGCTCGTGAGCCGAAAGGCAGCGAGTTACAAATGTGTTTCAAAGGCTTGCGTCCGCCGGGCGTATCTGGTCTAGCCAGCGCCCACGGGAAACCCCGCCACACAAAGGTGGCATCGCGCTCACCGCCCAGCTCATGAGCCAAAAGGCAGCGAGTTACAAATGGGTTTCAAAGGCTTGCGTCCGCCGGGCGTATCTAGTCTAGCCAGAATCCACGGGAAACCCCGCCACACAAAAGTGGCACCGCGCTCGCCGCCCAGCTCATGAGCCGAAAGGCAGCGAGTTACAAATGGGTTTCAAAGGCTTGCATCTGCCGGGCGTATCTGGTCTAGTAAGCGTCCACGGGAAACCCCGCCACACAAATGTGGCGCCGCGCTCGCCACCCAGCTCGTGAGCCGAAAGGCAGCGAGTTACAAATGGGTTTCATAGGCTTGCGTCCGCCGGACGTATCTGGTCTAGCCAGCGTCCACGGGAAACCCGGCCACACAAATGTGGCACCGCGCTCGCCGCACAGCTCGTGAGCCGAAAGGCAGCGAGTTACAAATGGGTTTCAAAGGCTTGCGTCCGCCGGACGTATCTAGTCTAGCCAGCGTCCACGGGAAACCTCGCCACGCAAATGTGGCTCCGCGCTCGCCGCCCAGCTCGTGAGCCGAAAGGCAGCGAGTTACAAATGGGTTTCAAAGGCTTGCGTCCGCCGGACTTATCTGGTCTAGCCAGCGTCGACGGGAAACCCGGCCACACAAATGTGGCACCGCGCTCGCCGCCCAGCTCGTGAGCCGAAAGGTAGCGAGTTACAAATGGGTTTCAAAGGCTTGGGTCCGCCGGACGTATCTGGTCTAGCCAGCGTCCACGGGAAACTGGGCCACGCAAATGTGGCACCGTGCTCGCCGCCCAGCTCGTGAGCCGAAAGGCAGTGAGTAACAAATGGGTTTCAAAGGCTTGCCTCCGCCGGACGTACCTGGTCTAGCCAGCGTCCACGGGAAACATGGCCACACAAATGTGGCACCGCGCTTGCCGCCCAGCTCGTGAGCCGAAAGGCAGCGAGTTACAAATGGGTTTCAAAGGCTTGCGTCCGCCGGACGTATCTGGTCTAGCCAGCGTCCACGGGAAACCCGGCCACACAAATGTGGCACCGCGCTCGCCGCACAGCTCGTGAGCCGAAAGGCAGCGAGTTACAAATGGGTTTCAAAGGCTTGCGTCCGCCGGACGTATCTGCTCTAGCCAGCGTCCACGGGAAACCTCGCCACGCAAATGTGGCTCCGCGCTCGCCGCCCAGCTCGTGAGCCGAAAGGCAGCGAGTTACAAATGGGTTTCAAAGGCTTGCGTCCGCCGGACTTATCTGGTCTAGCCAGCGTCGACGGGAAACCCGGCCACACAAATGTGGCACCGCGCTCGCCGCCCAGCTCGTGAGCCGAAAGGTAGCGAGTTACAAATGGGTTTCAAAGGCTTGGGTCCGCCGGACGTATCTGGTCTAGCCAGCGTCCACGGGAAACTGGGCCACGCAAATGTGGCACCGCGCTCGCCGCCCAGCTCGTGAGCCGAAAGGCAGTGAGTAACAAATGGGTTTCAAAGGCTTGCGTCCGCCGGACGTACCTGGTCTAGCCAGCGTCCACGGGAAACATGGCCACACAAATGTGGCACCGCGCTTGCCGCCCAGCTCGTGAGCCGAAAGGCAGCGAGTTACAAATGGGTTTCAAAGGCTTGCGTCCGCCGGGCGTATCTGGTCTAGCCAGCACCCACGGGAAACCCTGCCACACAAAGGTGGCATCGCGCTCACCGCCCAGCTCGTGAGCCGAAAAGCAACGAGTGACAAATGGGTTTCAAAGGCTTGCGTCCGCCGGGCGTATCTGGTCTAACCAGCGTCCACGGGAATCCCCGCCTCACAAAAGTGGCACCGCGCTCGCCGCCCAGCTCGTGAGCCGAAAGGCAGCGAGTTACGAATGGGTTTTAAAGGCTTGCGTAAGCCGGGCGTATCTGGTCTAGCCAGCGCCCACGGGAAACCCCGCCACACAAATGTGGCACCGCGCTCGCCGCCCAGCTCGTAAGCCGAAAGGCAGCGAGTTACAAATGGGTTTCAAAGGCTTGCATCCGCCGGACGTATCTGGTCCAGCCAGCGTCCACGGGAAACCCCGCCACACAAAGGTGGCACCGCGCTCGCCACCCAGCTCGTAAGCCGAAAGGCAGCGAGTTACAAATGGGTTTCAAAGGCTTGCGTCCGCCGGGCGTATTTGGTCTAGCCAGCGTCCACGGGAAACCCCGCCACACAAATGTGGCACCGCGCTCGCCGCCCAGCTCGTGAGCCGAAAGGCAGCGAGTTACAAATGTGTTTCAAAGGCTTGCGTCCGCCGGGCGTATCTGGTCTAGCCAGCGCCCACGGGAAACCCCGCCACACAAAGGTGGCATCGCGCTCGCCGCCCAGCTCGTGAGCCAAAAGGCAGCGAGTTACAAATGGGTTTCAAAGGCTTGCGTCCGCCGGGCGTATCTAGTCTAGCCAGAATCCACGGGAAACCCCGCCACACAAAAGTGGCACCGCGCTCGCCGCCCAGCTCATGAGCCGAAAGGCAGCGAGTTACAAATGGGTTTCAAAGGCTTGCATCTGCCGGGCGTATCTGGTCTAGTAAGCGTCCACGGGAAACCCCGCCACACAAATGTGGCGCCGCGCTCGCCGCCCAGCTCGCAAGCCGAAAGGCAGCAAGTTACAAATGGGTTTCAAAGACTTGCATCCGCCGGACGTATCTGGTCTAGCCAGCGTCCACGGAAAACCCGGTCAAACAGACGTGACACTGAGCCCCCCAGAGGACCGAGCCGCGCAAATTGATCACGCCTTCACAGGTAGATCGCGAAAATAAGACGCTCACCGACAAAAGTCGTCCGTCGCAACGCACAAAGGCTGTCCCTCGTGACGCACAAAAGCCGTCCCTCGTGACGCACAAAGGCCGTCCCTCGCGACGCACAAAAGTCGTCCCTCGCGACGCACAAAAGCCGTCCCTCGTGACGCACCGAAGTCGTCCCCCGCGACGCATCAAAAGCCCTTCCGTGGCAGGCTCACAAGCCTATGATCGCACGTCAATGGAAGTACTGAGTTTCTACTCGACCCACGCTCGATCGGAAACTCGGGGGGCTAATGTTACCGGTCCGTCCCGGCCCAGTAGGACGACGACGGCCACGATAGCAGCCTCCCCGGGTCTCTCCCGATGCACGGCCACCTCAGAGCCTTCCCTGCCTTCCATGGCCGGGTCAGAGCCTTCTCTGCCTTCCATGGCCGGGTCAGAGCCTTCCCTGCCTTCCACGGCCGCCTCAGAGCCTTCCCTGCCTTCCATGGCCGGGTCAGAGCCTTCCACGGCCGCCTCAGAGCCTTCCCTGCCTTCCATGGCCGGGTCAAAGCCTTCCACGGCCGCCTCAGAGCCTTCCCTGCCTTCCATGGCCGGGTCAGAGCCTTTCACGACCACCTTAGAGCCTTCCCTGCCTTCCATGGCCAGGTCAGAGCCTTCCACGGCCGCCTCAGAGCCTTCCCTGCCTTCGATGGCCGGGTCAGAGCCTTCCACGGCTGCCTCAGAGCATTCCCTGCCTTCCATGGCCGAGTCAGAGCCTTCAACGGCCGCCTCAGAGCCTTCCCTGCTTTCCATGGCCGGGTCAGAGTCTTCCACGGCCGCCTCAGAGCCTACCCTCGGCCAAGGGGATGCCCGAAATGCCCCTTGGTCACCTATAAATACCGGGGTCCTTCCCTCGGTCCAGGTAATCCATTCTTGAGTATTGAAACGCTGCCGAACTCGTACCTCGCTCGTTTCTCTCAAGTCTTGGCCTCTAAACACTTAAACCCTCTATATCCACCTCAATCCTACTAATGTTGAGCGTCGGAGAGGTAAACAGAGGCACCCTCTCTTTTTCCCCTTTGTAGTTCACACCTCTTTCTGCTTGCTTTTCAGGTGCCTGAACGAGATTGACACCAGCGACAGCTAAGGGACGACTTGGGATACCAAGTCCGACACGCTCGAGTCAAGACGAGACCACTTGGTCCGGCCTTGGGTCTAACCGTCTTTGACTCCTAAATAGTTGTCCGAAAACTTCGACAACAAGTTCCGAGTCCACGAGTCGACTGATAAGTCCTCGTGAGGACTCTTTACGTGACTCCTCGAGTTGAGTTCCGAGTCCACGAGTCGACTGATGATTCCTCGTGCTGACTCTGCACATGAGTCCTCGAGTTGAGTTCACTCCTTGAGTTGAGTTCCGAGTCCACGAGTCGACTGATAAGTCCTCGTGCTGACTCTTCACATGACTCCTCGAGTTGAGGTCACTCCTCGAGTTGTGTTCCGAGTCCACGAGTCGACTAATATGTCATCGTGCCGACTCTACACATGAGTTCTCGAGTTGAGGTCACTCCTCGAGTTGAATTCCGAGTCCACGGGTCGACTGATAAGTCCTCGTGCAGACTTTACACATGGCTCCTTGAGTTGAGATCACCCCAAGAGTTGAGTTTCGAATCGACGACTCGACTGATAAGTCCTCGTGCTGACTCTTCACATGACTCCTCGAGTTGAGGTCACTCCTCGAGTTGAGTTCCGAGTCCACGAGTCGACTGATAAGTCCTCGTGCTGACTCTTCGCATCAATCCACGAGTTGAGGTCACTCCTCGAGTTGAGTTTCAAGTCCACGAGTCGGCTGATAAGTCCTCGTGCTGACTTTTCACATGACTCCTCGAGTTGAGGTCACCCCTGAGTTGAGTTTCGTGTCCACGAGTCGATTGATAAACCCTCGTGCCGACTTTTCACATGACTCCTCGAATTGAGTTCCGAGTCGATGAGTCGACTGATAAGTCCTCATGCCGACTCTACACATAACTCTTCGAAATGAGTTCACTCCTCGAGTTCAGTTCCGAGTTCACGAGTCGACTGATAAGTCCTCGTGGCGACTCTACACATAACTCCTCGAAATGAGTTCATTCCTCGAGTTGAGTTCCGAGTCCATGAGTCGACTGATAAGTCCTCGTGCCAACTCTACAAACGACTCCTCGAGTTGAGGTCACTCCTCGAGTTGAGTTTCGAGTTCACGAGTCGACTGATATGTCCTCGTGCTGACTCTTCACATGACTCCTCGAGTTGGGGTCACTCCTCGAGTTGAGTTCCGAATCCACGAGTCGACTGATAAGCCCTCGTGCCAACTCTTCACATGACTCCTCGAGTTGAGGTCATTCCTCGATTTGATTTCTGAGTCCACGAGTTGACTGATAAGTCCTCTTGCCGACTCTACATATAACTCCTCGAAATGAGTTCACTAATCGAGTTGAGTTCCGAGTTCACGAGTTGACTGATAAATCCTCGTTCCGAATGTACACATGACTCCTCGAGTTGAGGTCACTCCCTGAGTTGAGTTTTGAGTCCACGAGTCGGCCGATAATTCCTCGTGCCGACTCTTCACGTGACGCCTCAAGTTGAGGTCGCTCCTCGAGTTGAGTTTCGGGACCACGAGTCGACTGATAAGTCCTCGTGCCGACTCTTCACGTGACTCCTCGAGTGGAGTTCATTCCTCGAGTTGAGTTCTGAGTCCACGAGTCGACTGATGATTCCTCGTGCTGACTCTACACATGACTCCTCGAGTTGAGGTCACTCCTCGAGTTGGGTTCCGAGTCCATGAGTCGACTGATAAGTCATTGTGCCGACTCTACACAAGACTCCTTGATTTGAGATCACCCCACGAGTTGAGTTTCGATTCCACGAGTCGACTGATAAGTCCTCGTGCTGACTCTTCACATGACTCCTCGAGTAGAGGTCACTCCTCGAGTTGAGTTTCAAGTCCACGAGTCGGCTGATAAGTCCTCGTGCTGACTTTTCACATGACTCCTCGAGTTGAGGTCACTCCTCGAGTTGAGTTCCGTGTCCACGAGTCGATTGATAAGCCCTCGTGCCGACTCTTCACATGACTCCTTGAGTTGAGTTAAGAGTCCACAAGTCGACCGATAAGTCCTTGTGCCGACTCTTCACGTGACTCCTCTAGTTGAGGTCACTCCTCGAGTTGAGTTCCGAGTCCACGAGTCGACTTATAAGTCCTCGTGCCGACGCTTCACATGACTCCTCGAGTTGAGTTCTGAGTCCACGAGTCGACTGATGATTCCTCGTCCTGACTCTGCACATGACTCCTCGAGTTGAGTTCCGAGTCCACAAGTCGACTAATAAGTCCTCATGCCGACTCTACACATGACTTCTCGAGTTTAGGTCACTCCTCGAGTTGAGTTCCGAGTCCATAAGTCGACGGATAAGTCGTTGTGCCGACTCTACACATGACTCCTCGAGTTGAGATCACCCCACGAGTTGAGTTTCGTGTCCACGAGTCGACTGATAAGTCCTCGTGCTGACACATCACATGACTCCTCGAGTTGAGGTCACTCCTCTAGTTGAGTTCTGTGTCCACGAGTCGATTGATAAACCCTCGTGCCGACTTTTCACATGACTCCTCGAGTTGAGTTCCGAGTCGACGAGTCGACAGATACGTCCTCATGCCGACTCTACACATAACTCTTCGAAATGAGTTCAATCCTCGAGTTGAGTTACGAGTTCACGAGTCGACTAATAAGTCCTCGTGCCGACTCTACACATAACTCCTCGAAATGAGTTCATTCCTCGAGTTGATTTCCGAGTCCACGAGTCGACTGATAAGTCCTCGTGCCAACTCTACACATGACTCCTCGAGTTGAGGTCACTCCTCGAGTTGAGTTTCAAGTCGACGAGTCGGCTGATAATTCCGCGTGCTGACTTTTCACATGACTCCTCGAGTTGAGTTCTGTGTCCAAGAGTCGATTGATAAGCCCTCGTTCCGACTCATCACATGACTCCTCGAGTTGAGTTCAGAGTCCACGAGTCGACCGATAAGTCCTCGTGCCGACTCTTCACGTGACTGCTCTAGTTGAGGTCACTCCTCGAGTTGAGTTCCGAGTCCACGAGTTGACTTATAAGCCCTCGTGCTAACTCTTCACATGACTCCTCGAGTTGAGGTCACTCCACGAGTTGAGTTCTGAGTCCACCAGTCGACTGATAAGTCCTCGTGCCGACTCTTCACGTGACTCCTCGAGTTGAGTTCACTCCTCGATTTGAGTTCCGAGTCCACGAGTCGACTGATGATTCCTCGTGCTGACTCTACACATGACTCCTCGAGTTCAGGTCCTTCCTCGAGTTGGGTTCCGAGTCCATGAGTCGACTGATAAGTCGTTGTGCCGACTCTACACATGACTCCACGAGATCACCCCACAAGTTGAGTTTCGATTCCACGAGTCGACTGATAAGTCCTCGTGCTGACACTTCACATGACTCCTCGAGTTGTGGTCACTCCTCTAGTTGAGTTCTGTGTCCACGAGTCGATTGATAAACCCTCGTGCCGACTTTTCACATGACTCCTCGAAGTGAGTTCCGAGTCGATGAGTCGACTGATAAGTCCTCATGCCGACTCTACACATAACTCTTCGAAATGAGATCACTCCTCGATTTGAGTTCCGAGTTCACGAGTCGACTGATAAGTCCTCGTGCCGACTCTACACATAACTCCTCGAAATTAGTTCATTTCTCGAGTTGAGTTCCGAGTCCACGAGTCGACTGATAAGTCCTCGTGCCAACTCTACACATGACTCCTCGAGTTGAGGTCACTCTTGGAGTTGAGTTTCGAGTTCACAAGTCGACTGATATGTCCTCGTGCTGACTCTTCACATGACTCCTCGAGTTGAGGTCACTCCTCGAGTTGAGTTCCGAGTCCATGAGTCGACTTATAAGACCTCGTACCAACTCTTCACATGACTCCTCGAGTTGAGGTCACTCCTTGATTTGAGTTCTGAGTCCACGAGTCGACTGATATGTCCTCTTGCCGACTCTACACATAACTCCTCGAAATGAGTTCACTCATCGAGTTGAGTTCCGAGTTCACGAGTTGACTGATAAGTTCTCGTGCCGACTCTACACATGACTCCTCGAGTTGAGGTCACTCCCCGAGTCGAGTTCCGAGTCCACGAGTCGGCCGATAATTCCTTGTGCCGACTCTTCACGCGACTCCTCGAGTTGAGTTTCGGGACCACGAGTCGACTGATAAGTCCTCGTCCCGACTCTTCACGTGACTCCTCGAGTTGAGTTCATTCCTCGAGTTGAGTTCCGAGTCCACGAGTCGACTGATGATTCCTCGTGCTGACTCTACACATGACTCCTCGAGTTGAGGTCCTTCCTCGAATTGGGTTCCGAGTCCATGAGTCGACTAAGAAGTCGTTGTGCCGACTCTACACATGACTCCTCGAGATCACCCCACAAGTTGAGCTTCGAGTCCACGAGTCGACTGATAAGTCCTCGTGCTGACTCTTCACATGACTCCTCGAGTTGAGGTCACTCCTAGAGTTGAGTTCCGAGTCCATGAGTCGACTGATAAGTCGTTGTGCCGACTCTACACATGACTCCTCGAGTTGAGATCACCCCACGAGTTGAGTTTCGTGTCCACGAGTCGACTTATAAGCCCTCGTGCCAACTCTTCACATGACTCCTCGAGTTGAGGTCACTCCACGAGTTGAGTTCTGAGTCCACCAGTCGACTGATAAGTCCTCTTGCCAACTCTACACATAACTCCTCGAAATGAGTTCACTCATCGAGTTGAGTTCCGAGTTCACGAGTTGACTGATAAGTTCTCGTGCCGACTCTACACATGACTCCTCGAGTTGAGGTCACCTCCCGAGTTGAGTTCCTAGTCCACGAGTCGCCCGATAATTCCTCGTGCCGACTCTTAACGTGACTCCTCGAGTTGAGTTTCGGGACCACGACTCGACTGATAAGTCCTCGTGCCGACTCTTCACGTGACTCCTCGAGTTGAGTTCACTCCTCGAGTGAGTTCCGAGTCCACGAGTCGACTGATGATTCCTCGTGCTGACTCTACACATGACTCCTCGAGTTGAGGTCCTTCCTCGAGTTGGGTTCCGAGTCCATGAGTCGACTGATAAGTCGTTGTGCCGACTCTACACATGACTCCTCGAGATCACCCCACAAGTTGAGCTTCGAGTCCACGAGTCGACTGATAAGTCCTCGTGCTGACTCTTCACATGACTCCTCGAGTTGAGGTCACTCCTCGAGTTGAGTTCCGAGTCCATGAGTCGACTGATAAGTCGTTGTGCCGACTCTACACATGACTCCTCGAGTTGAGATCACCCCACGAGTTGAGTTTCGTGTCCACGAGTCGACTGATAAGTCCTCGTGCTGACTCTTCACATGACTCCTCGAGTTGAGGTCACTCCTCTAGTTGAGTTCTGTGTCCACGAGTCGATTGATAAACCCTAGTGCCGACTTTTCACATGACTCCTCGAGTTGAGTTCCGAGTCGACGAGTCGACTGATAAGTCCTCATGCCGACTCTACACATAACTCTTCGAAATGAGTTCATTCCTCGAGTTGAGTTCCGAGTTCACGAGTCGACTGATAAGTCCTCGTGCCGACTCTACACATAACTCCTCGAAATGAGTTCATTCCTCGAGTTGAGTTCCGAGTCCACGAGTCGACTGATAAGTCCTCGTGCCAACTCTACACACACTACAAGAAATACCACATTTAGCGACGAAACTATTAGCGACGACTTTATCGTCGCTAATCACCCATTTAGCGACGATAATCTCTCCAATTTAATTAAAACCAAATGATTTAGCGACGAGAATATCGTCACTAAAGATGTACAAAAACATTTAGCGACGAATAAGTCGTCGCTAAATGCCTGATTATGAACTGAAAACGTAAGTTCAATTAGCGACGAATTGTAACGATTCAGCGACGCTAAAATCGTCTCTAAATGTCTTTAAATACCAGATCGCGCGTTTCAGTTTTCTCCATTTCAGTTCACTCATTTCAACCTAAATCCCCAAATAAAAAACGCATTGTATCCCCTCCCCGTCCTCCGCCGCCATTGTCCTCCGCCGCCGCTATCCTCCGCGCCTCCGCTGTTGTCCTCCGTCGCCGCTGTCCTCCGCCAATCCTCTCCGGTCCTCACGTCTCTCTCTCCTAACCGGCCTCTCTCTCTCCTAACCGGCCTCTCTCTCTCCTCACGGTTTTCTCTCTCCGGCCACGCGTCTGAAGCTGCGCCGTCCTCCGCCGGCTTTCTCTCTCCTCACGTCTGTAAGTCGCTATCCCTCTCTCTATCTCTCTCACTTTCACTGCTCTCTCTCTCCCTTTTCTGCTCTCTCTCTCTCCCCTCCGGTCCTCACGCATCTCTCTCCCCATTTGCAGGTCACCCGAGTCCCGCCGCCATCCTCCGCCGTTCCGCCGCCGACGCCGAAGTCCTTCAGTCTGCGATATATACAAGTATGTATATATAAACATATATAAATATTAATATTTACATAAATGTTTAAACTATGTATAAGTATAATTAGTTTTATATATATATAAATATAAATTAGGATTAGACATATAAATATTTATATTATGAAATGAAATTTTGTTTGGATTAGTAAATTAGAAATTATTAAATTAAGAAATTTTGTTAGGATTAATTGAAATTAGAAATTTTGTTAGAGTAAATTATAAATTTTGTTAGGATTAATTTTGTTAGAGTAAATTAGAAATTTTGTTAGGATTAATTGAAATTGTATTTAATTTTTGTTACAAATGAATAAATTAATTAGGTGGTTATGGATTTAAAAATGAATAAAAATGTTAAATTAATTAGTTGGTTATGGATTTAGAAATGAATAAAAATGTGAAATTAATTAGTTGGTTACGGATTTAAAAATGAATAACAATGTGAATTTAATTAGTTGGTTATGGATTATGTATTTTAATAATCGAACCACTGAGGTTCGATTTATTGTTAGTTTTAGGATGTTTCTATGCAGATTTAAAGTTAAAGGCGTGATGCCGGGTTGTTAAGTTTATAGGGGAGGTTCTGCTGAAATTTCGGTAGGATCGTGAAATTATAAAATAAAATCCGAAAACTACTAAATTTTGAAATGTTCAATCTATAGGTAAAATGAGTTATCCAAATAGGAATTGGATAATCGAGGACCAACGTTTAAGCGTTGAGTTTGCGGCTGGCATGACAGAGTTCATGGCAATACCCCAACAACACGTAAATGTCGAAGGACGAGTTAAGTGTCCATGCAAGAGGTGTAACAACGTGTTGATGCAAAAAATTCGTGATATAGAGAATCATCTCTTTATCAGAGGATTTAAGAGGAATTACACGAGGTGGAACTTTCACGGGGAGGAAGAAGATGACGTAATGCAGTATCAGACGGATTACAGAGGAGGAGGCGGGATGTTTGATGCTGTACACGATATCTTAGATCACAACGACGTAGACGGTGACGATGACAGTATTGACCCGAATGCAGAATACCAGAGTGGACACAGAATTATGGCCGGGTTGTACGGAGTATTCGTCACTCTCATTTGTTGTCACGTTGATGCATTTGAAAGTGATGAACAAGTGGACGAATAAGTCGTTTGATCAGCTACTGAAAGTACTGAAAAAATCTCATCCGATCGGCAACACGATTCCAGAGTCACACTATGAAGCAAAGGCGAAATTGCGTCGATTTGGTATGGGTTACGAGTCGATTCACGTCTGCAAACATGATTGCGCGTTGTTTTGGAAGGACAACGCCAATCTAGACGAGTGTCCAGTTTGTAATGAGAGCCGGTGGCTGAAGAAAGACGGTGGAAAAAAAGTAGCGCATAAAGTGTTGCTCTACTTTCCACTGAAAGATCGACTTAAGCGACTGTACGCGAGTCGGCACACAGCTCTAGAGATGCAGTGGCACGAGAATGAACGCATTAAAGAGGATGGTGTACTGCGACATCCTGCAGACGGAGCAACGTGGAAGGAGATCGACCAAAAATATCCCATGTTTGCGGCAGAACCGAGGAACGTCCGGCTTGGACTTGCCGCCGATGGTTTCAACCCATTTGGTGACATGAGTTTATCGTACAGTATGTGGCCGGTAGTCTTGACTGCGTACAATTTACCGCCGTGGTTGTGCATGAAAACATCGTACTTGATGTTAACATTGCTTATACCAGGTCGTAGTGCGCCGGGAAAAGACATGGATGTTTTCTTACGACCGCTGATTGATGAGCTGAAGGAATTGTGGGAAACCGGTGTTGTGTTGAGAGATGGTTCGACCGCTGAGCTATTCAGGTTGTTTTCCGTACTTCTATGGACGGTGAATGATTTTCCAGCGAGAAGCAGTTTGTCGGGATGGAGTGGTCAAGGGTACCTTGCTTGTCCGACGTGTAACAACGACACACCATCTTTCAAGGCTCGAAACAAGATTGTTTACTGCGATCATCGTCGATTCTTGCCGTTGTTACACCCGATGAGGAAGAGCAAACTGTACAAGGTACGAAATGAGAAACGACCACCACCAGTGAGAAAATCAGCGAGCGATATACTTCGACAATTGCGATTAGTGGGAGATGCAACCCCGGGGAAGCACCCTGACTTCGGCGGGAAGAAACGAAAGCGCGATGCTAGTGAGTTGAATTGGACAAAGAAAAGTATTTCCTTCGAGTTGCCGTATTGGTCGAGTCTTATGCTGAAGCATAACCTCGATGTAATGCATATAGAAAAGAATGTATGCGATAATCTTCTGGGTACCTTGCTGAACATCGAGGGGAAGACGAAAGACACAGATAAGGCGCGGTTGACTTTGGCGGACTGGAACATAAGGCACGAGCTTCATTTGTACCAAGAAGGAGATAGATGGATGAAACCGCCTTCGTCATACACTCTGACACCTTCAGAACGGAAGCGGTTTACTGAGTTCTTGAGATCTGTCAGATTTCCCGATGGTTTTGCGGGGAATTTGAAGAAGAATGTTACCGCGGATGGGAGGTTGACGGGTTTGAAGTCTCACGATTGTCACGTGATTATGCAGCGCCTATTGGCTCCTGCTATTCGTCCTTTTCTGGATCGAACAATTCGAGATTCCATAATAGAGCTCTGCAACTTCTTCAGACTTATTTGCTCTAGAACGCTGGTAATTTCAGACATTGAGAAGGCGCAAGAGGATGTGAAGCTTATATTGTGTAAGTTGGAACGAATTTTCCCGCCTGATTTCTTCACAATCATGGTTCATTTGGTAATGCATCTACCGGAGGAGGCAATTAACGGAGGTCCAGTTCATATGCGGTGGATGTATCCATTTGAGAGATACCTTGGAACGCTCAAGAACTTTGTGCATAATCGAGCTAGACTAGAGGGTTCAATTGCCGAAGCCTATGTTGTAGATGAAGCATTGACATTCTGCTCAAGGTATCTAGAAGGAGTTGAGAATCGTTTCAACATGCCCCAACGAACAGACGTCGCGTCTAACTTCGAAGGTGTCGAACGGGAGTTATCGGTGTTTCAGTCATCAAGTTGTCGGCCTTATGGGAAGATGACCACGATACGCTTAGATGAGAATATACGATTGCTCGCTGAGTGGTACATTTTACGAAATTGTCCCGAAATTGACGATTTCATGAGGTAAATGAGTGAAATAAATGAACTTGAATTATATTTATACGACGTGATGTATTAAATGAACATGAATTTTATTTCAGTGAAGACATAGATCTCATGGAATTAGAAGGTCGGCCAGATGTTGAAGAAGCGCATCGACTTGAGTTCCCAAAGTGGTTTTGGGAAAAGGTATTTGACTACCAAACTCAAAGAATATGAGATAATTAATAACCGACTCGTTAATGGTTGTATGTAGGTATTTCAAATGAGCCAAGACGGATTATCCGTTACCTCCGAATTATATGCATTGGCATTGGGACCACATTTCGCACCACAGACGTATCCGTGTTGTGTAGTGAACGGGGTTAAATTTATCTCCCGTCAACGTGATAGCAGAAGAACGACTCAGAATAGCGGGGTATGTGTACCAAGTGAAGGAGGTCACGACTTCTACGGTCAAGTAGAAAACGCCATTGTCTTGACGTATCAGAACAATTGTCACGTCGTCTTATTTCAATGTCGTTGGTTCGGTGATCAAGATCAGAGGAAAAGGACACGCAACGACAATAACTTGACAAGCGTGTATGTGGCAAAAGAATGGTACAAAGACGAGCCATTTATTTTGGCAACTCAAGCGAAACAAGTTTTCTACTTGGAAGATAACTTGAATGGTCGTGATTGGCGAATCGTCGAAGAGTGTAAACATCGAAATGTGTGGGATCTTCCCGATATTGACCTCATTCTTGGTCAATCTTCGTCTTCAGTTCAGTTGTCAGTAGAACCGTTAGATTTAGATTCACTGTCAACGCGTCATCAGTCTGCGATACCAGAGCCCGTGAGCAACGACGCAGTGAACTTGTTGGAAAATATTGAAGAAGAAGAGTTTATCGATGACGAAGAAACTGAGGACGAAGATTTGATGGAAGAAGATGATTTGTCAGACGACGATGATTGATAGTATATAACGTTTTTCATTTACTTACTAAATTAACTGATTTAAATCATTAAGAATGCATAACTAAATAAATTTTGTTTTGAATTTCAGATGGCTGCGGCTACAGGAGCTGGAGGCAGCGGAGGCGGGGATGACTTCTTAGCCCGTCTCCCGAATTATTGCCAGTCGGCGCCCGTACGTGATGGCGTCGAAGAAGAAGACGAGGATATCGAACCGGCCGTGCGTGGGCCGACGGTCGGGCTTCGATCTGAGCGTGCACGGCGCCCCGGGGTGAAGGAAGTCATTATTTATAACGAGGACTTTCAGTCGTTCTTGCAGCCAGAGCGCGAGATGGATCCGGATCTCGCGACGTTCACGAACACGCTCGGGTTGGTCGTCCGAGACAAGATCTCGCCTACGGTCCCAAGGTGGACGAATGCGAACGTGGGGCCGGCGAAGGAGGCCGAGATCCGAGCAGCGATTCGCGACAAGTACGACATTCGAGTCGATGGTGATGCAACCGGGAATAAGAAGGCGATTTTCGATGCGGCAATCATTCGAGACGCGAAGACTCGTCTTCGCGATTGGAGGCATACATTGCGGTCGTGGTTCGACATCGACTGCAAGAGCAGCGTACAGGTGGCGCGGTCGCTGAAACCGAAGACCGTTAAGCTCGACACCGAATGGGAGACGCTGATACAACGATATACGAGCGATGAATTTAAGGTAATATCGAATCATTTACGTTAATCGAATGTTTATTAAACGATTTGTTATTTACGTGTACGTTTACTTATATTACAACAGGCTATACAAGCGAAGAATAAGGCGAATCGCACGAAGAAGAAGACGAAGACTCGACAGGGGACGATTGGGTTCTCGACCCACCGCATGAAAAACGTAAGTTTTATGTTTATATAATACATCAAATCATTAAAATTATCTAACACTTGAAGTTTTGTTTACATGCAGAAGAGCGTCGAGACAGGCGCATTCGAGAGCTTGTTTGCGAACTACAAGCGCCAACATCAGTCCGACAAGTCCGAATGGCTGACTCCTGAAGCCTCCGCACGTTATGTAAGTTTACACTTATTTTTCTTATTTTTCGATTAATATATACTAACTAGTTAATTATATCAGGATCGACTGGTCGCTAGGTTCAACACGTTGCGAGCGGAGCCTGAGCACCAAGGAGCGGACGTTGATATTTCCGTTCTAGAGCAGCAGGCGATCCACGATATTATGGGTTCGCGTACTGATCACTTGACCGGCGTCGGACGTTTGATGCCACAGGGAGCACGGATGGCGGCTGAAGTCGCCGAAGTCTACGGTTCGGCGGCTGGGACGTCGCAACCAGGATATGTCTCACAGGAGGTGTTGACATCGACCCTCGCCGCGTTCGCCGAGACAATACAGAGTCAGGTGCCCGGCCTCAACCTTAGCTCGTTCATGTCCAAATTTCCGCAGAGTTCGCAGCAGGCTCCGTCATCCCACAGTCAGCAGACTCCGACGGCCGGCGTCCACACTCCGACGGGCGGCCAGCAGAGGACTCCCGACGCCAGCCAGCAGACGACGCCCGGCGGACCAAGTCAGTCTACTCCGACGCCGCAGCCTGCAGAACTTCAGCGCCAGCAGAAGAGCGTTTCTCGTCGAGGAGGGCGAAAATGAGTGGCGGGACGACAAAGCAAACGTCGCGACTAGTGGTTTATTAGTTGTTTTGTGTATTTATTATTTACATATTTCTCGATAACCGAAAACAAACGTAACCGGATTTTATATAATTGTTGATTTGGATAATATAATTTAGTTTTTATTTGATTTTTCATTTTAGAATTTCACAACCAAAAAACCGTAAAAAATAAATAATTAACGACGAAAAAAAAATATAATAATAATAATTAGCGACGATAAAGTCGATGCTACTTATCTGTTTCACAACGAAAAAAACTTCTCCTCACAATATTTAGCGACGACTTTGTCGTTGCTAATATCGTCGCTAAATATTTACCGACGATTAAATCGTCGCTAAATATATTTAGGCACGGCGAATTAGCGACGATTTTTATCGTCGCTAAATACATTTAGCGACCATTTTAGAGTTATTACCGACGAAAAAAATCGTCGGTAAATGTTGTAAATGTTGTAGTGACATGACTCCTCGAGTTGAGGTCACGCCTCGAGTTGAGTTTCAAGTCCGAGTCGGCTGATAAGTCCTCGTGCTGACTTGTCACATGACTCCTCGAGTTGAGTTCTGTGTCCACGAGTCGATTGATAAGCCCTCGTTCCGACTCATCAAATGACTCCTCGAGTTGAGTTCAGAGTCCACGAGTCGACCGATAAGTCCTCGTGCCGACTCTTCACATGACTCCTCTAGTTGAGGTCACTCCTCGAGTTGAGTTCCGAGTCCACGAGTCGACTTATAAGCCCTCGTGCCAACTCTTCACATGACTCCTCGAGTTGAGGTCACTCCTCGAGTTGAGTTTTGAGTCCACCAGTCGACTGATAAGTCCTCTTGCCAACTCTACACATAACTCCTCGAAATGAGTTCACTCATCGAGTTGAGTTCCGAGTTCACGAGTTGACTGATAAGTTCTCGTGCCGACTCTACACATGACTCCTCGAGTTGAGGTCACTCCCCGAGTTGAGTTCCGAGTCCACGAGTCGCCCGATAATTCCTCGTGCCGCCTCTTCACGTGACTCCTCGAGTTGAGTTTCGGGACCACGAGTCGACTGATAAGTCCTTGTGCCGACTCTTCACCTGACTCCTCGAGTTGAGTTCGTTCCTCGAGTTGAGTTACGAGTCCACGAGTCGACTGATGATTCCTCGTGCTGACTCTACACATGACTCCTCGAGTTGAGGTCCTTCTATTGTCGGTCGTTTTCGGAAAACCCGAGACGCCAAGAAGACACGCCGTTCAAAGGGCCGATGGTCAGGCCGGAGGTCCTGAAGAGCGGCAAGCCATGACTCCATGAGTCGACTGATAAGTCATTGTGCCGACTCTATACATGACTCCACGAGATCACCCCACAAGTTGAGTTTCGAGTCCATGAGTCGACTGATAAGTCCTCGTGCTGACTCTTTACGTGACTCCTCGAGTTGTGGTCACTCCTCTAGTTGAGTTCTGTGTCCACGAGTCGATTGATAAACCCTCGTGCCGACTTTTCACATGATTCCTCGAAGTGAGTTCCGAGTCGATGAGTCGACTGATAAGTCCTCATGCCGACTCTACACATAACTCTTCGAAATGAGTTCACTCCTCGAATTGAGTTCCGAGTTCACGAGTCGACTGATAAGTCCTCGTGCCGACTCTACACATAACTCCTCGAAATTAGTTCATTTCTCGAGTTGAGTTCCGAGTCCACGAGTCGACTGATAAGTCCTCGTGCCAACTCTACACATGACTCCTCGAGTTGAGCTCACTCCTCGAGTTGAGTTTCGAGTTCACAAGTCGACTGATATGTCCTCGTGCTGACTCTTCACATGACTCCTCGAGTTGAGGTCACTCCTCAAGTTGAGTTCCGAGTCCATGAGTCGACTTATAAGACCTCGTCCCAACTCTTCACATGACTCCTCGAGTTGAGGTCACTCCTCGAGTTGAGTTCTGAGTCCCCGAGTCGACTGATATGTCCTCTTGCCAACTCTACACATAACTCCTCGAAATGAGTTCACTCATCGAGTTGAGTTCTGAGTTCACGAGTTGACTGATAAGTTCTTGTGCCGACTCTACACATGACTCCTCGAATTGAGGTCACTCCCCGAGTTGAGTTCCGAGTCCACGAGTCGGCCGATAATTCCTAGGGCGGACTCTTCACGTGACTCCTCGAGTTGAGTTTCGGGACCACGAGTCGACTGATAAGTCCTCGTGCCGACTCTTCCCGTGACTCCTCGAGTTGAGTTCATTCCTCGAGTTGAGTTCCGAGTCCACAAGTCGACTGATGATTCCTCGTGCTGACTCTACATATGACTCCTCGAGTTGAGGTCCTTCCTCGAGTTGGGTTCCGAGTCCATGAGTCGACTGATAAGTCATTGTGCCGACTCTACACATGACTCCTCGAGATCACCCCACAAATTGAGCTTCGAGTCCACGAGTCGACTGATAAGTCCTCATGCTGACTCTTCACATGACTCCTCGAGTTGAGGTCACTCCTCGAGTTGAGTTCCGAGTCCATGAGTCGACTGATAAGTCGTTGTGCCGACTCTACACATGACTCCTCGAGTTGAGATCACCCCACGAGTTGAGTTTCGGGTCCACGAGTCGACTGATAAGTCCTCGTGCTGACTCTTCACATGACTCCTCGAGTTGACGTCACTCCTCTAGTTGAGTTCTGTGTCCACGAGTCGATTGATAAACCCTCGTGCCGACTTTTCACATGACTCCTCGAGTTGAGTTCTGAGTCGACGAGTCGATTGATAAGTCCTCATGCCGACTCTACACATAACTCTTCGAAATGAGTTCATTCCTCGAGTTGAGTTCCAAGTTCACGAGTCGACTGATAAGTCCTCGTGCCGACTCTACACATAACTCCTCAAAATGAGTTCATTCCTCGAGTTGAGTTCCGAGTCCACGAGTCGACTGATAAGTCCTCGTGCCAACTCTACACATGACTCCTCGAGTTGAGGTCACTCCTCGAGTTGAGTTTCAAGTCCACGAGTCGGCTGATAAGTCCTCGTGCTGAATTTTCACATGACTCCTCGAGTTCAGTTCTGTGTCCACGAGTCGATTGATAAGCCCTCGTTCGGACTCATCACATGACTCCTCGAGTTGAGTTCAGAGTCCACGAGTCGACCGATAAGCCCTCGTGCCAACTCTTTACATGACTCCTCGAGTTGAGGTCACTCCTCGAGTTTAGTTCTGAGTCCAGCAGTCGACTGATAAGTCCTCTTGCCAACTATACACATAACTCCTCGAAATGAGTTCACTCATCGAGTTGAGTTCTGAGTTCACGGGTTGACTGATAAGTTATCGTGCCGACTCTACACATGACTCCTTGAGTTGAGGTCACTCCCCGAGTTGAGTTCCGAGTCCACGAGTCGTCCGATAATTCCTCGTGCCGACTCTTCACGTGACCCCTCGAGTCGAATTTCGGGACCACGAGTCGACTGATAAGTCCTCGTGCCAACTCTTCACGTGGCTCCTCAAGTTGAGTTCATTCCTCGAGTTGAGTTCCGAGTCCACGAGTCGACTGATGATTCCTCGTGCCGACTCTACACATGACTCCTCGAATTGAGGTCCTTCCTCGAGTTGGGTTCCGAGTCCTTGAGTCGACTGATAAGTTGTTGTGCCGACTCTACACATGACTCCACGAGATCACCCCACAAGTTGAGTTTCGAGTCCACGAGTCGACTGATAAGTGCTCGTGCTGACTCTTCACATGACTCCTCGAGTTGTGGTCACTCCTCTAGTTGAGTTCTGTGTCCACGAGTTGATTGATAAACCCTCGTGCCGACTTTTCACATGACTCCTCGAAGTGAGTTCCGAGTCGATGAGTCGACTGATAAGTCCTCATGCCGACTCTACACATAACTCTTCTAAATGAGTTCACTCCTCGAATTGAGTTCCGAGTTCACGAGTCAACTGATAAGTCCTCGTGCTGACTCTACACATAACTCCTCGAAATTAGTTCATTTCTCGAGTTGAGTTCCGAGTGCACGAGTCGACGGATAATTCCTCGTGCCAACTCTACACATGACTCCTCAAGTTGAGGTCACTCCTCGAGTTGAGTTTCGAGTTCACAAGTCGACTGATATGTCCTCCTGCTGACTATTCACATGACTCCTCGAGTTAAGGTCACTCCTCGAGTTGAGTTCCGAGTCCTTGAGTCGACTTATAAGACCTCGTGCCAACTCTTCACATGACTCCTCGAGTTGAGGTCCTTCCTCGAGTTGAGTTCCGAGTCCATGAGTCGACTGATATGTCGTTGTGCCGACTCTACACATGACTCCTCGAGATCACCCCACAAGTTGAGCTTCGAGTCCACGAGTCGACTGATAAGTCCTCGTTCTGACTCTTCACATGACTCCTCTAGTTGAGGTCACTCCTCGAGTTGAGTTTCATGTCCACGAGTCGGCTGATAAGTCCTCGTGCTGACTTTTCACATGACTCCTTGAGTTGAGGTCGCTCCTCGAGTTGAGTTCCGTGTCCACGAGTCGATTGATAAGCCCTCGTGCCGACTCTTCACATGACTCCTCGAGTTGAGTTAAGAGTCCACGAGTCGACCGATAAGTCCTCGTGCCGACTCTTCACGTGACTCCTCTAGTTGAGGTCACTCCTCGAGTTGAGTTCCGAGTCCACGAGTCGACTTATAAGTCCTCGTGCCGACTCTTCACATGACTCCTCCAGATGAGTTCCGAGTCCACGAGTCGACTGATGATTCCTCTGTTGTCAATGGTGCCCACAAGAAGAGTTGTAATCCTTATATTGTACATTTGATGTAATATAGTCTTACGAAGACTCTTGCTTGTAATTGCTTATTCATTTAATAAAAAAGTTGAAACGTTCATTCAATCTTCCTTGTTTGAAGCTTTATGATAAAACCTTAGTCTTTTAGTCCATAAACAAACTTAACAACTTACGAAGAGACAAATGTAGATTTGCATGAACAAACTCTTTGTAGTTTGCTTAAAACGATATATTCGCAATCTTAGGGTCAAAGGACTATTGACCTCAGTACGATTGTTAGAAGAATCTATGATGTCTCGTTATGAGGCATTGAGAGTTGGATACTCTATAGTTCTTCTAGGTATCTTCCGAAGGTACTGAATTGACCAGTGCACTTCTAGAGACAAGATAAGAACAAACCATTTAACCTCTTATGTCTCGAAGTCACTATGTATGAATTGCATCATGCTTACCTTAATCCTGAAATGAGATATGTCATTTCACACCTTAGTATTCTCATTTGAGAAAGTCAGAGTTCGGACTCACTATGTGATTCTGAACAGGGCCTATTGGTGAAGCACTAAGTTGTGAGAATGTCATGAGTAACTTTGTGAAGTTCTCATAGATATGGAATTCATGTACAAGATTGCTGAAATGCAATGTATGTCACCTCATGCTTTGTTCCTTGGAGTGTGAATAAATGAACTGGCCAGTGTCCAAATTGAGTCCTGACTCTTTTGGATGAAACAATGTGACTTGTTAGCTCCTCGTCAATACATTGTTTCTAACTTATTCACTAGCGACAAAGGAGTTGAGGAAATAACAGCTAGAAGGGTAAAATGGTAATTTAGTAAATCCCGACTAGCTGATGACATTCATGAAGGGTAAACATAGATAATATTCAGTGGATCCGCTCATCATAATTAGGTCGAATTCTTGAGTAGAAAATAAATTCATTTGAACCGAGAAATTTTCAGTGTCAGCTCTTTAGTGGAGTCAGTTGGCATTAAGCTAAACTTGGAAAAGGTTTGTGAACTTTTGAGTCCAAGTGTTTAGCTCAAACTTTGTTCATTTGGGTCCATGAGGTCACTGTCACGAATCACATCAATAGGAATAGTTAAACTGGAAGCTAAGTCAAAACAAGAATGAAAATTGTCAAAATGGTATCTTTGTCTTTTGAGACATAGGATGAAATGAATGTCAATAAATTTTTTGACAAGTTCATTTAATGACTTAATGTCACTCGGCCATGACTTGATCATTGGGCCTTGTGAGTTAATTTCATTTCATAAGAGTTTTATTGAAAATTCTTAATGGGCCTTTCTCATGTTGTCATGAACAAATGAAGAAGCTTCTAGAAGCTCCTTCTAGAGAGACTTGGGCACCTACCCTATAGAGAAATAGGAGAGATTATTTTGTGCATAAATGTATCAAGATACTTGCCAAAAGAAAAAGAGGAAACAAATTTGCATATCCATGCATTAGGAATTTCGGCCAAGAGAAAGTCAAAGGCATGGAACAAAATAGGAAACAAATCCAAGGCTTATTGAAGCCTAGTTTGGCCGTGTGACTCAATAAAGGAAATAGGGAAATTAGCTCATGAATATTTAATAATTCTATAGAAGGGGAAACTACCTTATAGAAGGTGAGACCTCTCCTATAAATAGGAGCCTCATTTCCTCACATTTCATTCATCCAAGTTTAAGAGATTTGAGAGACTCTCTCTCTAGAACTTGTGGCCGAAACTCCTCTCTCTCTCTAGTTTATTTTCTATTATTCTTGTTTTGGCACCTAGGTCCTCACTCGACCTAGTATTTAGCTCTGCGACTTCAAGACATGTTCTTAAGTCGTAGTGTTTAAAAGTGCCCACTCACTAATTCCTTTATTTCGAGTGATTTAGTGATAGAAACTTTCGTGGTTGCTCGAGGTGCCGAGGAAAGAAAGAGAGACGTGCTGCGAGGGGAGACGAGCGTTGCAAACTTTCCAAAAGCTTCTTCAAAGTTCATGCTTCAAGAAAGGTTAGTAAACTTCTAGCTCATATTAGTTTTTAATTACATGTACTTGCTCTTTGTCTAGGTTAGTAAAAACTGTTTTTACTTGTAAAGAAATTTTTTAAAATTCCGCCGCTTCCCGAAGCGTTTAATCTTTTTCTTAAACCCTAGATCAATTCCAACAAATGGTATCAGAGCTATGGTCAAAGATTAGCATGTACATGTTTTTAAAATTATGAGTTTGAAAATCGTTTTCGAAAGTTTACTATTTTTGTGACAAGTTAGAATTGTAATCTTAGTTTTTTTTTTAATTTAATCCTCTTGTCTTTAAATTAAAAAGCATGTTGATTTTCTATGAGTTTGGGATGTTTTTAAAACACATTAGAATCAGTTCTAAAAGTTTTTAATTTTTTATATTGAAAAACGTGTTTTAAAGGTTTGCTCTGATCATTGCTCAATGAGCTACGTCCGAGAGTGAGACGATGATGGCAAGGCCTCCCCTTGGGGGATTGTGTTTCAAAGTTGACCTTTTGGACTAAGTGGTTGGTTGCACACTTAGGCTCAATCCCTAGTAATCCTCCCTTGAGGCTCTGCGAAGGGATGTGAGTGATCAAACCAATTTACAAGGTGGCTAGTCAAAAATGATGTATTGACATTTTGGCTAAGCATTAATGATGTGTCATTTACTTATAAATGGAGATTTTTTGCGGCCTTCTCTTGAGGGAGTAAATTATCGTTTGGTTTATAACACCTTTGGATTTTATAAAAGTCTTAATAAAACTGAAATCCTAATCCAAAGACTAATCATAAACTTGTTTCAACTTAAATAAGCAACATGTCTCGCAAACATCTCTCGTTCATCCTTTCCTCGAACAAACTCGAAAACGATAACTACGTAGATTCGAAACATAACCTCGACATAGTCCTTACCAAGCACAAATGGGTACTCACCACCCCGTGTCCTCCTCTGACGAATAATGATTCAACTCAAGAGGACAAAGACGCCTTGGCGGCCTGGCTCTGCTCCGATGAGATTGTGAGGTGCTATATCTTAGCATCAATGAACAATGTGTTGCAACAACAACATCGTGACATCGAGACTGCCGCCGACATGCTCACCAATCTCCATGAGATGTTTGGAGGGCAAATGCGTCAAGCAAGGCAAAAAGCAGTCCGACAATTTATGAACTGTCGCATGAAGGCTAGGACTCATGTTGGAGACTTTATGATATTCATCATTAGTCATCTGAGTAAAATGGAAATCCTAGGATCTGAGATTGGTGGGAAGAATGTCATAGATGTGATCTTAGAAGCTCTCCCCGCATCTCTTGATACCTCCAAGATGAACTACTCCATTAACAAGCTAAAGTACAATGTTACCAAGCTTATGGAGGAACTTCACACTGCTGTAGGTCTCACTAAGAGAAAGAGGAATCAAGGAGAGGCACATGCTACTGAGCACAAAGCTTCCGCCTCTAGAACTGAGAAGGGACCTTACAAGGTCGATAAAAAGAACTGTCCCGCCTATCTCAAAGCAAAGGAACATAGTATTGTACTAGTTACCGAAGCATGCTTAGTAGCTGATAATGTATCAATGTGGATACTTGACTCCGCTGCTACTAACCATATTTGTTGTTCCTTGAATGGTTTCAAGAAAACCAAAAGCTTAGAGGAAGGCGAGTTCTGTTTCAAATGGGGTGATGGGAGCCTGGTGTCTGCGAAGGCTGTGGGATCCGTGACGCTGTCTTTTGAAGACCGCACTTTAAACTTGAATAATGTTTATTTTGTTCCTACATTTGGGAAGAACTTAATATCCGTTGCTCGAATTCTTGAGAAAGATTATTGTTTAAAGTTCATAAACAATGGAATTCGTATTTCATTTCCTGATAATTCTTTTGTCACTGATGCATGTATGAAGAATGGTCTTTTTTACATCTATCCCACTCAACCTTCTCTTTTAGACACCGAAATAGATAACGATCTAATTAGGGAGCCAAAGAGGATCAAACTTTCTGAATCCTCCGATCAAACAAAATCAACATATCTCAGGCACTTAAGACTTGGTCATATCAGTCTAGATAGGATTAAGAGACTTGTGAGGGATGGTCCACTCCAAGCCTCTGCAATAGGTTCACTACCTACTTGTGAATCCTGCATAGAAGGAAAAATGACTAAGCGACCTTTCTCTGATAAGGATCGAAGAGCCACTGAGTTGCTGGAACTAGTACATTCTGTTGTATGTGGTCCGCTCAACCAACAGGCACGTGGAGGATACGAATACTTCGTTACCTTCACCGATGATTACTCACGATATGGGTTTGTCTATTTGCTCAAACACAAATCCGAGACCTTTAACGTATTTAAGGTCTTTAGGGCTTTAGTGGAAAAGTAAACTGGCAAAGTGATCAAAACCCTTCGATCTGATCGAGGTGGTGAGTATATGTCTGGAGAGTTCGATGACTTTCTTAAAGAAGAAGGTATCGCTTCTCAGCTTACCGCACCTGGCACGCCTCAACAAAACGGAGTGTCAGAGAGAAGAAATCGAACTCTTATGGAGATGGTTAGATCAATGATGAGTTACTCATCACTCCCTCTTTCCTTTTGGGGATATGCCCTTGAAACAGCCGCCTATATTCTGAACCAAGTTCCGTCCAAAACGGTTCCTGGTACTCCTTATGAACGATGGACTGGCCGTAAAGTGAATCTTAGCCGCATCCGAATTTGGGGTTGCCCTGCACACGTGCTGAGGCAAAAGACTAGCAAGTTGGCTAGTAGGTCAGACTTGTGCCTGTTTGTGGGATAAGACTTATTTTCTCAAACCCTAGATCGATTCCAACAGTAATTGCTTATTCATTTACTAAAAAAGTTGAAACGTTCATTCAATCGTCCTTGTTTGAAGCTTTATGATAAAACCTTAGTCTTTTAGTCCATAAACAAACTTAACAACTTACGAAGAGACAAATGTAGATTAGCATGAACAAACTCTTTGTAGTTTGCTTAAAACGATATATTCGCAATCTTAGGGTCAAAGGACTATTCACCTCAGTACGATTGTTAGAAGAATCTATGATGTCTGGTTATGAGGCATTGAGAGTTGGAGACTCTATAGTTCTTCTAGGTATCTTCCGAAGGTACTGAATTGACCAGTGCACTTCTAGAGACAATATAAGAACAAACCATTTAACCTCTTATGTCTCGAAGTCACTATGTATGAATTGCATCATGCTTACCTTAATCCTGAAATGAGACATGTCATTTCACACCTTAGTATTCTCATTTGAGAAAGTCAGAGTTCAGACTCACTATGTGATTCCGAACAGGGCCTATTGGTGAAGTACTAAGTT
Organism: Urtica dioica subsp. dioica; assembly: GCF_054948205.1. Taxonomy (NCBI): domain Eukaryota; kingdom Viridiplantae; phylum Streptophyta; class Magnoliopsida; order Rosales; family Urticaceae; genus Urtica; species Urtica dioica. Next base: position 41,246,011 of record NC_142759.1, on the reverse strand, counting down.
GTGAGAATGTCATGAGTAACTTTGTGAAGTTCTCATAGATATGGAATTCATGTACAAGATTGCTGAAATGCAATGTATGTCACCTCATGCTTTGTTCCTTGGAGTGTGAATAAATGAACTGGCCAGTGTCCAAATTGAGTCCTGACTCTTTTGGATGAAACAATGTGACTTGTTAGCTCCTCGTCAATACATTGTTTCTAACTTATTCACAAGCGACAAAGGGGTTGAGGAAATAACAGCTAGAAGGGTAAAATGGTAATTTAGTAAATCCCAACTAGCTGATGACATTCATGAAGGGTAAACATAGATATTATTCAGTGGATCCGCTCATCATAATTAGGTCGAATTCTTGAGTAGAAAATAAATTCATTTGAACCGAGAGATTTTCAGTGTCAGCTCTTTAGTGGAGTCAATTCGCATTAAGCTAAACTTGGAAAAGGTTTGTGATCTTTTGAGTCCAAGTGATTAGCTCAAGCTTTGTTCATTTGGGTCCATGAGGTCACTGTCACGAATCACATCGATAGGAATAGTTAAACTGGAAGCTAAGTCAAAACAAGAACGAAAATTGTCAAAAGGGTATTTTTGTCTTTTGAGACATAGGATGAAATGAATGTAAATAAATTTTTTGACAAGTTCATTTGATGACTTAATGTCACTCGGCCATGACTTGATCATTGGGCCTTGTGAGTTAATTTCATTTCATAAGAGTTTTATTGAAAATTCTTAATGGGCATTTCTCATGTTGTCATGAACAAATGGAGAAGCTTCTAGAAGCTCCTTCTAGAGAGACTTGGGCGCCTACCCTATAGAGAAATAGGAGAGATTATTTTGTGCATAAATGTATCAAGATACTTGCCAAAAGAAAAAGAGGAAACAAATTTGCATATGCATACATTAGGAAGTTCGGCCAAGAGAGAGTCAAAGGCATGGAATAAAATAGGAAACAAATCCAAGGTTATTGAAGCCTAGTTTGGCGGTGTGACTCAATAAAGGAAATAGGGAAATTAGCTCATGAATATTTGATATTCTATAGAAGAGGAAACTACCTTATAGAAGGTGAGACCTCTCCTATAAATAGGAGCCTCATTTCCTCACATTTCATTCATCCAAGTTTAAGAGATTTGAGAGACTCTCTCTCTAGAACTTGTGGCCGAAACTCCTCTCTCTCTCTCTTTAGTTTATTTTTGATTATTCTTGTTTTGGCACCTAGGTCCTCACTCGACCTAGTGTTTAGCTCTGCGACTTCAAGACTTGTTCTTAAGTCGTAGTGTTTAAAAGTGCCCACTCACTAATTCCTTTATTTCGAGTGATTTAGTGATAGAAACTTTCGTGGTTGCTCGAGGTGCCGAGGAAAGAAAGAGAGACGTGCTGCGAGGGGAGACGAGCGTTGCAAACCTTCCAAAAGCTTCTTCAAAGTTCATGCTTCAAGAAAGGTTAGTAAACTTCTAGCTCATATTAGTTTTTAATTACATGTACTTGCTCTTTGTCTAGGTTAGTAAAAACTGTTTGTACTTGTAAAGAAATTTTTTAAAATTCCGCCGCTTCCCGAAGCGTTTAATCTTTTTCTTAAACCCTAGATCAATTCCAACATCCTCGTGCTGACTCTGCACATGACTCCTCGAGTTGAGTTCACTCCTCGAGTTGAGTTCCGAGTCCACGGGTCGACTAATAAGTCCTCGTGCCGACTCTACACATGACTTCTCGAGTTGAGGTCACTCCTCGAGTTGAGTTCCGAGTCCAAGAGTCGACTGATAAGTCGTTGTGCTGACTGAGTTTCGTGTCCACGAGTCGACTGATAAGTCCTCGTGCTGACTCTTCACATGACTCCTCGAGTTTAGGTCACTCCTCTAGTTGAGTTCTGTGTCCACGAGTCGATTGATAAACCCTCGTGCCGACTTTTCACATGACTCCTCGAGTTGAGTTCCGAGTCGACAAGTCGACTGATAAGTCCTCATGCCGACTCTACACATAACTCTTCGAAATGAGTTCATTCCTCGAGTTGAGTTCCGAGTTCATGAGTCGACTGATAAGTCCTCGTTCCGACTCTACACATAACTCCTCGAAATGAGTTCATTCCTCGAGTTGAGTTCCGAGTCCACGAGTAGACTGATAAGTCGTCGTGCCAACTCTACAAATGACTCCTCGAGTTGAGTTTCAAGTCCACGAGTTGGCTGATAAGTCCTCGTGCTGACTTTTCACATGACTCCTCGAGTTGAGGTCACTCCTCGAGTTGAGTTCTGTGTCCATGAGTCGATTGATAAGCCGTCGTGCCGACTCTTCACATGACTCCTCGAGTTGCGTTAAGAGTCCACGAGTCGACCGATAAGTCCTCGTGCCGACTCTTCACGTGACTCCTCTAGTTGAGGTCACTCCTCGAGTTGAGTTCCGAGTACACGAGTAAACTTATAAGCCCTCGTGCCACCTCTTCACATGACTCCTCGAGTTGAGGTCACTCCTCGAGTTGAGTTCTGAGTCCACGAGTCGACTGATAAGTCTTGTTGCCAACTCTACACATAACTCCTCGAAATGCGTTCACTCATCGAGTTGAGTTCCGAGTTCACGAGTTGACTGATAAGTTCTCGTGCCGACTCTACACATGACTCCTCGAGTTGAGGTCACTCCCCGAGTTGAGTTCCGAGTCCACGAGTCGGCCGATAATTCCTCGTGCCGACTCTTCACGTGACTCCTCGAGTTGAGTTTCGGGACCACGAGTCGACTGATAAGTCCTCGTGCCGACTCTTCACGTGACTACTTGAGTTGAGTTCATTCCTAGAGTTGAGTTCCGAGTCCGCGAATCGACTGATGATTCCTCGTGCTGACTCTACACATGACTCCTCGAGTTGAGGTCCTTCCTCGAGTTGGGTTCCGAGTCCATGAGTCGACTGATAAGTCGTTGTGCCGACTCTACGCATGACTCCACGAGATCACCCCACAAGTTGAGTTTCAAGTCCACGAGTCGACTGATAAGTCCTCGTGCTGACTCTTCACATGACTCCTCGAGTTGAGGTCACTCCTCGAGTTGAGTTTTAAGTCAACGAGTCGGCTGATAAGTCCTCGTGTTGACTTTTCATATGACTCCTCGAGTTGAGGTCACTCCTCGAGTTGAGTTCCGTGTCCACGTTTCGATTGATAAGCCCTCGTGCCGACTCTTCACATGACTCCTCGAGTTGAGTTCAGAGTCCACGAGTCGACCGATAAGTCCTCGTGCTGACTCTTCACGTGTCTCCTCTAGTTGAGGTCACTCCTCGAGTTGAGTTCCGAGTCCACGAGTCGAATTATAAGTCCTCGTGCCGAATCTTCACATGACTCCTCGAGTTGAGTTCTGAGTCCACGAGTCGACTGATGATTCCTCGTGCTGACTCTGCACATGACTCCTCGAGTTGAGTTCACTCCTCGAGTTGAGTTCCGAGTCCACGAGTCGACTTATAAGTCCTCGTGCCGACTCTACACATGACTTCTCGAGTTGAGGTCACGCCATGAGTTGAGTTCCGAGTCCATGAGTCGACTGATAAGTCATTGTGCCGACTCTACACGTGACTCCTCAAGTTGAGATCACCCCACGAGTTGAGTTTCGAGTCCACGAGTCGACTGATAAGTCCTCGTGCTGACTCTTCACATGACTCCTCGAGTTGAGATCACTCCTCTAGTTGAGTTCTGTGTCCACGAGTCGATTGATAAACCCTCGTGCCGACTTTTCACATGACTCCTCGAGTTGAGTTCCGAGTCGACGAGTCGACTGATAAGTCCTCGTGCCGACTCTACACATAACTCCTCGAAATGAGTTCATTCCTCAAGTTGAGTTCCGAGTCCACGAGTCGACTGACAAATCCTCGTGCCAACTCTACACATGACTCCTCGAGTTGAGTTTCGAGTTCACGAGTCGACTGATATGTCGTCGTGCTGACTCTTCACATGACTCCTCGAGTTGAGGTCACTCCTCGAGTTGAGTTCCGAGTCCACGAGTCGACTTATAAGCCCTCGTTCCAACTCTTCACATGACTCCTCGAGTTGAGGTCACTCCTCGAGTTGAGTTCTGAGTCAACGAGTTGACTGATAAGTCGTTGTGCCGACTTTTCACATGACTCCTCGAGTTGAAATCCGAGTTGACGAGTCGACTGATAAGTCCTCCTGCCGACTCTACACATAACTCCTCGAAATGAGTTCATTCCTCGAGTTGAGTTCCGAGTCCACGAGTCGACTGATAAATCCTCGTGCCAACTCTACACATGACTCCTCGAGTTGAGGTCACTCCTCGAGTTGAGTTTCGAGTTCACGAGTCGACTGATATGTCCTCGTGCTGACTCTTCACATGACTCCTCGAGTTGACGTCACTCCTCGAGTTGAGTTCCAAGTCCACGAGTCGACTTATAAGCCCTCGTGCCAACTCTTCACATGACTCCTCGAGTTAAGGTCACTCCTCGAGTTGAGTTCCGAGTCCACGAGTAGACTAATAAGTCCTCTTGCCGACTCTACACATAACTCCTCGAAATGAGTACACTCATCGAGTTGAGTTCCGAGTTCACGAGTTGACTGATAAGTCCTCGTGCCGACTCTACACATGACTCCTCGAGTTGAGGTCACTCCCCGAATTGAGTTCCGAGTCCACGAGTCGGCCGATAATTCCTCGTGCCGACTCTTCACGTGACTCCTCGAGTTGAGTTTCGGGACCACGAGTCGACTGATAAGTCCTCGTGCCGACTCTTCACGTGACTCCTCGGGTTGAGTTCATTCCTCGAGTTGAGTTCCGAGTCCACGAGTCGACTGATGATTCCTCGTGCTGACTCTACACATGACTCCTCGAGTTGAGGTCCTTCCTCGAGTTGGGTTCCGAGTCCATAAGTCGACTGATAAGTCGTTGTGCCGACTCTACACATGACTCCTCGAGATCACCCCACAAGTTGAGTTTCAAGTCCTCGAGTCGACTGATAAGTCCTCGTGCTGACTCTTCACATAACTCCTCGAGTTGAGGTCACTCCTCGAGTTGAGTTTCAAGTCCACGAGTCGGCCGATAATTCCTCGTGCCGACTCTTCACGTGACTCCTCGAGTTGAGTTTCGGGACCACGAGTCGACTGATAAGTCCTCGTGCCGACTCTTCACGTGACTCCTCGGGTTGAGTTCATTCCTCGAGTTGAGTTCCGAGTCCACGAGTCGACTGATGATTCCTCGTGCTGACTCTACACATGACTCCTCGAGTTGAGGTCCTTCCTCGAGTTGGGTTCCGAGTCCATAAGTCGACTGATAAGTCGTTGTGCCGACTCTACACATGACTCCTCGAGATCACCCCACAAGTTGAGTTTCAAGTCCTCGAGTCGACTGATAAGTCCTCGTGCTGACTCTTCACATAACTCCTCGAGTTGAGGTCACTCCTCGAGTTGAGTTTCAAGTCCACGAGTCGGCTAATAAGTCCTCGTGCTGACTTTTCGCATGACTCCTCGAGTTGAGGTCACTCCTCGAGTTGAGTTCTGTGTCCACGAGTCGATTGATAAGCCCTCGTGCCGACTCTGCACATGACTCCTCGAGTTGAGTTCAGAGTACACGAGTCGACCGATAAGTCCTCGTGCCGACTCTTCATGTGACTCCTCTAGTTGAGGTCACTCCTTGAGTTGACTTTCGAGTCCACGAGTCGACTGATAAGTCCTCGTGCTGACTCTTCACATGACTCCTCGAGTTGAGATCACTCCTCTGGTTGAGTTCTGTGTCCACGAGTCGATTGATAAACCCTCGTGCCGACTTTTCACATGACTCCTCGAGTTGAGTTCCGAGTCGACGAGTCGACTGATAAGTCCTCGTGCCGACTCTACACATAACTCCTCGAAATGAGTTCATTCCTCAAGTTGAGTTCCGAGTCCACGAGTCGACTGACAAATCCTCGTGCCAACTCTACACATGACTCCTCGAGTTGAGTTTCGAGTTCACGAGTCGACTGATATGTCGTCGTGCTGACTCTTCACATGACTCCTCGAGTTGAGGTCACTCCTCGAGTTGAGTTCCGAGTCCACGAGTCGACTTATAAGCCCTCGTTCCAACTCTTCACATGACTCCTCGAGTTGAGGTCACTCCTCGAGTTGAGTTCTGAGTCCACGAGTTGACTGATAAGTCGTTGTGCCGACTTTTCACATGACTCCTCGAGTTGAGTTCCGAGTTGACGAGTCGACTGATAAGTCCTCCTGCCGACTCTACACATAACTCCTCGAAATGAGTTCATTCCTCGAGTTGAGTTCCGAGTCCACGAGTCGACTGATAAATCCTCGTGCCAACTCTACACATGACTCCTCGAGTTGAGGTCACTCCTCGAGTTGAGTTTCGAGTTCACGAGTCGACTGATATGTCCTCGTGCTGACTCTTCACATGACTCCTCGAGTTGACGTCACTCCTCGAGTTGAGTTCCAAGTCCACGAGTCGACTTATAAGCCCTCGTGCCAACTCTTCACATGACTCCTCGAGTTAAGGTCACTCCTCGAGTTGAGTTCCGAGTCCACGAGTAGACTAATAAGTCCTCTTGCCGACTCTACACATAACTCCTCGAAATGAGTACACTCATCGAGTTGAGTTCCGAGTTCACGAGTTGACTGATAAGTCCTCGTGCCGACTCTACACATGACTCCTCGAGTTGAGGTCACTCCCCGAATTGAGTTCCGAGTCCACGAGTCGGCCGATAATTCCTCGTGCCGACTCTTCACGTGACTCCTCGAGTTGAGTTTCGGGACCACGAGTCGACTGATAAGTCCTCGTGCCGACTCTTCACGTGACTCCTCGGGTTGAGTTCATTCCTCGAGTTGAGTTCCGAGTCCACGAGTCGACTGATGATTCCTCGTGCTGACTCTACACATGACTCCTCGAGTTGAGGTCCTTCCTCGAGTTGGGTTCCGAGTCCATAAGTCGACTGATAAGTCGTTGTGCCGACTCTACACATGACTCCTCGAGATCACCCCACAAGTTGAGTTTCAAGTCCTCGAGTCGACTGATAAGTCCTCGTGCTGACTCTTCACATAACTCCTCGAGTTGAGGTCACTCCTCGAGTTGAGTTTCAAGTCCACGAGTCGGCTAATAAGTCCTCGTGCTGACTTTTCGCATGACTCCTCGAGTTGAGGTCACTCCTCGAGTTGAGTTCTGTGTCCACGAGTCGATTGATAAGCCCTCGTGCCGACTCTGCACATGACTCCTCGAGTTGAGTTCAGAGTACACGAGTCGACCGATAAGTCCTCGTGCCGACTCTTCATGTGACTCCTCTAGTTGAGGTCACTCCTTGAGTTGACTTTCGAGTCCACGAGTCGACTGATAAGTCCTCGTGCTGACTCTTCACATGACTCCTCGAGTTGAGATCACTCCTCTGGTTGAGTTCTGTGTCCACGAGTCGATTGATAAACCCTCGTGCCGACTTTTCACATGACTCCTCGAGTTGAGTTCCGAGTCGACGAGTCGACTGATAAGTCCTCGTGCCGACTCTACACATAACTCCTCGAAATGAGTTCATTCCTCAAGTTGAGTTCCGAGTCCACGAGTCGACTGACAAATCCTCGTGCCAACTCTACACATGACTCCTCGAGTTGAGTTTCGAGTTCACGAGTCGACTGATATGTCGTCGTGCTGACTCTTCACATGACTCCTCGAGTTGAGGTCACTCCTCGAGTTGAGTTCCGAGTCCACGAGTCGACTTATAAGCCCTCGTTCCAACTCTTCACATGACTCCTCGAGTTGAGGTCACTCCTCGAGTTGAGTTCTGAGTCCACGAGTTGACTGATAAGTCGTTGTGCCGACTTTTCACATGACTCCTCGAGTTGAGTTCCGAGTTGACGAGTCGACTGATAAGTCCTCCTGCCGACTCTACACATAACTCCTCGAAATGAGTTCATTCCTCGAGTTGAGTTCCGAGTCCACGAGTCGACTGATAAATCCTCGTGCCAACTCTACACATGACTCCTCGAGTTGAGGTCACTCCTCGAGTTGAGTTTCGAGTTCACGAGTCGACTGATATGTCCTCGTGCTGACTCTTCACATGACTCCTCGAGTTGACGTCACTCCTCGAGTTGAGTTCCAAGTCCACGAGTCGACTTATAAGCCCTCGTGCCAACTCTTCACATGACTCCTCGAGTTAAGGTCACTCCTCGAGTTGAGTTCCGAGTCCACGAGTCGACTAATAAGTCCTCTTGCCGACTCTACACATAACTCCTCGAAATGAGTACACTCATCGAGTTGAGTTCCGAGTTCACGAGTTGACTGATAAGTCCTCGTGCCGACTCTACACATGACTCCTCGAGTTGAGGTCACTCCCCGAATTGAGTTCCGAGTCCACGAGTCGGCCGATAATTCCTCGTGCCGACTCTTCACGTGACTCCTCGAGTTGAGTTTCGGGACCACGAGTCGACTGATAAGTCCTCGTGCCGACTCTTCACGTGACTCCTCGGGTTGAGTTCATTCCTCGAGTTGAGTTCCGAGTCCACGAGTCGACTGATGATTCCTCGTGCTGACTCTACACATGACTCCTCGAGTTGAGGTCCTTCCTCGAGTTGGGTTCCGAGTCCATAAGTCGACTGATAAGTCGTTGTGCCGACTCTACACATGACTCCTCGAGATCACCCCACAAGTTGAGTTTCAAGTCCTCGAGTCGACTGATAAGTCCTCGTGCTGACTCTTCACATAACTCCTCGAGTTGAGGTCACTCCTCGAGTTGAGTTTCAAGTCCACGAGTCGGCTAATAAGTCCTCGTGCTGACTTTTCGCATGACTCCTCGAGTTGAGGTCACTCCTCGAGTTGAGTTCTGTGTCCACGAGTCGATTGATAAGCCCTCGTGCCGACTCTGCACATGACTCCTCGAGTTGAGTTCAGAGTCCACGAGTCGACCGATAAGTCCTCGTGCCGACTCTTCACGTGACTCCTCTAGTTGAGGTCACTCCTTGAGTTGAGTTCCAAGTCGACGAGTCGACTTATAAGTCCTCGTGACGACTCTTCACGTAACTCCTCGAGTTGAATAGTGAGTCCACGAGTCGACTGATGATTCCTCGTGCTGACTCTGCACATGACTCCTCGAGTTGAGTTCACTCCTCGAGTTGAGTTTACTCCTCGAGTTGAATTCACTCCTCGAGTTGAGGTCGCTCCTCGAGTTGAGGTCACTCCTCGAGTTAAGTTCCGAGTCCATGAGTCGACTGATAAGTCGTTGTGCCGACTCTACACATGACTCCTCTAGTTGAGATCACCCCACGAGTTGAGTTTTGTGTGCACGAGTCGACTGATAAGTCCTCGTGCTGACTCTTCACATGACTACTCGAGTTGAGGTCACTCCTCTAGTTGAGTTCTGTGTCCACGAGTCGATTGATAAACCCTCGTGCCGAATTTTCGCATGACTCCTCGAGTTGAGTTCCGAGTCGACGAGTCGACTGATAAGTCCTCATGCCGACTCTACACATAACTCTTCGAAATGAGTTCACTCCTCGACTTGAGTTCCGAGTTCACGAGTCGACTGATAAGTCCTCGTGCCGACTCTATACAAAACTCCTCAAAATAAGTTCATTCCTCGAGTTGAGTTCCGAGTCCACGAGTCGATTGATACGTCCTGGTGCCAACTCTACACATGACTCCTCGAGTTGAGGTCACTCGTCGAGTTGAGTTTCGAGTTCACGAGTCAACTGATATGCCCTCGTGCTGACTCTTCACATGACTCCTCGAGTTGAGGTCAATCCTCGAGTTGAGTTCCGAGTCCACGAGTCGACTGATAAGCCCTCGTGCCAACTCTTCACATGACTCCTTGAGTTGAGGTCACTCCTTGAGTTGAGTTCTGAGTCCACGAGTCGACTGATAAGTCCTCTTGCCGACTCTACACATAACTCCTCGAAATGAGTTCACTCATCGAGTTGAGTTCCGAGTTCACGAGTTGACTGATAAGTCCTCGTGCCGACTCTACACATAACTCCTCGAGTTGAGGTCACTCCCTGAGTTGAGTTCCGAGTCCACCAGTCGGCCGATAATTCCTCGTGCCGACTCTTCACGTGACTCCTCGAGTTGAGTTTCGGGACCACGAGTCGACTGATAAGTCCTCGTTCCGACATTTCACGTGACTCCTCGAGTTGAGTTCATTCTTCAAGTTGAGTTCCGAGTCCACGAGTCGACTGATGATTCCTCGTGCTGACTCTACACATGACTCCTCGAGTTGAGGTCCTTCTATTGTCGGTCGTTTTCGGAAAACCCGAGACGCCAAGAAGACACGCCGTTCAAAGGGCCGATGGTCAGGCCGGAGGTCCTGAAGAGCGGCAAGCCTTCTGTCACGAGTCGACTGACAAGTCCTCATGCCAAATCCTCACGTTCCTCGAGTCGAGCCTCGAGTCGTTCACCTCGAGTCGAGCCTCGAGTCGTTCCTCGAGTCGAGCCTTGAGTCGTTCCTCGAGTCAAGCCTCGAGTCGTTCTCCTCGAGTCGAGCCTCGAGTCGTTCCTCGAGTCGAGCCTCGGGTCGCTCCTCGAGTCGAGCCTTGAGTTGTTCCTCGAGTCGAGCCTCGAGTCGTTCTCCTCTAGTCGAGCCTCAAGTCGTTCCTCGAGTCGAGCCACTCTCGTCGAGTAGAAACCTTCATATTTCGCATGGAAAGAATGGTATACGAAGAACCCTATAGGCCCGCAAGAGTCCGGCAAGACGAGCCATTCGCCGCGCGCACAGCAAGCTGCGCCGGCCAGCCGCGCAGCAAGCAGCGCGCCGCGCCATCAAGGCAGCACGCCGCGCCAGGCAAGCCCGCGCCGCGCCAAGACGCGCCCGCGCCGCGCGCTCCACCGCGCACCCGCGCGCCGCGCGTTGTGCGCCGCTCTTTGTGCGCCGCGCGCACCGTGCGCCTCCGCTTGATGCCACATGCGTTCCTAGTCCCACATGGACGAAAAAGAAGCCTTCTAAGGCCTCCAAACACCTATAAATACCCTCTCTCATTGAGGGGAAATCCCATCCCGTTTTTTCTCAAGGAACTTGAGACTTCTCTCTGCTTCTCTGGATGCCATCCTTGGCCTGAAGCGGATTCTCCTCGATTTCTCGTTCTCAGAGATTCTGAAGCGGTTTCCGGGGACTCCCGAGTGCCGCCTCTCTTGATCGAACGATTAATCTTGAGCCCACGAGCGCTCTAACGGTTTTCGACTGAAAATCGCCTACGCGTCTAGCACCCTAGACGCGTCCACCATTTCTGACGAAAAATCGCCTACGCGTCCGGCATTTCCAACTAGGAATCGCCTACACGTCCGGAATCTCCGCCACAACAAGGAACTCTTGACTTAGAGTCTTCCACGTCTCCAAAAGAGAGAAAACACACATTCTCTCTCGCATACGCGATCTCCAAAGTTCTGAGACGTCGCCGAGGACTCCTCCGCGCCTCGTCTCCTTCGTTGAGCACGCCTCTCCACCAAGGCTCCGCGCCTCATACTGCGTCTCACACGCTTGAACTACGTTCTGACCTGATCCCACACACGGGTACGTAGGCAGCCGACACCCAAGGCACGGTCACTCCTCCTCCTCACCCCCTACCTCTCCCGAGAGGCGGGTTGATCGGAGAAAACTTAGCTCGAGACTTTCGAGTTCACACTCTTGGCCCGGGTGCGATCACTTGGTCCGGCCTTGGATCGAACCGCCCGAGGTTTTAAATAGTTGTTCATTTTCGTGCGACAACATTTTGGCGCTAGAAGGAGGGGACTTCCCAACCTATTCAGCCCGAAATCCCTTCTGTTCATCTTCTTCTTTTCTTCTGCGAACTCAAGTTTCTCGAACTTGAGAAACGATGAGTAGCCAACCAACCATACGTTCTAAGGGCGTTAACAACCTCGATAACGTCACTAGGACCAAGAAAAACTACTTGCGCTCCCAAGCGCATGGTGACAAAGAGTCGCTCCACGTAGAGAGCTCGACCCGCTCACCATCTCCATCTCCTGATTGCAGGGACGACCGCATCACGGAGTTGGAGGAGAGTATCCGCCAACTAAAGGCGAAGAACGCGAGGTACCGCAACTAACTGGTTGCGGAGTTGAGTCGAGCATCGCTTCTCGAGTCGAGTCATTCTCCTCGAGTCGAGCCTTGTTCCTCGAGACGAGTCATTCTCCTCGAGTCGAGCCTTGCTCCTCGAGACGATTCATTCTCTTCGAGTCGAGCTTCGCCCCTCGAGTCGAGTCATTCTCCTCGAGTTGAGCCTCGCTCCTCGAGTCGAGTCACTCCCTCGAGTCGAGCCTCACTCCTCGAGACAAATCATTCTCCTCGAGTCGAGCCTTGCTCCTCGAGTCGAGTCATTCTCCTCGAATCGAGCCTTGCTCCTCGAGACGATTCATTCTCTTCGAGTCGAGCTTCACCCCTCGGGTCGAGTCATTCTCCTCGAGTTGAGCCTCGCTCGTCGAGTCGAGTCACTCCCTCGAGTCGAGCCTCACTCCTCGAGACAAGTCATTCTCCTCGAGTCGAGCCTTGCTCCTCGTGTCGAGTCATTCTCCTCGAGTCGAGCCTTGCTCCTCGAGACGATTCATTCTCTTCGAGTCGAGCTTCGCCCCTCGAGTCGAGTCATTCTCCTCGAGTTGAGCCTCGCTCCTCGAGTCGAGTCACTCCCTCGAGTCGAAACTCACTCCTCGAGACAAGTCATTCTCCTCGAGTCGAGCCTTGCTCCTCGAGTCGAGTCATTCTCCTCGCGTCGAGCCTCGCTCCTCGAGACGAGTCATTCTCCTCGAGTCGAGCCTTGCTCCTCGAGACGAGTCATTCTCTTCGAGTCGAGCTTCGCTCCTTGAGTCCAGTCATTCTCCTCGTGTCGAGCTTTGCTCCTTGAGTCGAGTCATTCTCCTCGAGTCGAGCCTTGCTCCTCGAGACGAGTCATACTCCTCGAGCCGAGCCATGCTCTTCGAGACGAGTCATTCTCCTCGAATCGAGACGAGTCATTCTCCTCGAATTGAGCTTGCTCCCCGAGTCGAGTCACACTCCTCGAGTCGAGCCTTACTCCTCGAGACAGGTCATTCTCCTCGGGTCGAGTCATTCTCCTCGAGTCGAGCTTCGCTCCTCGAGACAAGTCATTCTCCTCAAGTCGAGCCTCGCTCCTCGAGTCGAGTCATTCTCCTAGAGTCGAGCTTCGCTCCTCGAGACAAGTCATTCTCCTCGAGTCGAGCCTTGCTCCTCGAGTCGAGTCATTCTCCTCGAGTCGAGCATCGCTCCTCGAGTCAAGTCATTCTCCTCGAGTCGAGCCTTGCTCCTCGAGACGAGTCATTCTCTTCGAGTCGAGCTTCGCCCCTCGAGTCGAGTCATTCTCCTCGAGTTGAGCCTCGCTCGTCGAGTCGAGTCGTTCTCTCGAGTCGAGCCATGCTTCTCGAGACGAGTCACTCTCCTCGAATCGGGCTTCGCTCCTCGAATCGAGCCTTAAACTTTACGCACGAAGAGCCTCCGTCCGTGTCTCACGAAACGATTTACCAAGCGAGTTGTGCATCCGCACAATGACGCGATAGTTCTCAACGCCCAAGTGGCTAACAACTTGGTGAAAAGAGTTCTCATCGACAACGGTAGTGCTGCCGACATAATATTCAAGTCCACCTTAGAGCGCATGAAGCTCGGGGGGCTACGCCCAACTCCGACCCAAACACCTTTATTCGGGTTCACTGGGGAGAGAGTCATGACCGAAGGCATCATCGATCTACCGGTCACCTTCGGAACTCCCGGAGGCATTGAAGTCGTTCACATGGTCCCATTCCTAGTGGTCGACCAAGAGTCCCCCTACAACGTCACCGTTGGGCGACCCACGCTGAACCGACTAAGGGCCATTACTTCAACATACCACCTACTGGTGAAGTTCCCCACCGAGGATGGAATCGGCACCATGGCTGGAGATCAATCCCAAGCCAGAATATGCTACATCCAAGGAATCGATGGAAAAACTGCTAGTAAGACGGTTAACACAATCTCCCAGCTCAGAGATAGCGTCGAGTCGACCAAGGTCCTTTGCGAAGTCCACGAAGACATCTGCATGACACCCAAGTGCAAGGTGCCGACGTCCTCATCCCAAGCAGAGAGGAACCCTGCAGAGTCCTCCAAGTCATACATGACGGGACCTACTACATCAAATACACAGACGAAACATCGATCTGTCGCCTATGGAATGCGGAACACTTGAGGCAGTACTACGAATAGCCAGCACTTCCCCCCATTTTATTTCTTTGCTTTCCAACATTCAATAAAGCCTACGAGCCAACGTTTTAGGATTTCAAATTTTTGCAATATTAATAAAGTTCGAGGTTTTTCTTTCAAAATCCACTTTTTCAAAGATTTTCGATCATCAAAGATTACGCTTGTAAACCTAAAAACTCGGGGGGCTAGTGACATAGGCAATGGTAAGTACGCTCAAAATATTCAAGAAAGTACGCTCCACAAGAAGAAAGTACACTCCACAAAAACAAAACACCCGAACACAAACGGGAACGAGCGTTCAACCAAGACGCCTTCGCGACGCGCCGTAAGACATCCACGAGATGCAGGCTGAAGACGCCTCCGCAGCGCGCCATAAGACATCCATGAGATGCAGGCTGAAGACGCCTCCGCGGCGCGCCATAAGACATCCCAGAGATGCAGGCTTAAGACGCCTCTGTGGCGCGCCATAAGCCATCCCAGAGATGCAGGCTAAGACGCCTCCGCGGCGCGCCATAAGCCATCACAGAGATGCCGGCTAAGACGCCTCCACGGCGCGCCGAAAGACATCCCCGCGATGCAGGCTAAGACGCTTCCGCGGCGCGCCGTAAGACATCCCCGCGATGCAAGCTAAGACGCCCCCGCGGCGCGCTGTAAGACATCCCCGAAATGCAGGCTAAAGCCGCCCCTCGCGACGCACCTAAGACGCCTACATGGCGCACGTAAGTCGCGTAAAGGCGCAGCCCGTAACACACCTACATGGCGCAACCTAAGACGCCTACATGGCGCACGTAAGACGCGTAAAGGCGCAGCCCGTAAGACGCCTACATGGCGCAACCTAAGACGCCTACATGGCGCACGTAAGTCGCGTAAAGGCGCAGCCCGTAAGACGCCTACATGGCGCAACCTAAGACGCCTACATGGCGCACGTAAGACGCATAAAGGCGCAGCCCGTAAGACGCCTACATGGCGCAACCTAAGACCCCTACATGGCGCACGTAAGTCATGTAAAGGCGCAGCCCGTAAGACGCCTACATGGCGCAACCTAAGACGCCTACATGGCGCACGTAAGACGCGTAAAGGCGCAGCCCGTAAGACGCCTACATGGCGCAACCTAAGACGCCTACATGGCGCACGTAAGTCGCGTAAAGGCGTAGCCCGTAAGATGCCTACATGGCGCAACCTAAGACGCCTACATGGCGCACGTAAGATGCGTAAAGGCGCAGCCCGTAAGACGCCTACATGGCGCACGTAAGACGCGTAAAGGCGCAGCCCGTAAGACGCCTACATGGCGCAACCTAAGACGCCTACATGGCGCACGTAAGTCGCGTAAAGGCGCAGCCCGTAAGACGCCTACATGGCGCAACCTAAGACGCCTACATGGCGCACGTAAGTCGCGTAAAGGCGCAGCCCGTAAGACGCCTACATGGCGCAACCTAAGACGCCTACATGGCGCACGTAAGTCGCGTAAAGGCGCAGCCCGTAAGACGCCTACATGGCGCAACCTAAGACGCCTACATGGCGCACGTAAGACGCGTAAAGGCGCAGCCCGTAAGACGCCTACATGGCGCAACCTAAGACGCCTACATGGCGCACGTAAGTCGCGTAAAGGCGCAGCCCGTAAGACACCTACATGGCACAACCTAAGACGCCTACATGGCGCACGTAAGACGCGTAAAGGCGCAGCCCGTAAGATGCCTACATGGTGCGACCTAAGACGCCTACATGGCGCACGTAAGACGCGTAAAGGCGCAGCCCATAAGACGCCTACATGGCGCAACCTAAGACGCCTACATGGCGCACGTAAGACGCCTACATGGCACACTTAAGACGTCTACATGGCGAAGCCTAAGACACCTAAACGACGCACAGAACCGCTTCTCACGACGCGCTAAGAGTCGCCACAAAGCGTTGAATATGATGACTAAATCGCAACGCACCTGAACTGCCGTACAAGGCGCAGTTCATGCTGTCTTCGCCATGCGAGTTAATTGAAGCTGCTCGCAAAAACTCGCGAATCCTGCCTCCGAGCAAGAACCTCGCTCGGCCTGAACTAGCTGAGACTTCGCTCCTCGAGTCGAGTCATCCTCCTCGAGTCGAGCTTCGCTTCTCGAGTCGAGTCAGTCTCCTCGAGTTGAGCTTCGCTCCTCGAGTCAAGTCATTCTCCTCGAGTCGAGCTTCGCTCCTCGAGTCGAGTCAGTCTCATCGAGTTGAGCTTCGCTCCTCGAGTCAAGTCATTCTCCTCGAGTCGAGCTTCGCTCCTCGAGTCGAGTCATCCTCCTCGAGTCGAGCTTCGCTTCTCGAGTCGAGTCAGTCTCCTCGAGTCGAGTCATCCTCCTCGAGCCGAGCTTCGCTCCTCGAGTCGAGTCATCCTCCTTGAGTCGAGCTTCGCTCCTCGAGTCGAGTCATCCTCCTCGAGTTGAGCTTCGCTCCTCGAGTCAAGTCGTTCTCCTCGAGTCGAGCCTCGCTCCTCGAGTCGAGTCGTCCTCCTCGAGTCGAGCTTCGCTCCTTGAGTGAAGTCATTCTTCTCAAGCCGAGCTTCGCTCCTCGAGTCGAGTCATCCTCCTCGAGTCGAGTTTCGCTCCTCGAGTCGAGTCAGTCTCCTCGAGTTGAGCTTCGCTCCTCGAATCAAGTCATTCTCCTCGAGTCGAGCTTCGCTCCTCGAGTTGAGTCATCCTCCTCAAGTCGAGCTTCGCTCCTCGAGTCGAGTCATCCTCCTTGAGTCGAGCTTCGGTTCTCGAGTCGAGTCAGTCTCCTCGAGTTGAGCTTCGCTCCTCGAGTCAAGTCATTCTTCTCGAGTCGAGCTTCGCTCCTCTAGTCGAGTCATCCTCCTCGAGTCGAGTTTCGCTCCTCGAGTCGACTCAGTCTCCCCGAGTTGAGCTTCGCTCCTCGAGTCTAGTCATCCTCCTCGAGTCGAGCTTCGCTTCTCGAGTCGAGTCAGTCTCCTCGAGTTGAGCTTCGCTCCTCGAGTCAAGTCATTCTCCTCGAGTTGAGCTTCGCTCCTCGAGTCGAGTCAGTCTCATCGAGTTGAGCTTCGCTCCTCGAGTCAAGTCATTCTCCTCGAGTCGAGCTTCGCTCCTCGAGTCGAGTTATCCTCCTCGAGTCGAGCTTCGCTTCTCGAGTCGAGTCAGTCTCCTCGAGTTGAGCTTCGCTCCTCGAGTCGAGTCATCCTCCTCGAGCCGAGCTTCGCTCCTCAAGTCGAGTCGAGCTTCGCTCCTCGAGTCGAGTCATCCTCCTCGAGTCGAGCTTCGCTTCTTGAGTCGAGTCAGTCTCCTCGAGTTGAGCTTCGCTCCTCGAGTCAAGTCGTTCTCCTCGAGTCGAGCCTCGCTCCTCGAGTCGAGTCGTCCTCCTCGAGTCGAGCTTTGCTTCTCGAGTCGAGTCAGTCTCCTCGAGTTGAGCTTCGCTCCTCGAGTCAAGTCATTCTCCTCGAGTCGAGCTTCGCTCCTCGAGTCGAGTTAGTCTCCTCGAGTTGAGCTTCGCTCCTCGAGTCAAGTCATTCTCCTCGAGTCGAGCTTCGCTCCTCGAGTTGAGCTTCGCTCCTCGAGTCGAGTCATCCTCCTCGAGTCGAGCTTCGCTGCTCGAGTCGAGTCATCCTCCTCGAGTCGAGCTTCGCTTCTCGAGTCGAGTCATCCTCCTCAAGTCGAGCTTCGCTCCTCGAGTCGAGTCATCCTCCTTGAGTCGAGCTTCGGTTCTCGAGTCGAGTCAGTCTCCTCGAGTTGAGCTTCGCTCCTCGAGTCAAGTCATTCTTCTTGAGTCGAGCTTCGCTCCTCTAGTCGAGTCATCCTCCTCGAGTCGAGTTTCGCTCCTCGAGTCGACTCAGTCTCCCCGAGTTGAGCTTCGCTCCTCGAGTCTAGTCATCCTCCTCGAGTCGAGCTTCGCTTCTCGAGTCGAGTCAGTCTCCTCGAGTTGAGCTTCGCTCCTCGAGTCAAGTCATTCTCCTCGAGTTGAGCTTCGCTCCTCGAGTCGAGTCAGTCTCATCGAGTTGAGCTTCGCTCCTCGAGTCAAGTCATTCTCCTCGAGTCGAGCTTCGCTCCTCGAGTCGAGTTATCCTCCTCGAGTCGAGCTTCGCTTCTCGAGTCGAGTCAGTCTCCTCGAGTTGAGCTTCGCTCCTCGAGTCGAGTCATCCTCCTCGAGCCGAGCTTCGCTCCTCAAGTCGAGTCGAGCTTCGCTCCTCGAGTCGAGTCATCCTCCTCGAGTCGAGCTTCGCTTCTTGAGTCGAGTCAGTCTCCTCGAGTTGAGCTTCGCTCCTCGAGTCAAGTCGTTCTCCTCGAGTCGAGCCTCGCTCCTCGAGTCGAGTCGTCCTCCTCGAGTCGAGCTTCGCTTCTCGAGTCGAGTCAGTCTCCTCGAGTTGAGCTTCGCTCCTCGAGTCAAGTCATTCTCCTCGAGTCGAGCTTCGCTCCTCGAGTCGAGTTAGTCTCCTCGAGTTGAGCTTCGCTCCTCGAGTCAAGTCATTCTCCTCGAGTCGAGCTTCGCTCCTCGAGTTGAGCTTCGCTCCTCGAGTCGAGTCATCCTCCTCGAGTCGAGCTTCGCTGCTCGAGTCGAGTCATCCTCCTCGAGTCGAGCTTCGCTTCTCGAGTCGAGTCAGTCTCCTCGAGTTGAGCTTCGCTCCTCGAGTCAAGTCATTCTTCTCGAGTCGAGCTTCGCTCCTCGAGTCGAGTCATCCTCCTCGAGTCGAGTTTCGCTCCTCGAGTCGAGTCAGTCTCCCCTAGTTGAGCTTCGCTCCTCGAGTCGAGTCATCCTCCTCAAGCTGAGTTTCGCTCCTCGAGTCGAGTCAGTCTCCTCGAGTCGAGTCAGTCTCCCCGAGTTGAGCTTCGCTCCTCGAGTCGAGTCATCCTCCTCGAGTCGAGTTTTGCTCCTCGAGTCGAGTCAGTCTCCCCGAGTTGAGCTTCGCTCCTCGAGTCAAGTCATTCTCCTCGAGTCGAGCTTCGCTCCTCGGGTCGAGTCATTCTCCTCGAGTCGAGCTTCGCTCCTTGAGTCGAGTCATGCACCCCAAAGTCGAGCTTCGCTCCTTGAGTCGAGTCATTCTCCTCGAAGTCAAGCTTCGCTCCTTGAGTTGAGCTTCGCTCCTCGAGTCAAGTCATTCTCCTCGAGTCGAGCCTCGCTCCTCGAGTCGAGCTTCGCTTCTCGAGTCGAGTCAGTCTCCTCGAGTTGAGCTTCGCTCCTCGAGTCAAGTCGTTCTCCTCGAGTCGAGCCTCGCTCCTCGAGTCGAGTCATCCTCCTCGAGTCGAGCTTCGCTTCTCGAGTCGAGTCAGTCTCCTCGAGTTGAGCTTCGCTCCTCGAGTCAAGTCATTCTCCTCGAGTCGAGCTTCGCTTCTCGAGTCGAGTCAGTCTCCTCGAGTTGAGCTTCGCTCCTCGAGTCAAGTCATTCTCCTCGAGTCGAGCTTCGCTCCTCGAGTCGAGTCGTCCTCCTCGGGTCGAGCTTCGCTCCTCGAGTCGAGTCATCCTCCTCGAGTCGAGCTTCGCTTCTCGAGTCAAGTCAGTCTCCTCAAGTTGAGCTTCGCTCCTCGAGTCAAGTCATTCTTCTCGAGTCGAGCTTTGCTCCTCGAGTCGAGTCATCCTCCTCGAGTCGAGTCAGTCTCCCCGAGTTGAGCTTCGCTCCTCGAGTCGAGTCATCCTCCTCAAGCCGAGTTTCGCTCCTCGAGTCGAGTCAGTCTCCTCGAGTTGAGCTTCGCTCCTCGAGTGAAGTCATTCTTCTCAAGCCGAGCTTCGCTCCTCGAGTCGAGTCATCCTCCTCGAGTCGAGTTTCGCTCCTCGAGTCGAGTCAGTCTCCCCGAGTTGAGCTTCGCTCCTCGAGTCGAGTCATCCTCCTCGAGTCGAGTTTTGCTCCTCGAGTCGAGTCAGTCTCCCCGAGTTGAGCTTCGCTCCTCGTGTCAAGTCATTCTCCTCGAGTCGAGCTTCGCTCCTCGGGTCGAGTCATTCTCCTCGAGTCGAGCTTCGCTCCTTGAGTCGAGTCATTCACCTCAAAGTCGAGCTTCGCTCCTTGAGTCGAGTCATTCTCCTCGAAATCGAGCTTCGCTCCTTGAGTCGAGCCATTCTCCTCGAGTCAAGCCTTGCCCCTCGAGTTGAGTCATTCTCCTCGAGTCGAGTCTTGCTCCTGAAATCGATTCATTCTCCTCAAGTCGAGTCTCGCTCCTTGAGTCAAATCATTCTCCTTGAGTCGAGCACTGCTCCTCGAGTCAAGATGTCCTCCTCAAGTCGAGTCACACCCTCCTCGAGTCAAGCCGTGCTCCTCGAGTCGAGTCACTCTCCTCGAGTCATCCCTCTCGAGTCGAGCATCACTCATCAAGCCATTCTCCCCGAGTGGAGTCTTGCTCCTCGAATCGAGTCATACTCCTCGAGTCGAGCATCGCTCCTCGAGTAGAGTCATATTCCTTAAAGTCCAGCCAGTCTCCTCGAGTCGAGCTTCGTTCCTCGAGTCGAGCCTTGAGTCAGTCTCCTCGAGTCGAGCTTCGCTCCTCGAGTCGAGCCTTGAGTCGTTCTCCTCGAGTCGAGTCCCGCTCCTCGAACAAACAGCTGGGGCAACCTGAAGAACAGGTTAGCCAAAGCAGAGACCCGCCTCTACATAAATGCGTGTCCCGCTAGCCCACGCATGTCCCCTTTGCTTCGGGGCTAGAGCGATGGACGCAAACGTGTCTGCCTCGCCCACGTCGAGCTACGTCTCCTATCCGCTTGGACCCTCCTCCACGTGTCGATCACACACTCCTGTCGAGAGAGACGGGAAAGCGAGAAAGAGCACTAGCATTCGCAAGAATATTCTCTATGTTCACAAAAGCTTCGCGACGGCGAAGCCCTGGGAGATAAATTTTCCTCAAACACCCGGCGGAAACAACTAAAAGTTCACCGCCCGGGGCCTCCCGAGCGATAAACTTGGGGGGCTAATGTTATCGGTCGTTTTCGGAAAACCCGAGATGCCAAGAAGACACGCCGTTCAAAGGGCCGATGGTCAGGCCGGAGGTCCTGAAGAGCGGCAACCCTTCTGTCACGAGTCGACTGACAAGTCCTCATGCCAAATCCTCACGTTCCTCGAGTCGAGCCTCGAGTCGTTCGCCTCGAGTCGAGCCTCGAGTCGTTCCTCGAGTCGAGCCTTGAGTCATTCCTTGAGTCAAGCCTCGAGTCGTTCTCCTCGAGTCGAGCCTCGAGTCGTTCCTCGAGTCGAGCCTCGGGTCGCTCCTCGAGTCGAGCCTTGAGTTGTTCCTCGAGTCGAGCCTCGAGTCGTTCTCCTCTAGTCGAGCCTCGAGTCGTTCCTCGAGTCGAGCCACTCTCGTCGAGTAGAAACCTTCATATTTCGCATGGCAAGAATGGTATTCGAAGAACCCTAAAGGCCCGCAAGAGTCCGGCAAGACGAGCCATTCGCCGCGCGCACAGCAAGCTGCGCCGGCCAGCCGCGCAGCAAGCAGCGCGCCGCGCCATCAAGGCAGCGCGCCACGCCAGGCAAGCGCGCGCCGCGCCAAGACGCGCCCGCGCCGCACGCTCCATGCGCCGCGCACCCGCGCGCCGCGCCAGATGACCCGCGTGCCGCGCGTTGTGCGCCTCTCTTTGTGCACCGCGCGCACCGTGCGCCTCCGATTGATGCCACATGTGTTCCTAGTCCCACATGGACGAAAAAGAAGCCTTCTAAGGCCCCCAAACACCTATAAATACCCTCTCTCATTGAGGGGAAATCCCATCCCATTTTTTCTCAAGGAACTTGAGACTTCTCTCTGCTTCTCTGGATGCCATCCTTGGCCTGAAGCGGATTCTCCTCGATTTCTCGTTCTCAGAGATTCTGAAGCGGTTTCCAGGGACTCCCGAGTGCCGCCTCTCTTGATCGAACGATTAATCTTGAGCCCACGAGCGCTCTAACGGTTTTCGACTGAAAATCGCCTACGCGTCTAGCACCCTAGACGCGTCCACCATTTCTGACGAAAAATCGCCTACGCGTCCGGCATTTCCAACTAGGAATCGCCTACACGTCCGGAATCTCCGCCACAACAAGGAACTCTTGACTTAGAGTCTTCCACGTCTCCAAAAGAGAGAAAACACACATTCTCTCTCGCATACGCGATCTCCGAAGTTCTGAGACGTCGACGAGGACTCCTCCGCGCCTCGTCTCCTTCGTTGAGCACGCCTCTCCACCAAGGCTCCGCGCCTCATACTGCGTCTCACATGCTTGAACTACGTTCTGACCTGATCCCACACACGGGTACGTAAGCAGCCGACACCCAAGGCACGGTCACTCCTCCTCCTCACCCCCTACCTCTCCCGAGAGGCGGGTTGATCGGAGAAAACCTAGCTCGAGACTTTCGAGTTCACACTCTTGGCCCGGGTGAGATCACTTGGTCCGGCCTTGGATCGAACCGCGTGAGGTTTTAAATAGTTGTTCATTTTCGTGCGACAACACCTTCCTCGAGTTGGGTTCCGATTCCATGAGTCGACTTATAAGTCGTTGTGCCGACTCTACACATGACTCTTCGAGATCACCCCACAATTTGAGTTTCGAGTCCACGAGTCAACTGATAAGTCCTCGTGCTGACTCTTCACATGACTCCTCGAGTTGAGGTCACTCCTCGAGTTGAGTTTCAAGTCCACGAGTCGGCTGATAAGTCCTCGTGCTGACTTTTCACATGACTCCTCGAGTTGAGGTCACTCATCGAGTTGAGTTCCGTGTCCACGATTCGATTGATAAGCCCTCGTGCCGACTCTTCACATGACTCCTCGAGTTGAGTTCAGAGCCCACGAGTCGACCGATGAGTCCTCGTGCCGACTCTTCACGTGACTCCTCTAGTTGAGGTCACTCCTCGAGTTGAGTTCCGAGTCCACGAGTCGACTTATAAGTCCTCGTGACGACTCTTCACGTGCTCCTCAAGTTGAGTTCTGAGTCCACGAGTCGACTGTTGATTCCTCGTGCTGACTCTGCACATGACTCCTCGAGTTGAGTTCCGTGTCCACGAGTCGATTGATAAGCCCTCGTGCCGACTCTTCACATGACTCCTCGAGTTTAGTTCAGAGTCCACGAGTCGACCGATAAGTCCTCGTGCCGACTCTTCACGTGACTCCTCTAGTTGAGGTCACTCCTCGAGTTGCGTTCCGAGTCCACGAGTCGACTTATAAGTCCTCGTGACTACTCTTCACGTGACTCCTCGAGTTGAGTTCTGAGTCCACGAGTCGACTGATGATTCCTCGTGCTGACTCTGCACATGACTCCTCGAGTTGAGTTCACTCCTCGAGTTGAGGTCACTCCTTGAGTTGAGTTCCGAGTCCACGAGTTGACTAATAAATCCTCGTGCCGACTCTACACATGACTTCTCGAGTTGAGGTCACTCCTCTAGTTGAGTTCCGAGTCCATGAGTCGACTGATAAGTCGTTGTGCCGAATCTACACATGACTCCTCGAGTTGAGATCACCCCACGAGTTGAGTTTGTTGTCAATGGTGCCCACAAGAAGAGTTGTAGTCTTTATTTTGTACATTTGATATAATAAAGTCACATGAAGACTATTGCTTGTAATTGCCTATTCATTAATAAAGTTGAAACGTTCATTCATTCTTTCTTTGATTGAAGCTTTATGATAAAACCTTAGTCTTTTAGTCCATAAACAAACTTAACAACTTACGAAGAGACAAATGTAGATTTGCATGAACAAACTCTTTGTAGTTTGCTTAAAACGATATATTCGCAATCTTAGGGTCAAAGGACTATTGACCTCAGTACGATTGTTAGAAGAATCTATGATGTCTGGTTATGAGGCATTGAGAGTTGGGGACTCTATAGTTCTTCTAGGTATCTTCCGAAGGTACTGAATTGACCAGTGCACTTCTAGAGACAATATAAGAACAAACCATTTAACCTCTTATGTCTCGAAGTCACTATGTATGAATTGCATCATGCTTACCTTAATCCTGAAATGAGACATGCCATTTCACACCTTAGTTTTCTCATTTGAGAAAGTCAAAGTTCGGACTCACTATGTGATTCCGAACAAGGCCTATTGGTGAAGTACTAAGTTGTGAGTCTGTCATGAGTAACTTTGTGAAGTTCTCATAGATATGGAATTCATGTACAAGATTGCTGAAATGCAATGTATGTCACCTCATGCTTTGTTCCTTGGAGTGTGAATAAATGAACTGGCCAGTGTCCAAATTGAGTCCTGACTCTTTTGGATGAAACAATGTGACTTGTTAGCTCCTCGTCAATACATTGTTTCTAACTTATTCACAAGCGACAAAGGAGTTGAGGAAATAACAGCTAGAAGGGTAAAATGGTAATTTAGTAAATCCCGACTAGCTGATGACATTCATGAAGGGTAAACATAGATAATATTCAGTGGATCCGCTCATCATAATTAGGTCGAATTCTTGAGTAGAAAATAAATTCATTTGAACCGAGAGATTTTCAGTGTCAGCTCTTTAGTGGAGTCAGTTGGCATTAAGCTAAACTTGGAAAAGGTTTGTGAACTTTTGAGTCCAAGTGTTTAGCCCAAGCTTTGTTCATTTGGGTCCATGAGGTCACTGTCACGAATCACATCGATAGGAATAGTTAAACAGGAAGCTAAGTCAAAACAAGAACGAAAATAGTTAAAAGGGTATTTTTGTCTTTTGAGACAAAGGATGAAATGAATTTCAATAAATTTTTTGACAAGTTCATTTGATGACTTAATGTCACTCGGCCATAACTTGATTATTGGGCCTTGTGAATTAATTTCATTTCATAAGAATTTTATTGAAAATTCTTAATGGGCTTTTCTCATGTTGTCATGAACAAATGAAGAAGCTTCTAGAAGCTCCTTCTAGATGAGAGTTGGGCCCCCAAAATACCCAAGAGAAAGAGTTTATTTTGTGCATAAATGTATTTAGATACTTGCCAAAAGAAAAAGAGGAAACAAATTTTGCATATGGGATGCATAAAGGATCGGCCATGTTGAGAGAAAAGGCAAGCCTTGAACAAAATAGGAAACAAATCAAGGCTTCTAGAAGCCCTAGCTTGGCCGAGTGTCTCAATAGGAAAGAGAGGAATTTGGCTCATGAATATGTGATATTCCATAGAAGAGGAAACTACCTTATTGAAGGTGAGACCTCTCCTATAAATAGGAGCCTCATTTCCTCACATTTCATTCATCCAAGTTTAAGAGATTTGAGAGACTCTCTCTCTAGAACTTGTGGCCGAAAATCCTCTCTGTCTCTCTCTAGTTTATTTTCGATTTTTTCTTGTCTTGGCACCTAGGTCCTCACTCGACCTAGTGTTTAGCTCTGCGACTTCGAGACTTGTTCTTAAGTCGTAGTGTTTAAAATTGCCCACTCACTGATTACTTCTTTTCGAGTGATTTAGTGATAGAAACTTTCGTGGTTGCTCGAGGTGCCGAGGAAAGAAAGAGAGACGTGCTGCGAGGGGAGATGAGCGTTGCAAACTTTCCACAAGCTTCTTCAAAGTTCAAGCTTCAAGAAAGGTTAGTAAACTTCTAGCTCATATTGGTTTTTAATTACATGTACTTGCACTTGTCTAGGTTAGTAAAAACTGTTTTACTTGTAAAAGAAATTTTTTAAAATTCCGCCGCTTACCGAAGCGTTAATTATTTTCTCAAACCCTAGATCGATTCCAACAGAGTTTCGAGTCCACGAGTCGACTGATAAGTCCTCGTGCTGACTCTTCACATGACTCCTCGAATTGTGGTCACTCCTCTAGTTGAGTTCTGTGTCCACGAGTCGATTGATAAACCCTCGTGCCGACTTTTCACATGACTCCTCGAGTTGAGTTCCAAGTCGACGAGTCGACTGATAAGTCCTCATGCCGACTCTACACATAACTCTTCGAAATGAGTTCACTCCTCGAGTCGAGTTTCGAGTTCACGAGTCGACTGATAAGTCCTCGTGACGACTCTAGACGTAACTCCTCGAAATGAGTTCATTCCTCGAGTTGAGTTACGAGTCCACGAGTCATTTGATAAGTCCTCGTGCCAACTCTACACATGACTCCTCGAGTTGAGGTCACTCCTCAAGTTGAGTTTCGAGTTCACGAGTCGACTGATATGTCCTCGTGCTGACTCTTCACATGACTCCTCGAGTTGAGGTCACTCCTCGAGTTGAGTTCCGAGTCCACGAGTCGACTGATAAGCCCTCGTGCCAACTCTTCACATGACTCCTCGAGTTGAGGTCACTCCTCGAGTTGAGTTCTGAGTCCACGAGTCGACTGATAAGTCCTCTTGCCAACTCTACACATAACTCCTCGAAATGAGTTCACTCATCGAGTTGAGTTCCGAGTTCACGACTTGACTGATAAGTCCTCGTGTCGACTCTACACATGACTCCTCGAGTTGAGGTCACTCCCCGAGTTGAGTTCTGAGTCCACGAGTCGGCCTATAATTCCTCGTGCCGACTCTTCACGTGACTCCTCGAGTTGAGATCGCTCCTCGAGTTGAGTTTCAGGACCTCGAGTCGACTGATAAGTCCTCGTGCCGACTCTTCACATTACTCCTCGAGTTGAGTTCATTCCTCGAGTTGAGTTCCGAGTCCACGAGTCGACTGATGATTCCTCGTGCTGACTCTACACATGACTCCTCGAGTTGGGTTCCTAGTCGATGACTCGAGTGATAAGTCGTTGTGCCGACTCTACACATGACTCCTCAAGTTGAGGTCACTCCTCGAGTTGAGTTTCAAGTCCACGAGTCGGCTGATAAGTCCTCGTGCTGACTTTTTGTTGGAATTGATCTAGCGTTTAAGAAAAATTTTAACGCTTAGTTAAGCGGCGAAATTTAAAAAAATTTCTTTTTCAAGTAAAACGGTTTTTACTAACCTAGACAAAGAGCAAGCACATGTAAATAAAAACTATTATGAGCATAGAAGTTTACTAACCTTTCTTGAAGCTTGAACTTTGACAAGCTTTTGGAAAGTTGCAACGCTAGTCTCCCTCGCAGCACGTCTCTCTTTCTTTCCTCGGCACCTCGGGCAACCACAAAAGTTTCTATCACTAAATCACTCAAAATAAAAGGAATTAGTGAGTGGGCACTTTTAAACACTACGACTTAAGAACTAGTCTTGAAGTCGCAGAGCTAAACTCTAGGTCGAATGAGGACCTAGGTGCCAAAACAATAAAACGAAATTGACTAGAGAGGGAGAGGAGAGGGGCGGCCAAGTTCTAGAGAGAGAGTCTCTCAAATCTCTTAAACTTGGATGAATGAAATGTGTGGAATGAGGCTCTTATTTATAGGAGAGGTCTTATCTTCAATAAGGTAGTTTCCTCTTCTATAGAATATCACATATTCATGAGCAAAAATCCCTTATTTCCCATTCCATTTGGTCGGCCAAGGCAGCCTTCTAGAGGCTTGGATTTGTTTCTTTTTTGTTCCTTGCCTTGCTTCTTTCTCAACTTGGGCGCCTACCTCATTTCCCTTAGAGGAAATTTGTTTCCTCTTTTTCTTTTAACAAGTATCTTCATGCATTTATGCACAAAATATTCTCTCTTTCTCTTTGGTATGTTGGGCGCCTATTACACTCTAGAAATGCCTTCTAGAAGCTTTTCCATTTGTTCCTGACAACATGGAAAAGGCCCATTAAGGATTTTCAATAAAATTCTTATGAAATGAAATTAATTCACAAGGCCCAATTATTTTAATATGGCCGAGTGACATTAAGTCATCAAATGAACTTGTCAAAAAATTTATTGACATTCATTTCATCCTATGTCTCAAAAGACAAAAATACCCTTTTGACAATTTTCGTTCTTGTTTTGACTTAGCTTTCAGTTTAACTATTCCTACTCGATGTGATTCGTGACAGTGACCTCATAGATCCAAATGAACAAAGCTTGAGCTAAATACTTGGACTCAAAAGTTCACAAACCTTTTCCAAGTTTAGCTTAATGTCAACTGACTCCACTAAAGAGTTGACACTGAAAATCTCTCGGTTCAAATGAATTTATTTTCTACTCAAGCATTCAACCTAATTGTAATGAGTGGATCCACAGAATATTATCAGTGTTTACCCTTCATGAATATCATCAGCTAGTCGGGATTTACAAAATTACCATTTTACCCTTCTAGCTGTTATTTCCTCAACTCCTTTGTCGCTTGTGAATAAGTTAGAAACATAGTATTGACGAGGAGCTAACAAGTCACATTGTTTCATCCAAAAGAGTCAAGACTCAATTTGGACACTGGCCAGTTCATTTATTCACACTCCAAGGTACAAAGCATGAGGTGATATACATTGCATTTCAGCAATCTTGTACATGAATTCCATATCTATGAGAACTTCACAAAGTTACTCATGAAATTCTCACAACTTAGTACTTCACCAATAGGCCTTGTTCGGAATCACATAGTGAGTCCGAACTCTAACTTTCTTATATGAGAATACTAAGGTGTGAAATGACATGTCTCATTTCAGGATTAAGGTAAGCACGATGCAATTCATACGTAGTGACTTCGAGACATTAGAGGTTAAATGGTTTTTTCTTATCTTGTCTCTAGAAGTGCACTGGTCAATTCAGTACCTGTTGTCGCTGTTTTTCGGACAACTATTTAGGAGCCAAAGACGGTTAGACCCAAGGCCGGACCAAGTGGTCTCGTCTTGACTCGAGCGTGTCGGACCCGGTGTCCCGAGTCGTCCCTTAGCTGTGGATGTCCCTCGAGTTCGTCAGAGTACCTGAAAAGGAGTAGAGAACACGTGAACTACAAAGGGGAAGCAGGGGGGGTGCCCCTGTTTACCTCTCCGACGCTCAACATTAGTGGGATTGAGGTGGAGTATAGAGGTTTTTAGGGGTGTTTAGAGGCCAAAGCTTAAGAGAAACGAGCGAGGTACGAGTTCGACAGCGTTTCAGTACTCAAGAATGGATTACCTGGACCAAGGGGGGTGCCTTGGTATTTATAGGCAGCCAAGGGGAGGTTTGAAGACCCCTTGGCCGAGTGAGCAAGGTTGGGTCGGCCGTGGAGGGCCGGCCATGGAGAGCCGGCCATGGAGAGCCGGCCTTGGAGAGCCGGCCATGGAGGGCCGGCCTTGGAGGAGGGCCGGCCTTGGAGTGCCGGCCTTGGAGAGCCGGCCTTGGAGAGCCGGCCTTGGAGAGCCGGCCATGGAGGGCCGGCCTTGGAGTGCCGGCCTTGGAGGAGGGCCGGCCTTGGAGTACCGGCCTTGGAGAGCCGGCCTTGGAGAGCCGGCCATGGAGGAGGGCCGGCCTTGGAGCGCCGGCCTTGGAGGAGGGCCGGCCTTGAAGGAGGGCCGGCCTTGGAGTGCCGGCCTTGGAGGAGGGCCCGCCTTGGAGTGCCGGCCTTGGAGAGCCGGCCATGGAGGAAGGCCGGCCTTGGAGTGCCGGCCTTGGAGGGCCGGCCATGGAGGAGGGCCGGCTGAGTATATGGCCGGCCATTGGCCGGCTGACCTTTGGGCCGGCGATGGGCCGGCCAAGCATATGGCCGGCCGCTGGCCGGCTGAGCATATGGCCGACCGCCGGCTGGCTGACCCTTGGCCCGGCCAAAGGCCGAGGCAAGGTTTCGCCGCTCGAGGCCTTGCACCGGTCGCATGGGTCGAGGTGACGCCTTAGTCCCTGTCGGTCCGAGACGGACCGACAACATTAGCCCCCCGAGTTTTCGGTCGAGCGTAGATCGAGTGGAAACTCAAAATCTACTCTTTATACGGATGCGAGATGAACGCTCTCGGGTTTGCGTCATGAGGAATGGCCTTTGGGCGTCGCGAGGGACGACTTATTGTTTTGGGTTGATCATGCGCGGCTTATTTTCTCGATCTACCAGTGAGGGCGTGATCGATTAGCACGGCTTTATTGCATTGTGCGCGTCTTGTTTTCTCGACTTGCCAATGAAGGCATAATCGACTTGCACGTCTTTTTTGTATTGTGCGCGTCTTATTTTCTCGACTTGCCAACGAAGGCGTAATCGATTTGCACGTCTTTGTTGTATTGTGCGCGTCTTATTTTCTCGATTTGCCAATGAAGGCATAATCGATTTGCACGTCTTTGTTGTATTGTGCGCGTCTTATTTTCTCGATTTGCCAACGAAGGCATAATCGATTTGCACGTCTTTGTTGTGTTGTGCGCGGACCTTGAACCCATTTCTAACTCGTTGCCTATCGACCGACGAGCTGGGCGGCGAGCGCGATGCCACATTTGTGTGGCGAGGTTTCCCGTGGACGCTGGCTAGACCAGATACGCCCTGCGGACGCAGACCTTGAACCCATTTGTAACTCGTTGCCTATCGGCCGACGAGTTGGGCGGCGAGCGCGATGCCACATTTGCGTCGCGAGGTTTCCCGTCGACGCTGGCTAGACCAGATACGCCCAGCGGACGCAGACCTTGAACCCATTTGTAACACGTTGCCTTTCGGCCCACGAGCTGGGCGGCGAGCGCGATGCCACTTTTGTGTGGCAAGGTTTCCCGTGGACGCTGGCTAGACCAGATACGCCCAGCGGACGCAGACCTTGAACCCATTTGTAACTCGTTGCCTTTCGGCCCACGAGCTGGGCGGCGAGCGCGATGCCACTTTTGTGTGGCAAGGTTTCCCGTGGACGCTGGCTAGACCAGATACGCCCAGCGGACACAGACCTTGAACCCATTTGTAACTCGTTGCCTTTCGGCCCACGAGCTGGGCGGCGAGCGCGATGCCACTTTTGTGTGGCGAGGTTTCCCGTGGACGCTGGCTAGACCAGATACGCCCAGCGGACGCAGACCTTGAACCCATTTGTAACTCGTTGCCTTTCGGCCCACGAGCTGGGCGGCGAGCGTGGACTCGAGACTCAACTCGAGGGCTCATGTAGAGCCTGCACGAGGAATAGTTAGTTGACTTGTGGACTTGGGACTCAACTCGAGGACTCTCGTAGAGCTTCCACGAGGAATGGTTAGTTGTCTTGTCGACTTGGGACTCAACTCGAGGGCTCTCGTAGAGCCTGCACGAGGAATTCCGTGAAGAGTCGGCGCGAGGAGTACTGGTCGACTCGCGGACTCGTAACTCGACTCGAGGAATGAATTGATCTGGAGGAGACATGTGAAGAGTCGGCACGAGGAGTACCAGTCGACTCGTGGACTCGAACTCGACTCGAGGACTCACGTAGAGCCTGCACGAGGAGTTTCGTGAAGAGTCGGCGCGAGGAGTATCGGTCGACTTGCGGACTCGGAGCTCGACTCGAGGAATGAATTCATCTCGAGGAGACATGTGAAGAGTCGGCACGAGGAGTATTAGTCGACTCGTGGACTCGAACTCGACTCGAGGACTTACGTAGAGCCTGCACGAGGAGTTTCGTGAAGAGTCGTCACGAGGAGTATCGGTCGACTCGCGGACTCGGAGCTCGACTCGAGGAATGAATTCATCTCGAGGAGACATGTGAAGAGTCGGCACGAGGAGTATTAGTCGACTCGTGGACTCGAACTCGACTCGAGGACTTACGTAGAGCCTGCGCGAGGAGTTTCGTGAAGAGTCGTCACGAGGAGTATCGGTCGACTCGCGGACTCGGAGCTCGACTCGAGGAATGAATTCATCTCGAGGAGACATGTGAAGAGTCGGCACTAGGAGTATTAGTCGACTCGTGGACTCGAACTCGACTCGAGGACTCACGTAGAGCCTGCACGAGGAGTTTCCTGAAGAGTCGTCGCGAGGAGTATCGGTCGACTCGCGGACTCGGAGCTCGACTCGAGGAATGAATTCATCTCGAGGAGACATGTGAAGAGTCAGCACGAGGAGTATTAGTCGACTCGTAGACTCGAACTCGACTCGAGGACTCACGTAGAGCTTGCACGAGGGGTTTCGTGAAGAGTCGTCGCGAGGAGTATCGGTCGACTCGCGGACTCGGAGCTCGACTCGAGGAATGAATTCATCTCGAGGAGACATGTAAAGAGTGGGCACGAGGAGTATTAGTCGACTCGTGGACTCGAACTCGACTCGAGGACTCACGTAGAGCCTGCACGAGGAGTTTCGTGAAGAGTCATCGCGAGGAGTATCGGTCGACTCGCGGACTCGGAGCTCAACTCGAGGAATGAATTCATCTCGAGGAGACATGTGAAGAGTCGGCACGAGGAGTACCGATCGACTCGTGGACTCGAACTCGACTCGAGGACTCACGTAGAGCCTGCACGAGGAGTTTCGTGAAGAGTCGTCGCGAGGAGTATCGGTCGACTCGCGGACTCGGAGCTCGACTCTAGGAATGAATTCATCTCGAGGAGACATGTGAAGAGTCGGCACGAGGAGTATTAGTCGACTCGTGGACTCGAACTCGACTCGAGGACTTACGTAGAGCCTGCACGAGGAGTTTCGTGAAGAGTCGTCACGAGGAGTATCGGTCGACTCGCGGACTCGGAGCTCGACTCGAGGAATGAATTCATCTCGAGGAGACATGTGAAGAGTCGGCACTAGGAGTATTAGTCGACTCGTGGACTCGAACTCGACTCGAGGACTCACGTAGAGCCTGCACGAGGAGTTTCCTGAAGAGTCGTCGCGAGGAGTATCGGTCGACTCGCGGACTCGGAGCTCGACTCGAGGAATGAATTCATCTCGAGGAGACATGTGAAGAGTCAGCACGAGGAGTATTAGTCGACTCGTAGACTCGAACTCGACTCGAGGACTCACGTAGAGCTTGCACGAGGGGTTTCGTGAAGAGTCGTCGCGAGGAGTATCGGTCGACTCGCGGACTCGGAGCTCGACTCGAGGAATGAATTCATCTCGAGGAGACATGTAAAGAGTGGGCACGAGGAGTATTAGTCGACTCGTGGACTCGAACTCGACTCGAGGACTCACGTAGAGCCTGCACGAGGAGTTTCGTGAAGAGTCGTCGCGAGGAGTATCGGTCGACTCGCGGACTCGGAGCTCAACTCGAGGAATGAATTCATCTCGAGGAGACATGTGAAGAGTCGGCACGAGGAGTACCAATCGACTCGTGGACTCGAACTCGACTCGAGGACTCACGTAGAGCCTGCACGAGGAGTTTCGTGAAGAGTCGTCGCGAGGAGTATCGGTCGACTCGCGGACTCGGAGCTCGACTCTAGGAATAAATTCATCTCGAGGAGACATGTGAAGAGTCGGCACGAGGAGTATTAGTCGACTCGTGGACTCGAACTCGACTCGAGGACTCACGTAGAGCTTGCACAAGGAGTTTCGTGAAGAGTCGTCGCGAGGAGTATCGGTCGACTCGCGGACTCGGAGCTCGACTCGAGGAATGAATTCATCTCGAGGATACATGTGAAGAGTTGGCACGAGGAGTACCAATCGACTCGTGGACTCGAACTCGACTCGAGGAATGAACGCATCTCGAGGAGACATGTGGAGAGTCTTTCGTTGAGACCTCTGACCTAACCATCGGCCCCTTGGGACTTTATTATTATTTTTTGAGTTGTTGTTCAGTTGTTTTTTGTTAAGCATTGATCCCTGTTAGCCCCCCGAGTTTCTTGCGTTTGTGAGACGAAGGCCAAGAAACTCTCGTATTCAAGGTATACAATAGTGTGAGTTGCATATGTAGAATAACTTTTTATTGCAATAAAGGGGTCGTTACAGGTAGTCACGGCATTTGGCCTTCTTTTAAAAAAAGAAAATTACATTATTGAAATAAAAGCAATCACGAGGTCGATCGAGTTCGGTCTTGAGTTTAAGGGTCGAAGCAACGATACTCATGGCTTGCTAGCAGACGCGACGAATTCCTTGAAATCCCCACCTCGAATTAGGGAATCAATTCGCTTCTTAAGCTTCTTGCATTCGATCGTCACGTGCCCGTGATCTTTGTGGTATTCGCAGAATCTACTTCGATCTCGCTTCGCGGGGTCCTTTGTGAGTGGAGCGGGGCTTCCCAGCTCATCGCGGCGTAAGCTCAGGATCCGGTCGGGCGTTGTGTTGAGCGGGACGAAGGATCGCTTCGGGGCTGGAGAAGGGTGGTCATTAGGGAGTTGACCCTTCCGGCGCCTTTTCCTTCGTGACTCGGGACCAACGGCCGGTATCACAAGCGTGGTTGTGCGCTTTTGGTCGAGTGCTCGGTCAATGTTGGGTGGTCGCTGCCTCAAGACGATTGTGCTCGCGATCTCGCGTTGGGCGTTGAGCTTGTATCTCAAGTCGCTCTCATGGGATTCCTTCCGGGAATTGAGGTGATCTCTCAAGTCTCCGGCGGCCGTCCCTATCACTTTAGGCGAGAGTGCGTCATTTGAGTTACATTCTCGATAGACGGCACGACCATTGTTGTCGTCATCTCCCCGGGGGTTTCGTACGCAGATGGTGAGCTTGGAACGTCGCTCTCGGGGCCTAGATGTTGAGCGCCTCCGTGTATCGATCGATACTTGTCGTCTTGACGTGGTCGCCCGAGGGTGTCCCCTCGAGGGCGCGTGCGCGTGCTCATCAGAAAGTTGACGTTTCGACGCGGCCGCCCGAGGGTGTCCCCTTGGAGGCGTGCGCGTGTGTCCACTTTCATGAACAGCGTGGTCGAGGTTGGTCTCGTAGTTGATGTCATCGACATTGTTGGAGTCGAGGAGGTCGGCGATGAGCGCGCCGTTGACGCCGGGGTGGTCTAGGAGCTCGGCGAGCCTTCGAGTCGTGTCCTCTCGGACTGCGGCCTCGGGGTCATTCGCCGAGTCTCGGGGCTGGCTCTCGTTATCACGAGGTTGCCCTTCGAGACGGTGCGCAGAGCTTTGTAGGTCGCGCCTCGAGCTAGTCGCTCGGGCGCCCACGGAGGTGGCGGGGCTACGACTCATCTCTCGAGAGTCGTAGAAGTGAGAAGAAGACTGGTAGAGGGGATGTGTTGCCAAGGTCGAGAGATCCCCTCCTTCTAGCGCCAAAATGTTGTCGCTGTTTTTCGGACAACTATTTAGGAGCCAAAGACGGTTAGACCCAAGGCCGGACCAAGTGGTCTCGTCTTGTCACGAGCGTGTCGGACCCGGTGTCCCGAGTCGTCCCTTAGCTGTGGATGTCCCTCGAGTTCGTCAGAGTACCTGAAAAGGAGTAGAGAACACGTGAACTACAAAGGGAAAACAGGGGGGGTGCCCCTATTTACCTCTCCGACGCTCAACATTAGTGGGATTGAGGTGGAGTATAGAGGTTTTTAGGGGTGTTTAGAGGCCAAAGCTTGAGAGAAACGAGCGAGGTACGAGTTCGACAGCGTTTCAGTACTCAAGAATGGATTACCTGGACCAAGGGGGGTGCCTTGGTATTTATAGGCAGCCAAGGGGAGGTTTGAAGACCCCTTGGCCGAGTGAGCAAGGTTGGGTCGGCCGTGGAGGGCCGGCCATGGAGAGCCGGCCATGGAGAGCCGGCCTTGGAGAGCCGGCCATGGAGGGCCGGCCTTGGAGGAGGGCCGGCCTTGGAGTGCCGGCCTTGGAGAGCCGGCCTTGGAGAGCCGTCCTTGGAGAGCCGGCCATGGAGGGCCGGCCTTGGAGTGCCGGCCTTGGAGGAGGGCCGGCCTTGGAGTGTCGGCCTTGGAGAGCCGGCCATGGAGGAGGGCCGGCCTTGGAGCGCCGGCCTTGGAGGAGGGCCGGCCTTGGAGGAGGGCCGGCCTTGGAGTGCCGGCCTTGGAGAGCCGGCCATGGAGGAGGGCCGGCCTTGGAGTGCCGGCCTTGGAGGGCCGGCCATGGAGGAGGGCCGGCTGAGTATATGGCCGGCCATTGGCCGGCTGACCTTTGGGCCGGCGATGCCCCGGCCAAGCATATGGCCGACCGCCGGCCGGCTGACCCTTGGCCCGGCCATTGGTTTGGGCCGGCCAAAGGCCGAGGCAAGGTTTCGCCGCTCGAGGCCTTGCACCGGTCGCATGGGTCGAGGTGACGCCTTAGTCCCTGTCGGTCCGAGACGGACCGACAACAGTACCTTCGAAAGATACCTAGAAGAACTATAGAGTCTCCAACTCTCAATGCCCCATAACCAGACATCATAGATTCTCCTAATAATCGTACTGAGGTCAATAGTCCTTTGACCCTTATATTGCGAATATATCGTTTTAAGCAAACTACGAAGAGTTTGTTCATGCTAATCTACGTTTGTCTCTTCGTAAGTTGTTTAGTTTGTTTATGGACTAAAGACTAATGTTTTATCATAAAGCTTCAAACAGACACGGAAGAATGAATGAACGTTTCAACTTTTCGTTAATGAATAAGCAATTACAAGCAAGAGTCTTCATGAGACTATATGACATCAAATGTACACAAATACACACTACAACTCTTCTTGTGGGCACCATTGACAACACTTTTCACATGACTCCTCGAGTTGAGGTCACTCCTCGAGTTGAGTTCCGTGTCCACGAGTCGATTGATAAGCCCTCGTGCCGACTCTTCACCTGACTCCTCGAGTTGAGTTCCGAGTCCACGAGTCGACCGATAAGTCCTCGTGCCGACTCTTCACGTGACTCCTCTAGTTGAGGTGACTCCTCGAGTTGAGTTCCGAGTCCACGAGTCGACTGATAAGTCCTCGTGATGACACTTCACGTGACTCCTCGAGTTGAGTTCTGAGTCCACGAGTCCACTGATGATTCCTCGTGCTGACTCTGCACATGACTCCTTGAATTGAGTTCACTCCTCGAGTTCAGTTCACTCCTCGAGTTGAGGTCACTCCTTGAGTTGAGTTCCGAGTCCACGAGTCGACTAATAAGTCCTCGTGCCGACTCTACACGTGACTTCTCGAGTTGAGGTCACTCCTCGAGTTGAGTTCCGAGTCCATGAGTTGACTGATAAGTCGTTGTGCCGACTCTACACATGGCTCCTCGAGTTGAGATCACCCACGAGTTGAGTTTCGAGTCCACGAGTCGACTGATAAGTCCTCGTGCTGACTCTTCACATGACTCCTCGAGTTGTGGTCACTCCTCTAGTTGAGTTCTGTGTCCACGAGTCGATTGATAAACTCTCGTGCCGACTTTTCACATGACTCCTGGAGTTGAGTTCCGACTCGACGAGTCGATTAATAAGTACTCATGCCGACTCTACACATAACTCTTCGAAATGAGTTCATTCCTCGAGTTGAGTTCCGAGTCCACGAGTCGACTGATAAGTCATCGTGCCAACTCTACACACGACTCCTCGAGTTGAGGTCACTCCTCGAGTTGAGTTTCGAGTTCACGAGCCGACTGGTATGTCCTCGTGCTGACTCTTCACATGACTCCTCGAGTTGAGGTCACTCCTCGAGTTGAGTTCCTAGTCCACGAGTCGACTGATAAGCCCTCGTGCCAACTCTTCACATGACTCCTCGAGTTGAGTTCTGAGTCCACGAGTCGATTGATAAGTCCTCTTGCCGACTCTACACATAACTCCTCGAAATGAGTTCACTCATCGAGTTGAGTACTGAGTTCACGAGTTGACAGATAAGTCCTCGTGCCGAATCTACACATAACTCCTCGAAATGAGTTCACTCATCGAGTTGAGTTCTGAGTTCACGAGTTGACAGATAAGTCCTCGTGCCGAATCTACACATGACTCCTCGAGATGAGGTCACTCCCGTAGTTGAGTTCTGAGTCCACGAGTCGGCTGATAATTCCTCGTGCTGACTCTTCACGTGACTCCTCGAGTTAAGGTCGCTCCTCGAGTTGAGTTTTGGGACCACGAGTCGACTGATAAGTCCTCGTGCCGACTCTTCACGTGACTCCTCGAGTTGAGTTCATTCCTCGAGTTGAGTTCCGAGTCCACGAGTCGACTGATGATTCCTCGTGCTGACTCTACACATGACTCCTCGAGTTGAGATCACCCCTCGAGTTGAGTTTCGAGTCCACGAGTCGACTGATAAGTCGTGCTTACTCTTCACATGACTCCTCGAGTTGAGTTTCGAGTCCACGAGTCGGCTGATAAGTCCTCGTGCTGACGCTTCACATGACTCCTCAAGTCGAGATCACTCCTCGAGTTGAGTTCCGAGTCCACGAGTCGACTGATAAGCCCTCGTGCCGACTCTTCACATGACTCATCGAGTTGAGGTCACTCCTTGAGTAGAGTTCTGAGTCCACGAGTCGACTGATAAGTCCTCTTGCCGACTCTACACATAACTCCTCGAAATGAGTTCACTCATCCAGTTGAGTTCCGAGTTCATGAGTTGACTGATAAGTCCTCGTGCCGACTCTACACATGACTCCTCGAGTTGAGGTCACACCCCGAGTTGAGTTCTGAGTCCAGGAGTCGGCTGATAATTCCTCGTGACGACTCTTCACGTGACTCCTCGAGTTGAGGTCGCTCCTCGGGTTGAGTTTCGGGTCCACGAGTCTACTGATAAGTCCTTGTGCAGACTCTTCACGTGACTCCTCGAGTTGAGTTCATTCCTCGAGTTGAGTTCCGAGTCCACGAGTCTACTGATGATTCCTTGTGATGACCCTACACATGACTCCTGGAGTTGGGTTCCGAGTCCACGAGCCAACTGATAAGTCCTCGTGCCGACTCTTCACGTGACTCCTCGAATTGAGGTCACTCCTCGAGTTGAGTTCTGTTGGAATTGATCTAGGGTTTAAGAAAAAGTTTAACGCTTCGTTAAGTGGCGGAATTTTAAAAATTTTCTTTTTCAAGTAAAACAGATTTTACTAACCTAGACAAAGAGCAAGCACATGTAAATAAAAACTAATATGAGCATATAAGATTACTAACCTTTTTAGAAGCTTGAACCTTGAGAAGCTTTTGGAAAAGGTTGCAACGTTCGTCTCCCTCGCATCACGTCTCTCTTCCTTTCCTCATTAACTCGAGCAACCACGAAAGTTTCGATCACTAAATCACTCTATAAAAAAAGGAATTAGTGAGTGGGCACTTTTAAACACTACGACTTAAGAACGAGTCTTGAAGTCGCAGAGCTAAACACTAGGTCAAATGAGGACCTAGGTGCGAAAACAAAAACCGAAAATTAACTAGAGAGAGAGAGAGAGAGAGGATCGGCCAAGTTTTAGAGAGAGAGTCTCACAAGTCTCCTATTTATAGGATAGGTCTCACCTTCAATAAGGTAGTTTCCTCTTCTATAGAATATCACATATCCATGAGCAAATATTGCCTTATTCTCTCACAAGTCACACGACCAACGGAGCCTTCTAGAAGGCTTGGATTTGTTTCCTTTTTTGTTCCCTTGCCTGGTCGACTTGTCTTGGCCGATTCCCCTCTTGCCTCTTTGAGGAAATTTGTTTCCTCTTTTTCTTTTGGCAAGTATCTTGATACATTTATGCACAAAATATTCTCTCTTTTCTCTTGGGTAGTAGACGCCCAACATCACTCTAGAAGGAGCTTCTAGAAGGAGCTTCTAGAAGCTTCTTCATTTGTTCATGACAACATGAGAAAGGCCCATTAAGAATTTTCAATAAAATTCTTATGAAATGGAATTAATCAACAAGGCCCAATTAATCTAATTTGGCCGAGTGACATTAAGTCATCAAATGACCTTGTCAAAAAATTTATTGACATTCATTTCATGCTATGTCTCAAAAGACAAAAATACCCTTTTGACAATTTTCGTTCTTGTTTTGACTTAACTTCCAATTTAACTATTCCTACTCGATGTGATTGGTGACAGTGACCTCATGGATCCAAATGTACAATATAAAGACTACAACTCTTCTTTTGGGCACCATTGACAACAAACTCCCACTTGACTCAAAGAAGATGTGTGTAGTCCTTCATGCCTAATCGCTATCGATGTTGGTCGAAGACCTTGTTCGCTAGGGCCTTGGTGAATGGATCTGCCAGGTTGTCCACCGTTGAGATCTTCTTCACTTCTACGTCTCCGCGCTGCACGATCTCTCGAATCAAATGGTATTTCGTCTCAATATGTTTAGAGCGCTTATGGCTTCGAGGTTCCTCTGAGTAAGCGACATCCCCACTATTATCACAATAAAGGGTCATGGGCTCGTCGACGTTTGGAACCACTTCCAAATACTTAAGGAATTTTCTAAGCCATACAGCTTCTTTGGATGCTTCACAAGCAGCCACATATTCTGCTTCCATTGTGGAATCAGCATTGCAAGATTGCTTAATACTCTTCCACACAACAGCTCCACCATTAAGGATGAACACAGATCCCGAAGTGGATTTCCTGGATTCCTAATCCGCTTGCAAATCGGAGTCGGTATATATTGTCATAGTCAGGTCAGTACCTGAATATGTAAGTATCATGTTCCTAGTTCTTAAGAACATGCTTAACAGCAATCCAGTGCTCGGATCCAGGGTTGGATTGGAAACGGCTAACTACGCCAACGGCGAAATAGATGTCAAGTCTAGTGCAAAGCATAGCATACATGAGGCTTCCTACGGCAGAGGCGTAAGGAATTTTCCTCATGTCTTCAATCTCTTGTGCAGTCTTGGAAGATTGGTTCTTAGAGAGTGAAACTCCATGCCTAAAGGGTGTTTGGCCCTTCTTGGAGTCTTGCATCGAGAAGCGATCCATCACCTTATCAATATAAGATGCTTGAGAGAGCGACATGGTCCGGTTTTTCCTATCTCGAAATATTTGGATTCCCAGAATGTACGCGGCTTCTCCTAGATCCTTCATATCGAATTGCTTTGCCAGCCAGAACTTAACCTCAGATAACTTACCCACGTCATTACCAATGAGTAGTATATCATCGACATATAGTACCAGAAACACAACTTTGCCTTCGTGTATTAACTTGTAAACACAAGGCTCATCTATTGACTGTTCAAAGCCGAAGCTCTTCACAGTTTCATCGAATCTGATATTCCATGACCTAGATGCTTGCTTTAGTCCATAAATGGACTTAAGTAACTCACAAACCTTGGTCTCTTGACTTCTTCCATGAAACCGTCTGGTTGAGCCATTTAAATGCGCTCGTCAAGATTGCCGTTCAGGAAGGCTGTCTTGACATCCATTTGCCAGATTTCATAGTCGAGAGCTGCAGCTATGGATAGTAGTATGCGGATGGATTTAAGCATCGCGACTGGCAAGAAGGTTTCTTCATAGTCAATCCCTTCTTGATGGGTATAACCCTTCGCCACAAGTCGTGCTTTGAACGTCTCGACGTTCCCATCAGGACCCATTTTCTTCTTGTATATCCACTTACACCCTACAGGTTTAATCCCTTTAGGAAGGTCTACAAGTTTCCAGACTTTGTTGACATACATCGAGTGCATCTCAACTTTCATGGCGTCAAGCCAAAGGTTTGATTCAGAACAAGCCATCGCTTGGCTATAGAAAACAGGATCATCCATGTCAGAGACGGCTACGAGAGAGTCTCCATAAGACATGTACCTGTCAAGCTTTTGCGTAGCCCTCCCACTACGTCGAAGTACTACTTGACGAGATTCTGATGAGTTAGGTTGTGTTTCAGTTGGTGTAAGAACAGTTCTTACAAATGAGGTAGAAGCTTCCTCACCCAACTTTTCTTCAAGCACAATTTTGCTTCTAGGTTTTGCATCCTTCATAAAGTCCTCCTCAAGGAAACGAGCATTCGTGCTAATGAAAGTCTTATCGTCCTCGGGACTATAGAAAGTAAAACCTTTGGTTTCCTTTGGATATCCAACGAACAGACACAATTCTGACCTACTAGCCAACTTGCTAGTCTTTTGCCTTAGCACATGCGCAGGGCAACCCCAAATTTTGATGGGGCCAAGATTCACTTTACGGACAGTCCATCGTTCATAAGGAGTACCAGGGACCGTTTTGGACGGAACTTGGTTCAGAATATAGGCGGCTGTTTCGAGGGCATATCCCCAAAAGGAAAGAGGGAGTGATGAGTAACTCATCATTCATCTTACCATCTCCATAAGAGTTAGGTTTCTTCTCTCTAACACTCCGTTTTGTTGAGGTGTGCCAGGTGCGGTAAGCTGAGAAGCGATACCTTCTTCTTTAAGAAAGTCATCGAACTCTCCAGACATATACTCACCACCTCAATCAGATCGAAGGGTTTTGATCACTTTGCCAGTTTGCTTTTCCACTAAAGCCCTAAAGACCTTAAATACGTTAAAGGTCTCGGATTTGTGTTTGAGAAAATAGACAAAACCATATCACGAGTAATCATCGGTGAAGGTAACGAAGTATTCGTATCCTCCACGTGCCTGTTGGCTGAGCGGACCACATACATCAGAATGTACTAGTTCCAGCAGCTCATTGGCTCTTCGACCCTTATCGGAGAAAGGTCGCTTAGTCATTTTTCCTCCTATGCAGGATTCACAAGTAGGTAGTGAACCTATTGCAGAGGCTTGGAGTGGACCATCCCTCACAAGTCTCTTAATCCTATCTAGACTGATATGACCAAGTCTCAAGTGCCATATGTATGTTGATTTTGTTAGATCGGAGGTTTCATAAAGTTTGATCCTCTTTGGCTCCCTAATAAGATCATTATCTATTTCGGTGTCTAAAAGTGAAGGTTGAGTGGGATAAATGTAAAAAAGCCATTCTTCATACATGCATCAGTGACAATAGAATTATCAGGAAACGAAATACGAATTCCATTCTTAATGAACTTTAAACAATAATCTTGCTCAAGAAGACGAGCAACGGATATTAAGTTCTTCCCAAAGGTAGGAACAAAATAAACATTATTCAAGTTTAAAGTGCGGTCTTCAAAAGACAGCATCACGGATCCCAAACCCTTCGCAGACACCAGGCTCCCATCACCCCATTTGAAACAGAACTCGCCTTCCTCTAAGCCTTTGGTTTTCTTGAAACCATTCATGGAACAACAAATATGGTTAGTAGCAGCGGAGTCAAGAATCCACGTTGATACATTATCAGCTACTAAGCATGCTTCGGTAACTAGTACAATACTATGTTCCTTTGCTTTTAGATAGGCAGGACAATTCTTTTTATTGGCCTTATGAGGTCTCTTCTTAGATCCAGAGGAGGAGGCTTTGTGCTCAGTAGCATGTGCCTCTCCTTGATTCCTCTTTCTCTTAGTGAGACCTACAGCAGTGTGAAGTTCCTTCATAAGCTTGGTAACAGTGTACTCTAGTTTGTTTATGGAGTAGTTCATCTTGGAGGTATCAAGAGATGCGGGGAGTGTTTCTAAGATCATATCTATGACATTCTTCCCATCAATCTCAGATCCTAGGATTTCCATTTTATTCAGAAAACTAATGATCAGTATCATAAAGTCTCCAACAGGAGTCCTAGCCTTCATATGACAGTTCATAAACTGTAGGACTGCTTGTTGCCTTGCTTGACGTCCTTGCCCTCCAAACATCTCATGGAGATTGTTGAGCATGTCGGCGGCAGTCTCGATGTCACGATGTT
This sequence comes from Urtica dioica subsp. dioica, assembly GCF_054948205.1. NCBI lineage: Eukaryota > Viridiplantae > Streptophyta > Magnoliopsida > Rosales > Urticaceae > Urtica > Urtica dioica. The sequence continues at coordinate 41,202,842 of NC_142759.1, read as the reverse complement.
GTTGTTGCAACACATTGTTCATTGATGCTAAGATATAGCATCTCGTAATCTCATCGGAACGAAGCCAGGCCGCCAATGAGTCGAATCATAATTCGTCAGAGGAGGACACGGGGTGGTGAGTACCCATTTGTGCTTGTTAATGGTAACTATTATGTCGAGGTTATGTTTCAAATCTACGTAGTTTTCGTTTTCGAGTTTGTTCGAGGAAAGGATGATTGATGAATGTTTGCATGACATGTTGCTTAATAAAGTTGAAACAAGTTTATGATTAGTCTTTGGTTTAGGATTTAAGTTTTATTTAAGACTTGATAACATCCAAAGGTGTTATAAACCAAACAATAATTTACTCCCTCAAGAGAAGGCGTCAAAAAATCTCCATTTATAAGTAAATGACACATCATTAATGCTTAGCCAAGATGTCAATACACCAATTTTGACTAGCCACCTTTTAAATTGGTTTGATCACTCACATCCTTTCGGAGAGCCTCAAGGGAGGATTACTAGGGATTGAGCCTAAGTGTGCAACCAACCACTTAGTCCAAAAGGTCAACTTTGAAAAACAATCCCCCAAGGGGAGGCCTTGTCATCATCGTCTCACTCTGGGACGTAGCTCATTGAGCAATGATCGAAGCAAAAACGCCTTGGAGTACTCCCATTTAAGAGAGGGTCGCAAGAGCGGCTCTTAGTCCCACGTTAATTGGTTCTTTCATTAGAGTTGGGGATCGTGGGTTACAAACAACAAATATAACCCTCCCACTTAGTTTTTGGAGTTGGTTCATCGACTCTTATAAGTTCGGAAACGGATTTCCTAGTTAGAGAGCGACATAGCGGACAACTAGAAGAGAATCCTAGATCTTCATGTTCAGAGCAGTGTTAGTGCATAAAGGCACAAGGGACATACTCAGATCTTTTCCTATTTTCTATTTTGAGAAAGTGCATGAGGGAAGTGTGAACTTCAACTCACTCGAACACTTGAAAGTTTGAGATTACACATCTTTTTATTTTCCGGCTTGTCTACAAGGAGACCTCCCACTTAAATTTTCAAGAGCTTATAGATTTTGAACATATGTGATATAGATATAGTTTTGAAAACATTTTGAAAACTTATTTGATTTGGATGACAAAATATTTTCAAGTTTGAAAGCGAAAACGATTTTTCAAAATTCAAACTAGTTTTGTAAAAATTCAATTTCAATTAAACTTTCAAAAATCAAAACATTTTAATCTTTCACATCATGTTTATAATCTTATGGAAAACATTTTTTCTCAAGAAAATTTTCTCATTAGAGTTCTATAACTCATGGTAGTGGGGCTGAAAATCCGGATTTCTAAAAAAAACTGGACTTTGGGAACAGCCGCGCACCTCGGAGTAAAATCACCATAACTGGCGGCTCCGATGTCCTTTTGACCCAAAAACCTGTGGCATTGGAAAGAGGACAGACATACCTTTAATTTGATTTAGGAATTGTTAAATTTAGATTTCTAAGCAGAGAGTTAATCCACTTTTACTGCGGGTTTTACTCCAGCTCAAAGAAAAAGAAATAATTAAATTTCGGTCTTTTTAGGTGCGAAAAAGAATCGAGTGTAACGGAACGTTTTAGGAAGTTGTTAAAGCTTTTATTTGTGTTTTATTATCAAGGTAATAACATTATATAAAAGAAATAACAACAAGCATAAAACGATTCAAGTAAATAAAAGAAACTAGCAAGACAATATAACTAGTCACAAAATTTACTCGAAATTTTCTCAAACTTTTAAAACACGTTTTTCAATATAAAAAATCAAAAACTTTTAGAACTGATTCTAATGTGTTTTAATAACATCCCAAACTCATAGGAAAAACAACATGATTTTTAATTTAAAGGCAGGAGCAATAAATTAAAAAAAATCTAAGAAAACAATTCTAACTTGTCACAAAATTAGTAAACTTTCGAAAACGATTTACAAGCTCATAATTTTAAATACATGTACATGCATATCTTTGACCATAGCTCTGATACCATTTGTTAGAATCGATCCAGGGTTTAAGAAAAAGTTTAACGCTTCGGTAAGCGGCGGAATTTTAAAAATTTTCTTTTTCAAGTAAAACAATTTTTACTAACCTAGACAAAGAGCAAGCACATGTAAATAAAAACTAATATGAGCATAAAAGATTACTAACCTTTTAGAAGCTTGAACGTTGAGAAGCTTTTGGAAAAGGTTGCAACGTTCGTCTCCCTCGCAGCACGTCTCTCTTCCTTTCCTCGTTAACTCGAGCAACCACGAAAGTATGTATCACTTAATCACTCAAGATAAAAAGGAATTAGTGTGTGGGCACTTTTAAACACTACGACTTAAGAACAAGTCTTGAAGTCGCAGAGCTAAACACTAGGTCAAATGAGGAACTAGGTGCCAAAACAATAAAAACGAAATTGAATAGAGAGAGAGAGAGGAGAGGGGCGGCCAAGTCTAGAGAGAGAAGCTCTCAATCTCTAAAACTTTGGATGAATGAAATGAGGAGAATAGGGCTCCTATTTATAGGAGAGGTCTTTGCCTTCAATAAGGTAATTTCCTCTTCTATAGAATATCTCATATTTATGAGCAGCATAGCCTTATTACCTCTTTCATTTGGGCGTCCAAGGCAGCCTTCTAGAAGGCTTGGATTTGTTTCCTTTTTTGTTCCTTGCCTTGCCTTTGACTCACTTGGCCGAAATTCCTATTGCCATGCATAGGAAATATGTTTCCTCTTTTTATTTTGGTAAGTATCTTGATACATTTATGCACAAAATATTCTCTCTTTCCTTTGGGTAGTAGGCGCCCAACATATCTCTAGAATGAGCTTCTAGAAGCTTCTTCATTTGTTCATGACAATATGAGAAAGGCCAATTAAGAATTTTCAATAAAATTCTTATGAAATGAAATTAATCCACAAGGCCCAATAAATCTAATTTTGACCGAGTGATGCATGTCATCAAATGACCATGTCAAAAAATTTATTGACATTCATTTCATCCTATGTCTCAAAAGACAAAAATACCCTTTTGACAATTTTCGTTCTTGTTTTGACTTAGCTTCAAGTTTAACTATTCCTACTCGATGTGATTCGTGACAGTGACCTCATGGATCCAAATCAACAAATCTTGAGCTAAACACTTGGACTCAAAAGTTCAGAAAACCTTTTCCAAGTTTAGCTTAATGTCAACTGACTCCACTAAAGAGTTGACACTGAAAATCTCTCGGTTCAAATGAATTTATTTTCTACTCAAGAATTCAACCAAATTATGATGAGCGGATCCACTGAATATTATCTATGTTTACCCTTCATGAATGTCATCAGCTAGTCGGGATTTACTAAATTACCATTTTACCCTTCTAGCTGTTATTTCCTCAACTCCTTTGTCGCTTGTGAATAAGTTAGAAACAATGTATTGACGAGGAGCTAACAAGTCACATTGTTTCATCCAAAAGAGTCAAGACTCAATTTGGACACTGGCCAGTTCATTTATTCACTCTCCAAGGAACAAAGCATGAGGTGATATACATTGCATTTCAGCAATCTTGTACATGAATTCCATATCTATGAGAACTTCACAAAGTTACTCATGACAGACTCACAACTTAGTACTTCGCCAATAGGCCTTGTTCGGAATCACATAGTGAGTCCGAACTTTGACTTTCTCAAATGAGAATACTAAGGTGTGAAATGGCATGTCTCATTTCAGGATTAAGGTAAGCATGATGCAATTCATACGTAGTGACTTCGAGACATAAGAGGTTAAATGGTTTGTTCTTATTTTGTCTCTAGAAGTGCACTGGTGAATTCAGTACCTTCAGAAGATACCTAGAAGAACTATAGAGTCTCCAACTCTCAATGCCCCATAACCAGACAACATAGATTCTCCTAACAATCATACTGAGGTCAATAGTCCTTTGAGCCTTAGATTGCGAATATATCGTTTTAAGCAAACTACGAAGAGTTTGTTCATGCAAATCTACATTTGTCTCTTCGTAAGTTGCTTAGTTTGTTTATGGACTAAAGACTAATGTTTTATCATAAAGCTTCAAACAGACAAGGAGAATGAATGAACGTTTCAACTTTTTATTAATGAATAAGCAATTACAAGCAAGCGTCTTCATGAGACTTTATTACATCAAATGTACAATATAAAGACTACAACTCTTCTTGTGGGCACCATTGACAACATTGAGTTCACTCCTCGAGTTGAGTTCCGAGTCCACGAGTCAACTAATAAGTCCTCGTGCTGACTCTACACATGACTCCTCGAGTTGAGGTCACTCCTCGAGTTGAGTTCTGAGTCCACGAGTCGACTGATAAGTCCTCGTCCGACTCTTCACATGAGTCCTCGAGTTGACGTCACTCCTCGAGCTGAGTTTCGAGTCCACGGGTCGACTGGAAAGTCCTTGTGCCGACTCTTCACGTGACTCCTGAAGTTGAGTTCACTCCTCGAGTTGAGTTCCGAGTCCACGAGTCGACTGATAAGTCCTCGTGCCGACTCTACACATGACTCCTCCAGTTGAGATCACCCCTTGAGTTGAGTTTCTATTCGACGAGTCGACTGATAATTACTCGTGCTGACTCTTCACATGACTCCTCGAGTTGAGGTCACTCCTCGAGTTGAGTTTCTAGTCCACGAGTCGGCTGATAAGTCCTCGTTCCGACTCTTCACGTTACTCCTCGAGTTGAGTTCCAAGTCCACGAGTCGATTGATAAGTCCTCGTGATGAGTCTTCACGTGACTCCTCGAGTTGAGTTCCGAGTCAACGAGTCGACTGATGATTCCTCGTGCTGACTCTGCACATGACTCCTCGAGTTGAGTTCCGAGTCCACGAGTCAACTAATAAGTCCTCGTGCCGACTCTACACATGACTCCTCGAGTTGAGGTCACTCCTCAAGTTGAGTTCCGAGTCCACGAGTCAACTGATAAGTCCTCATGCCGACTCTTCACGTGACTCCTCGAGTTGAGGTCAATCCTCGAGTTGAGTTCCGAGTCCACGAGTCGACTGATAAGTCCTCGTGACGAGTCTTCACGTGACTCCTCGAGTTGAGTTCCGAGTCAACGAGTCGACTGATGATTTCTTGTGGTGACTCTGCACATGACTCCTCGAGTTGAGTTCCGAGTCCACGAGTCAACTAATAAGTCCTCGTGCCGACTCTACACATGACTCCTCGTGTTGAGGTCACTCCTCGAGTTGAGTTCCGAGTCCACGAGTCAACTGATAAGTCCTCGTGCCGACTCTTCACGTGACTCCTCGAGTTGAGTTCCAAGTCTACGGGTCGACTGGAAAGTCCTTGTGCCAACTCTTCACGTGACTCCTCGAGTTAAGTTCCGAGTCCACGAGTCGACTGATAAGCGTTGGAATCGATCTAGGGTTTAAGAAAATAATTAACGCTTCGGGAAGCGGCGGAATTTTAAAAAATTTCTTTTTCAAGTAAAAACAGTTTTTACTAACCTAGACAAGTGCAAGTACATGTAATTAAAAACTAATATGAGCTAAGAAGTTTACTAACCTTTCTTGAAGCTTGAATTTTGAGAAGCTTTTGGAAAGTTGCAACGCTCGTCTCCCTCGCAGCACGTCTCTCTTCCTTTCATCGGCACCTCAAGCAACCACGAAAGTTTCTATCACTAAATCACTCGAAATAAAGGAATTAGTGAGTGGGCACTTTTAAACACGACGACTCGAGAACAAGTCTCAGAGTCGAAGAGCTAAAACCACTAGGTCAAATGAGGACCTAGGTGCCAAAACAAAAACCGAAAATAACTAGAGGGAGAGAGAGAGGATCGGCCACAAGGTCTAGAGAGAGAAGCTCTCAATCTCTAACTTATGTGGGATGACTAGAATGAGAGGAATGAGGCCTCTATTTATAGGGGAGGCATGAGCAAATCTTATTTCCTCTTTTCTACCCATGTTGGACATTCATGACATGTCATGCAAGTCCTTGGATTTGTTTCCTCATTTGTTCTCTCTTAGTTGGCCGAAAATGCACTTTCCTTCTAAAGGAAATTTGTTTCCTCTTTTTCTTTTGGCAAGTATCTTCATACATCAATGCACAAAATAAACTCTCTTTCCCACTATGGCATGAACGAAATTCAGCCTTATTTTCCTTGGGTTGGACGAAATTTGAGCTTCTAGAAGGAGCTTCTAGATGTTTCTTCAATTGTTCATGACAACATAAGAAAAGCAAATTAAGAATTTTCAAGTAAAATTCTATGAAATGAAATTAATCCTCAAGGCCCAATTACACTAATTTGGCTGAGTAATATTTATTTCATTTGTCATCATATGACAATGTCAAAAATAATTTATTGACATTCATTTCGTCCTATGTCCAAAAAGACTAAAATACCCTTTTGACAATTTTCGTAAAACTTGTCTCGTTTTTGTTTTGACTTAGCTTCTAGTTTAACTATTCCTAATCGATGTGATTCGTGACAGTGACCTCATGGATCCAAATGAACAAAGCTTGAGCTAAACACTTGGACTCAAAAGTTCACAAACCTTTTCCAAGTTTAGCTTAATGCCAACTGACTCCACTAAAGAGTTGACACTGAAAATCTCTCGGTTCAAATGAATTTATTTTCTACTCAAGAATTCAACCAAATTATTATGAGCGGATCCACTGAATATTATCTATGTTTACCCTTCATGAATGTCATCAGCTAGTCGGGATTTACTAAATTACCATTTTACCCTTCTAGCTGTTATTTCCTCAACTCCTTTGTCGCTTGTGAATAAGTTAGAAACAATGTATTGACGAGGAGCTAACAAGTCACATTGTTTCATCCAAAAGAGTCAGGACTCAATTTGGACACTGGCCAGTTCATTTATTCACACTCCAAGGAACAAAGCATGAGGTGACATACATTGCATTTCAACAATCTTGTACATGAATTCCATATCTATGAGAACTTCACAAAGTTACTCATGACAGACTCACAACTTAGTACTTCACCAATGGGCCTTGTTCGGAATCACATAGTGAGTCCGAACTTTGACTTTCTCAAATGAGAATACTAAGGTGTGAAATGGCATGTCTCATTTCAGGATTAAGGTAAGCATGATGCAATTCATACATAGTGACTTCGAGACATAAGAGGTTAAATGGTTTGTTCTTATATTGTCTCTAGAAGTGCACTGGTCAATTCAGTACCTTCGGAAGATACCTAGAAGAACTATAGAGTCCCCAACTCTCAATGCCTCATAACCAGACATCATAGATTCTTCTAACAATCGTACTGAGGTCAATAGTCCTTTGACCCTAAGATTGCGAATATATCGTTTTAAGCAAACTACGAAGAGTTTGTTCATGCAAATCTACATTTGTCTCTTCGTAAGTTGTTAAGTTTGTTTATGGACTAAAAGACTAAGGTTTTATCATAAAGCTTCAAACAAAGAAACAATGAATGAACGTTTCAACTTTATTATTAAATGAATAAGCAATTACAAGCAAGAGTCTTCGTAAGACTTTATGACATCAAATGTACATAAATAGACACTACTACTCTTCTTGTGGGCACCATTGACAACAAACTCCCACTTGACTCAAAGAAGATGTGAGTACTCCTACATGCCTAATCCCTCTCGAAGTTGGTCGAAGACCATGTTCGCTAGGGCCTTGGTGAATGGATCTACCAGAGATCTACTTCACCTCCACGTCTCCGCGCTGCGCGATCTCTCGAATCAAATGGTATTTCCTCTCAATATTTTTAGAGCGCTTATGGCTTCTAGGTTCCTTTGAGTTATCGACAGCCCCACTATTATCACAATAAACGGTCATGGGCTCGTCGACGTTTGAAACAACTTCTAAATACTTAAGGAATTTTCTAAGCCATATAGCCTCTTTGGATGGTTCACAAGCAGCCACATATTCTGCTTCCATTGTGGAGTCACCAATGCAAGATTGCTTAATACTTCTCCACACAACAGCTCCACCATTAAGGATGAACACAGATCCAGAAGTGGATTTCCTGGAATCCTTATCCGCTTGAAAATCGGAGTCGGTATATCCCGTCATAGTCAGGTCAGTACCTGAGTATGTAAGCATCAAGTTCCTAGTTCTTCGAAGATACTTAAGAACATGCTTAACAGCAATCCAGTGCTCGGGTCCAGGGTTGGATTGGAAACGGCTAACTACGCCAACGGCGAAACAGATGTCAGGTCTAGTGCAAAGCATAGCATACATGAGGCTTCCTACGGCAGAGGCGTAAGGAACTTTCCTCATGTCTTCAATCTCTTGTGCAGTCTTGGGAGACTGGTCCTTAGAGAGTGAAACTCCATGCCTAAAGGGTGTTTGGCCCTTCTTGGAGTCTTGCATCGAGTAGCGATCCATTATCTTATCAATATAAGATGCTTGAGAGAGCGCCAGGGTCCGGTTTTTCCTATCTCGAAAGATTTGGATCCCCAGAATGTACGCGGCTTCTCCTAGATCCTTCATATCGAATTGCTTTGCCAGCCAGACCTTAACCTCAGATAACTTACCCACGTCATTACCAATGGGTAGTATATCATCGACATATAGTACCAGAAACACAACTTTTCCTTCGTGTATTAACTTGTAAACACAGGGCTCATCTATTGACTGTTCAAAGCCGAAGCTCTTTACAGTTTCATCGAATCTAATATTCCATGACCTAGATGCTTGCTTTAGTCCATAAATGGATTTAAGCAACTCACAAACCTTGGTCTCTTGACCTTTATCCACAAAACCGTCTGGTTGAGCCATGTAAATGCGCTCGTCAAGATTGCCATTCAGAAAGGCTGTCTTGACATCCATTTGCCAGATCTCATAGTCGAGAGCTGTTGCTATGGATAGGAGTATGCGGATGGATTTAAGCATCGCGACTAGCGAGAAGGTTTCTTCATAGTCAATCCCTTCTTGTTGGGTATAACCCTTCGTCACAAGTCGTGCTTTGAACGTCTCGACGTTCCCATCAGGACCCCTTTTCTTCTTGTATATCCACTTACACCCTACGGGTTTAATCCCTTCAGGAAGGTCTACAAGTTTCCAGACATTGTTGACATACATCGAGTGCATTTCAACTTTCATGGCGTCAAGCCAAAGGTTTGATTCAGAACAAGCCATCGCTTGGCTATAGGAAACAGGATCATCCATGTCAGAGACGGCTACAAGAGAGTCTCCATAAGACATGTACCTGTCAGGCTTTTGAGTAGCCCTCCCACTACGTCGAAGTACTACTTGACGAGATTCTGATGAGTTAGGTTGTGTTTCAGTTGGGGTAAGAACAGTTCTTACAGATGAGGTAGAAGCTTCCTCACCCAACTTTTCTTCAAGCACAATTTTGCTTCTAGGTTTCGCATCCTTCATAAAGTCCTCCTCGAGGAAACGAGCATTCGTGCTAACGAAAGTCTTATCGTCCTCGGGACTATAGAAAGTAAAACCTTTGGTTTCCTTTGGATATCCCACAAACAGGCACAATTCTGACGTACTAGCCAACTTGCTAGTCTTTTGCCTCAGCACGTGTGCAGGGCAACCCCAAATTCGGATGCGGCCAAGATTCACTTTACGGCCAGTCCATCGTTCATAAGGAGTACCAGGAACCGTTTTGGACGAAACTTGGTTCAGAATGTAGGCGGCTGTTTCGAGGGCATATCCCCAAAAGGAAAGCGGGAGTGATGAGTAACTCATCATTGATCTAACCATCTCCATAGGAGTTCGGTTTCTTCTCTCTGACACTCCGTTTTGTTGAGGTGTGCCAGGTGCGGTAAGCTGAGAAGCGATACCTTCTTCTTTAAGAAAGTCATCGAACTCTCCAGACATATACTCACCACCTCGATCAGATCGAAGGGTTTTGATCACTTTGCCAGTTTGCTTTTCCACTAAAGCCCTAAAGACCTTAAATACGTTAAAGGTCTCGGATTTGTGTTTAAGCAAATAGACAAACCCATATCTTGAGTAATCATCAGTGAAGGTAACGAAGTATTCGTATCCTCCACGTGCCTGTTGGTTGAGCGGTCCACATACATCAGAATGTATTAGTTCCAGCAACTCAGTGGCTCTTCGACCCTTATCGGAGAAAGGTCGCTTAGTCATTTTTCCTTCTATACAGGATTCACAAGTAGGTAGTGAACCTATTGCAGAGGCTTGGAGTGGACCATCCCTCACAAGTCTCTTAATCCTATCTAGACTGATATGACCAAGTCTTAAGTGCCAGAGGTATGTTGATTTTGTTAGATCGGAGGATTCAGAAAGTTTGATCCTCTTTGGCTCCCTAATTAGATCGTTATCTATTTCGGTGTCTAAATGAGAAGGTTGAGTGGGATAGATGTAGAAAAGAGCATTCTTCATACATGCATCAGTGACAAAAGAATTATCAGGAAACGAAATACGAATTCCATTCTTAATGAACTTTAAACAATAATCTTGCTCACGAAGACGAGCAACGGATATTAAGTTCTTCCCAAAGGTAGGAACAAAATATACATTATTCAAGTTTAAAGTGCGGTCTTCAAAAGACAGCATCACGGATCCCACAGCCTTTGCAGACACCAGGCTCCCATCACCCCATTTGAAACAGAACTCGCCTTCCTCTAAGCTTTTGGTTTTCTTGAAACCATTCAAGGAACAACAAATATGGTTAGTAGCAGCGGAGTCAAGAATCCACGTTGATACATTATCAGCTACTAAGCATGCTTCGGTAACTAGTACAATACTATGTTCCTTTGCTTTGAGATTGGCAGGACAGTTCTTTTTATCGGCCTTGTGAGGTCTCTTCTTAGTTCCAGAGGCGGAGGCTCTTTGCTCAGTAGCATGTGCCTCTCCTTGATTCCTCATTCTCTTAGTGAGACCTTCATCAGTGTGAAACTCCTTTATAAGCTTGGTAACAGTGTAGTCTAGCTTATTTATGGAGTAGTTCATCTTGGAGGTATCAAGACATGTGGGGAGAGTTTCTAAGATCATATCTATGACGTTCTTCCCATCAATTTTAGATCCTAGGATTTCCATTTTATTCAGAAAACTAATGATCAGTATCATAAAGTCTCCAACAGGAGTCCTAGCCTTCATGTGACAGTTCATAAACTGTTGGACTGCTTGTTGCCTTGTTTGACGTCCTTGCCCTCCAAACATCTCAAGGAGATTGTAGAGCATTTCGGTGGCAGTCTCGATGTCACGATGTTGCTCTTTCAGCATATTGTTCATAGATGCCAAGATATAGCACCTCACAATCTCATCGGATCGAAGCCAGGCCGCTAAGGCGTCATTGTCCTCTTGAGTTGAATCATCATTCGTCAGAGGAGGACACGGGGTGGTGAGTACCCATTTGCGCGTTTCAATGGTAGGTATTATGTCGAGGTTACGTTTCGAGTCTATGTAGTTTTCGTTTTCGAGTTTGTTCGAGGAAAGAATGAAAGAGAGAGAGTTGGGAGACATATTGCCTATAAAAGTTGAAACAAGTTTATGATTAGTCTTTGGTTTAGGATTTAAGTTTGTTTAAGACTTTATAAAATCCAAAGGTGTTATGAACGAAATGACACTTTACTCCTTCGAGGGAAGGCCGCAACGAGTCTCCTTTCATAAGTAAATGACTCATCATTAATGCATAGCCAAGATGTCAATACATCAATTTTGACTAGCCACCTTGTAAATTGGTTTGATCACTCACATCCTTTCGCAGGGCCTCGAGGGAGGATTACTAGGGATTGAGTCTAAGTGTGTAACCAACCACTTAGTCCAAAAGATTGACTTTGAAAAACAATCCGCCGAGGGGAGGTCTTGTCATCATCGTCTCACTCTCGGACGTAGCTCATTGAGCAATGATCAGAGCAAAGCGCCCTTGAGTACTCTCATTTAAGAGAGGGCCACGAGGGTGACTCTTAGTCCGGTGACACTTGCACTTTTCATTAGTGTTGGGGATCGTGGGTTACAAACAACAAGTATAACCGTCCCACTTACTTTTTGGAGTTGGTTCATCGACTCTTTTAAGTTCGGAAACAAATTTCCTAGTTAGAGAGCGACAGAGCGGACAACTAGAAGAGAATCCTAGATCGACATGTTCAGAGCAGTATTAGTGCATAAAGGCACAACGTACATACTCGATCTTTTCCTATTTTCTATTTCGGGAAAGTGCGTGAGGGAAGTGTGAGCTTCAACTCACTCGAACACTTGAACGTTTGATATTACACATCTTTTTATTTTTCGGCTTGTCTACTAGGAGACCTCCCACTCAAATTTTCAAGAGCATATAGATTTTGAACATATGTGATATAGATATAGTTTTGAAAACATTTTGAAAATTTATTTGATTTGGATGACAAAATATTTTCAAGTTTGAAAGTGAAAACGGTTTTTCAAAATTCAAACTAGTTTTGTAAAAATTCAATTTCAATTAAACTTTCAAAAATCAAAACATTTTAATCTTACACATCATGTTTATAATCATATGAAAAACATTTTTGCTCATGAAAATTTTCTCATTAGAGTTCTATAACTCATGGTAGTGGGGTTTGAAAATCCGGATTTCTAAAAAACTGGAGTTTCAGACAGCCGCGCACCTTGGAGTAAAATCACCATATCTCGCGGCTCCGATGTCCTTTTGAGCCGAAGCCGGTGGCATTAGACAGAGGATAGACAGAGCTTTAATTTGATTCAAGAATCATTAAATTTAGATTTCTGAGCAGAGAGTTATGCCACTTTTAATGCGGGTTTACTCCAGCTCGAATAAAAAGAAATAAATTAAAGCTTGGTCCTTTTTAGGTGCGAAAAAGAATTGAGTGTAACGGAACGTTTTAAGATGTTGTTTAAAGCTTTTATTTGTGTTTTATTAGCAGGGTAATAACATAGAATAAAAGAAATAACAACATGCATAAAACGATTCAAGTAAAAATAAGAAACTAGCAAGATATCAAAACTAGTCACAAAATTTTACTCGAAATTTCTCAAACCTTTAAAACACGTTTTTCAATATAAAAAATTAAAAATTTTAGAACTGATTCTAATGTGTTTTAAAAACATCCCAAACTCATAGAAAATCAACATGCTTTTTAATTTAAAGGCAAGAGCATTAAATTAAAAAAAATCTAAGATTACAATTCTTACTTGTCACAAAATTAGTAAACTTTCGAAAACGATTTTCAAGCTCATAATTTAAAAAAAACATGTACATGCATCTCTTTGACCATAGCTCTGATACCATTTGTTGGAATCGATCTAGGGTTTAAGAAAATAATTAACGCTTCGGGAAGCGGCGGAATTTTAAAAATTTTCTTTTTCAAGTAAAAACAGTTTTTACTAACCTAGACAAGTGCAAGTACATGTAATTAAAAACTAATATGAGCTAAGAAGTTTACTAACCTTTCTTGAAGCTTGAATTTTGAGAAGCTTTTGGAAAGTTGCAACGCTCGTCTCCCTCGCAGCACGTCTCTCTTCCTTTCATCGGCACCTCAAGCAACCACGAAAGTTTCTATCACTAAATCACTCGAAATAAAGGAATTAGTGAGTGGGCACTTTTAAACACGACGACTCGTGAACAAGTCTCAGAGTCGAAGAGCTAAAACCACTAGGTCAAATGAGGACCTAGGTGCCAAAACAAAAACCGAAAATAACTAGAGGGAGAGAGAGAGGATCGGCCACAAGGTCTAGAGAGAGAAGCTCTCAATCTCTAACTTATGTGGGATGACTAGAATGAGAGGAATGAGGCCTCTATTTATAGGGGAGGCATGAGCAAATCTTATTTCCTCTTTTCTACCCATGTTGGACGTTCATGACATGTCATGCAAGTCCTTGGATTTGTTTCCTCATTTGTTCTCTCTTAGTTGGCCGAAAATGCACTTTCCTTCTAAAGGAAATTTGTTTCCTCTTTTTCTTTTGGCAAGTATCTTCATACATCAATGCACAAAATAAACTCTCTTTCCCACTATGGCATGAACGAAATTCAGCCTTATTTTCCTTGGGTTGGACGAAATTTGAGCTTCTAGAAGGAGCTTCTAGATGTTTCTTCAATTGTTCATGACAACATAAGAAAAGCCCATTAAGAATTTTCAAGTAAAATTCTATGAAATGAAATTAATCCTCAAGGCCCAATTACACTAATTTGGCTGAGTAATATTTATTTCATTTGTCATCATATGACAATGTCAAAAATAATTTATTGACATTCATTTCGTCCTATGTCCAAAAAGACTAAAATACCCTTTTGACAATTTTCGTAAAACTTGTCTCGTTTTTGTTTTGACTTAGCTTCTAGTTTAACTATTCCTAATCGATGTGATTCGTGACAGTGACCTCATGGATCCAAATGAATAAAGCTTGAGCTAAACACTTGGACTCAAAAGTTCACAAACCTTTTCCAAGTTTAGCTTAATGCCAACTGACTCCACTAAAGAGTTGACACTGAAAATCTCTCGGTTCAAATGAATTTATTTTCTACTCAAGAATTCAACCAAATTATGATGAGCGGATCCACTGAATATTATCTATGTTTACCCTTCATGAATGTCATCAGCTAGTCGGGATTTACTAAATTACCATTTTACCCTTCTAGCTGTTATTTCCTCAACTCCTTTGTCGCTTGTGAATAAGTTAGAAACAATGTATTGACGAGGAGCTAACAAGTCACATTGTTTCATCCAAAAGAGTCAGGACTCAATTTGGACACTGGCCAGTTCATTTATTCACACTCCAAGGAACAAAGCATGAGGTGACATACATTGCATTTCAGCAATCTTGTACATGAATTCCATATCTATGAGAACTTCACAAAGTTACTCATGACAGACTCACAACTTAGTACTTCGCCAATAGGCCTTGTTCGGAATCACATAGTGAGTCCGAACTTTGACTTTCTCAAATGAGAATACTAAGGTGTGAAATGGCATGTCTCATTTCAGGATTAAGGTAAGCATGATGCAATTCATACATAGTGACTTCGAGACATAAGAGGTTAAATGGTTTGTTCTTATATTGTCTCTAGAAGTGCACTGGTCAATTCAGTACCTTCGGAAGATACCTAGAAGAACTATAGAGTCCCCAACTCTCAATGCCTCATAACCAGACATCATAGATTCTTCTAACAATCGTACTGAGGTCAATAGTCCTTTGACCCTAAGATTGCGAATATATCGTTTTAAGCAAACTACGAAGAGTTTGTTCATGCAAATCTACATTTGTCTCTTCGTAAGTTGTTAAGTTTGTTTATGGACTAAAAGACTAAGGTTTTATCATAAAGCTTCAAACAAAGAAAGAATGAATGAACGTTTCAACTTTATTATTAAATGAATAAGCAATTACAAGCAAGAGTCTTCGTAAGACTATATGACATCAAATGTACATAAATAGACACTACTACTCTTCTTGTGGGCACCATTGACAACAATAAGTCCTCGTGCCGATAATACACATGACTCCTCGAGTTGAGATCACCCCTAGAGTGAGTTTCGAGTCCATGAGTCGACTGATAAGTCCTCGTGCTGACTCTTCACATGACTCCTCGAGTTGAGGTCACTCCTCGAGTTGAGTTTCGAGTCCACGAGTCGGCTGATAAGTCCTCGTGCTGACTCTTCACATGCTCCTCTAGTTGAGTTCCGAGTCCACGAGTCGACGTATAAGCCCTCGTGCCGACTCTTCACATGACTCCTCGAGTTGAGTTCCGAGTCCACGAGTCGACTGATAAGTCCTCGTGCCGACTCTACACATGACTAGCCCTCGAGTCGACCTTACGCGTAACTCCTCGAGTCGAGTCTATTCCTTGAGTTAAGTCCCAAACCCACAAATCGCGTTGAAAGTCCTCGTGTTAGACATGCACTACTTCTCGACTCATCAATAACCGATAGACTCACAAGTCTCGATGACAAATCTACGTGCTCTCCTACAAGCAGCAGGAAAGTTGTCCCTGACGATTTGCTTAAGTCGCCCCTAACGGCTCACCAAAATTTGCTCTACGACGCTCTCGTGAGAGAAAGAATGGGCCAATTGAGTCCCCAAACGTGACACACGCACCGTGGCGTCACGCTAAGAAGGGCACAAGACTTAACCCAAGAGACTCAACCCGAAAATGGGACCAGTGCAGTAAGGTGCCACACTCGCCGGAGGATCAAGTCTACACCCAACCCCGCCTATCACATGACACGCACACCCAAGGGTTCCACGCTCATAAGGTGGTGTGGTCGCGCTCGCCGCCCAGCTGGTGCACCAATAGGGAGCGAGTCACATATGGGTTTCAAAGGCGTGCGCCCGACGGACAAAACTGGTCTAGCTAGCGTCCACGGAAAACCCGGTCACGCTATGTGGCACCGAGGCCCCTCGAGGCCCAAGCCGCGCAAATGGATTACGCCTTCGTTGGTAAATCGAGAAAATAAGCCGCGTACCCACAAACCATGCAAATCGATTACGCCTTCATTGGTAAGTCGAGAAAATAAGCCACGCACCACAAAGCCATGCAAATCGATTACGCCTTAATTGGTAAGTTGAGAAAATAAGCCACGCACCGCCAAGCCGTGCGAATCGATTACACCTTAATTGGTAAGTCGAGAAAATAAGCCACGCACTGACAAGGCTTGCAAATCGATTACACCTTCGTCGGCAAATCAAGAAAATAAAACGCGCATCAACAAAACCATGCGAATCGAATACAATAGTATATCGAAAACATAAGACACGTAAAATGAAAGACAACCAAATACCGTCCCTCGCCACGCACCAAAGCCGTCCCTCGCGACACACAAAAGCCATCCCTCGCGACACACAAATACCGTCCCTCGCGACACACAAAAGCCGTCCCTCGCGACGCCGAAAAGCCATCCCTCGCGACGCACAGAAGCTCTCCCTCGCGACGCATAAATACCGTCCCTCGCGATGCACAAAAGCCATCCCTCACGACGCACAAAAGCTGTCCCTCGCGACGTATAGAAGCCGTCCCTCATGACGCACAAATGCCGTCCCTCGCGATGCACAAAAGCCGTCCCTCGCGACGCACAAAAGCCGTCCCTCGCGACGCACAAAAGCCGTCCCTCGGGACGCCCAAAAGCCGTCCCTCGCGATGCACAAAAGCCGTCCCTCGTGACGTACAGAAGCCGTCCCTCACGAGGCGCAAAAGCCGTCCCTCGCGATGCATTAAAAGCCCTTTTACTATGCGCTCACGAAACCCATAACGTTCGTCCCATGTCCGCACGTCAGTGCAAGTACTGAGTTTCCACTCGTCCCACGCTCGACCGGAAACTCGCGGGGCTAATGTTATCGGCCCGTCTCGGACCGACGAGGACAAAAGTGTCACTACAACCCACACGACCGGCGCGAGGCCTTGGACGGCCACCAGACGGCAAAACCTTGCCTCGGCCGTGGGCCGGCCCAAGGATGACTCGGCCATTGGCCGGCCCAAACCAATGGCCGGCCCAAGGTTGACTCGGCCATTGGCCGGTCCAAACCCTTGGCCGGCCAATGGCCGACCCAAGTTTACCCGGCCATTGGCCGGCCCAACCCTTCAGCCGGCCAATGGCAGACCCAGTTCACCTGGCCATTGGCCGACCCAAACCTTCAGCCGGCCAATGGTCGACCCAAGTTCACGCGGCCATTGGCCGGCCCAACCCTTCAGCCGGCCAATGGCCGAGTCAAGCTTCACTCGGCCATTGGCCTGCCCAAACCTTCAGCCGACCAATGGCCGACCCATGTCACCAGGCCATTGGCCGGCCCAAACCTTCAACCGGCCAATTGGCAACCCAAGCTTAACTCGGCCATTGGCCGGCCCAAACCTTCAGCCGGCCAATGGCCGACCCAAGCTTCACTCGGCCATTGGCAGGCCCAAACCTTCAGCCGGCAGATGGCCGACCTAAGTTCAACCGGCCATTGGCCGGCCCAAACCTTCAACCGGTCAATGGTCGAGCCAAAGACTCACTCGGCCAAGGGGTTGCCCGAAACACCCCTTGGTCGCCTATAAATATGGAGTGTTATCGGCCTGACCCCGATCACGGCCGATCAAAGGCGAAACGACGGTAAAATGCACCCCGGCGGCTTGCTCTGGCCATCGGCCGGCCCTAAGGCCATCCTCGGCCAATGGTCGGCCCAGTATCCTCGGCCATTGGCCGGCCCAAGGGCCAGCCTCGGCCAATGGCCGAATCTAAGCTATCCTCGGCCATTGGCCGGCCCAAGGGCCAGCCTCGGCCAATGGCCGGGCCTAAGCTATCCTCGGCCATTGGCCGAGCCTAAGATATCCTCGGCCATTGGCCGGCCCAAGGGCCAGCCTCGGCCTATGGCCGAGCCTAAGCTATCCTCGGCCATTGGCCGGCCCAAGGGCCAGCCTCGGCCAATGGCCGAGCCCAAGTTATCTCCGGCCATTGGCCGGCCCAAAATCCATCCTCGGCCAATGGCTGAGCCTAATGCACCCACTCGGCCAAGGGGTTTCCCAAAACGCCCCGGGGTGCCTCCCCTGGTCCAGGTAATCCGAATTTGAGTACTGAAACGCTGTCGAACCTCGCTTGTTTCTCTCAAGTCTCGGCCTCTAAACACCTAAACCCTCTATATCCACCTCAATCCTACTAATGTTGAGCGTCGAAGAGGTAAACAGAGGCAACCCCTCTGTTTCCCCTTTGTAGTTCATCGTTACCTTCTCTTGCAGGACGAACGACGGACGAGGCAAACACCAATCATAGCTAAGGGAAGACTCGGGAGACCGAGTCCGAAACGCTCAAGCCCGAACGCGACCACTTCGTCCGGCCTTGGATCGAACCGTTTGGGGCTTCTAAATAGTTGTCCAAAAAATAGCGACAACATTTTGGCGCTAGAAAGAGTGGACCACCGACCTTAGCACGCTCTCCTTTCCATTCCTCAGTCTCACTACGTCTACGACTCTCGAAAGATGAGTCACATTCCCACGACCTCCGTTGGCACTCGAGCGACGAGCTCGAGGTACTGTCTCCGAAGCCTCGCTCACCATCTTGAAGGGCAACCTCGTGATAACGAGAGCCAGCCCCAAGACCCGGCGAACGACCCCGATGCTGCGCTCCGAGAGGACACGGCCCGGCGGCTCGCAGAGCTTCTAGACCGTCCCGACGTCGACGGCTCGCTCATCGCCAATCTCCTCGGCTATGACGTCGAGGATAGTCCGCCTGAGATGACTCCGACCCCGACTATGTGGGGGAGTCAAGGACCGATGAGGCAACGCCAAGCCTCGCCCCGTCGCGGTCCGAGAGGGCGAGCGGTGACGTGGCCAGATCGGCCCGGCAGCAGGCACGATCATATTCCCGAGGACTCGCCCCTTCGGTTCCAAGAGGCGGCCGGACACGGCCCCTCGTCGAGGAGAGAGCGACTCTGGTGGACGATGGGGCCGATAGCCAAAGCGCCCGCCGAACGGTCCGACCAAGGGCGACCTCGCCCCGCCACGCGCCAAGTGTGGACCTTAGAGAGCGCCTCACGGCGCAGAGAAACTCCCGAGGGGAGGATCTCCGTCAAAGGCTCAATTCTCGGAGGGACACTCTCCCCGCCGTGACTCTCGGCCGACCTCAAGCCAACGCCGGAGACCAAGCATCCAACGAGCGCCAACAGGCGACTCACGCGGTCCCGGCGGCCAGCCCGAATAACGGGCTCGACATGGTCACGATGATTCAAAGCCTCCAAAACCAAATCATCGAGATGAGGGAATCGGGGAGGCAAAGGCCTTACGGAGGGATCGAGGAGTCGTACTCTCCCTTCGCCGCTCAAATCCTCGCGCAGCCTTGCATGGGGAACTTCAAATTGGCGTCCATCCCTCCCTACGATGGACGTACGGACCCGAACTTCCACATCCAACACTACGAGACGTGGATGACAATGCAAGGACAGACGGACGCCACCCTCTGTCAAGCCTTCAGCCTGACCCTTACAGGGTCGGGATTCGAATGGTTCCGAAGTTTGAGACCGGGGAGCATCTCGTCCTTCCGGGCTCTGCGAGAGGCTTTCCTTGCGCGATTCGCCACTCTCGTGGCGTAAAAGAAATCAAAGACCCACCTCCTCTCCATTTGGCAAGGGAGAGACGAGACGTTGAGACAAAACCTCGCTCGCTTCACCGAGGAATCTCACTAGGTCAAAGGGTTCGACGACAAGGATGCCATCACGGCAATCACTGAGGGAGTTCGCACGAGTGACTTCCTCAAGTCTATTGTCGGAAAAGTCCCGCGGGACATGGCGGAGCTAATGTCGAGAGCCCGCACGTATATGGGAATCGAGGACTATCTCGACGGCCGAGACGGCCGGAAGTCAGGGGGACAGGGTAGTCGCCGCCGCGACGACCAAGACGGAGATCGCCCCGACCCTCGAAAGAGGAGGAACAAGGGAGGCCAGGCCTCTAACGGTCGCTCCCTCCCCGGGCCGAGACCATCTCATGTCGATAGCTTCCGAATGTTTTCGACATTCACCCCCCTGAACACTCCGCAAGAGCGGATCTTGGCTCTGCACCGTGACAAGCTAGGAAGTCCAACTCCTCTCACGAATGATCCCGCGAAGACGGATCGAAGCAAGTACTGTGAATACCATCAAGATAACGGGCATCTAACGTCTGAATGTTATCAACTCAAGCGTCAGATCGAGGCCCTGATTCAAGATGGGAAATTGAAAGAATATGTCCTGAGAACGGTCGGGACGGTCGCGGCGCACGGAGAGCGCCCGCGGCAAGAAAGGAAGGGTCCGACGACGGTGACTGTCACGGACCGAGCAGCAGTTGAAGAACCAGAAAGCTCGCAACTGCACGTTGTGGGCTCGATCATGGGCGGCCCGGAGTTCGGAGACTCGGCCACGCAAAGGAAGAAGTACGTGCGTGAAGTTTCCCAAGGGAAAATAGCGCACTACATCAACCACACGTACGAGGCTCCTCCTCCGACCCCATTCGAGTCCATGTTTTTTACTGGCCAAGAGGCGGCGCGAGTCCTCCACCCACACAACGACGCGATAGTCGTCTCGGCCCCGGTCGCCAACAACCTAGTATGGAGAATCCTAATCGAAAATGGAAGCTCCGCCGATATAATCTTCAAGTCGGCGCTGGACAGGATGAAGCTATCCGGAATGAGACCGACCCCGATCTCGACTCCACTCTTCGGCTTCTCCGGGGAGAGGGTCATGACGGAGGGAACCATCGACCTCCCGGTCACTTTCGGGACACCGGGGGGGCTCGAGGTCACCCACATCGTGTCGTTCCTGGTCGTGGACCAACCCGCTGCTTACAACATCATAATCGGACGCCCGACCCTCAATCGGTTGAAGGCCATTACGTCCACTTACAACCTGATGATGAAATTCCCGACCGACAATGGAATAGCCATGATGTTGGGAGACCAATCGATGGCAAGAATGTGCGACATCCAAGGCGTGGACGGGAAAGAAAAGGGAAATATGGTGAGCACCGTCTTCCAGCTCGGGGACAAGCTCCCATGCAAGATAGAGGAAGGAGGCACGTTCGGGGAACTGGACCAAAGGGACGATGTCGAGCGTCGAAAGGTGGAGACACCGGACGACCTCGTTCCCGTCGTGTTGGACGACACCAAGCCTGACCAAGTAGTCAAGGTAGGCGCCCAACTCACGTCCGAGGTCCGAACCCAGCTCGCCGCCTTCCTCCGCGAATTCAAAGATGTCTTTGCGTGGACACACGCCGACATGCCGGGGATCGACCCCGAGATAATGGTTCACCATCTCAACGACGACAAGAGAGTGACTGAGCGTGTCCAACCACGATGGGCGTTCAGCGGAGAGAGGTACCAAGCCATTGGTGAAGAGGTTGACAAACTTCTCGCCGCTGACTTCATCAGGGAAGCGGAGCACCCCAAGTGGGTGTCCAATGTGGTGATGGCAAGAACCCAAACGGGAAGTGGTGGATCTGTATCCACTACAAAGATCTCAACAAAGCCTGCCCGAAAGATAGCTTCCCTCTCCCGAGGATCGAGCAACTTGTGGACGCCACGGCGGGCCACGAGCTATTGAGCTTCATGGATGCCTACTCAGGCCACAATCAGATCCGCATGCACGAGCTGGATCAGATCAAGACCACCTTTGTTACGAACCGCGGACTCTACTGCTACAAGGTCATGCCCTTTGGCCTCAAAAACGCGGGAGCTACGTATCAAAGACTTGTGAACCGAATGTTCGCCAAACAAATTGGCAAAACTATGGAGGTCTACGTGGACGATATGCTCGTCAAAAGCCTCAAGGCCCACGACCACGTTCGAGACCTTAGAGAGATGTTCACAATCCTACGACGCTACAGAATGAAGCTCAACCCCAACAACTGCGCTTTTGGGGTTGAGTCCGAAAAATTCTTGGGCTACATGGTTAGCCGCCGCGGGATCGAGGCTAACCCCGAGAAGATTAGGGCGATCTTAGAAATTAGGTCGCCACAAAAAGTGAAAGAAGTTCAGAGTTTGACGGGAAGGATCGCCGCCCTGACGCGATTCGTTTCCAAAGCCACCGATAGGTGCCAACCGTTTTTCAAGGCATTGAAGAAGATCGACAGGTTTGTATGGACGGAGGAGTGCGAGGAAGCGTTCCGCGAAATGAAAGCCTATTTCACCTCCCCCCCCTTCCTGGAAAAACCAAAGGATGGCGAGACCTTATATGTCTACCTCGCGGTTTCCGATAGGGCCATGAGCGCAGTTCTCATACGCGAAGAAGACAAGGTGCAATGGCCGGTCTACTACGTTAGCAAGGCGCTCCTCGACGCCGAGACCCGATACCCAGAAATCGAGAGGTTGTCCCTCACCCTTATCATGAGCGCGAGTAAGCTCCGACCCTACTTCCAAGCGCAACCCATCGTGGTACGCACGGGACATCCCATCGAGAAGGCCCTGCAAAAAGGGACCTCCTCTCGAATGGCCATATGGTCCCAGGAGCTGGGCCAGTACGGGGTCGAGTTCCAACCGAGAACCGCCATCAAGGGCCAAGCCCTCGCCGACTTCATAGCCGAATTCACAAGTGCACCCTCGACCGATGAGGGGGACAAAGGTAATGAGAACAGGGAAGACGAGAAGAACGACCACAGCGAGTCGTCGAAGATGAGGACCAACGGCCCGATAGGGCCGGTATGGGACTTGCACGTAGATAGCGCGTCAAACGCCCGGGGGGCTGGCGCCGGCGTTGTGCTCACAAATCCCGATAGGGAAAAATTGAGATACGCCCTGCGGTTCGAGTTCAAGGCTTCCAACAACGAGGCAGAGTACGAGGCTCTGATCGTTGGCTTGGAGCTGGCGAACAAGCTAGGCGTCCGAGACCTGCGCATCCACTGCGACTCGCAGTTGATCGTGAACCAGGTTAAGGTCGACTACGCAGCTAAAGAGCCAAACATGATCGCGTACTTGTCTAAGACCCAAAAGAACCTAGAGGCCCTGTCATGGTTTGAGATCGTCCAAGTTCCCCGAGAAGCGAACATTGACGCTGACACCCTGGCACGCCTCGCGTCCGGGATAGACGAGGAGGGAGAAGGCAGCGCCCCGATAGAAGTATTGACCCGACCCTACATCTCGAGAGACGACGTAGGGGTAGTTGACGGGACTCCGCCCGCCTCGTGGATGACGCCGCTCGTGGAATTCCTTAAGCGAGGAGTCGTCCCCGAAGACAAAGAAGAAGCCAAAAGGCTGAGAAGCTTGGCGCCGAAATACACAATGAGGGAAGACATCTTGTTCAAGAGAGGCTACTCCATGCCACTCCTCCGTTGCTTGACCGAAGTCAAGGCAAAGAAAGCACTCCGCGAAGTGCACGAATGGGTGTGCGGAAACCATGCCGCCGGACAATCTTTGGCATTGAAACTCCTAAGACTCGGATATTTTTGGCCAACCTTGAAACAGGACTCCCACGAGTGGGCCAAAAAATGCGACAAGTGTCAAAGGTTCGCCCACATCCCGCGCCAAGAGCCTGCCCCGCTATGCCCGATCGTTGTGCCGCGACCCTTCGCGAAGTGTGGAATCGACCTCATCGGTGAGCTGCCCATGGCCCCGAGGCAATACAAGCATGCGATCGTGGCAATCGACTATTTCACGAAGTGGGTAGAGGCCTAACCACTGGCGAAGATCACCGAGGCGAACACGACGAGCTTCATCACGAAGAACATCGTCTGCCGCTTCGGGATCCCCGCGTCGATTATGACCGACAACGGAAAGCAATTTGACAACGCGCGCCTCCGAGACATGTGCAGGTAATTGGGCATTAGCAAGACTTTCTCTTCTCCCCGCCATCCACAAGCCAACGACCAAGTCGATGCGGTCAACAAGACGATCAAAGAAAACCTGAAGAAGAAGCTAGAAGAGAGAAAGGGGGCTTGAGCCGACGAGCTTCCCATGGTCTTGTGGGCATACCAAACCACCGCTCGAAATGCAACCGGCGAAACCCCTTCCACTCTCGCGTTCGGCGTCGAGGCCGTGGTACCCGTCGAGACCAAGCTATCAACCTTGCGCATCGAGGAGTATGAAGAAGCCGCCAACGACGACGCTATCAGGCTCGAGTTAGACCTCATAGATGAGAGGAGGGCGGACGCACTCTCCCGCCTCGCCGCACAAAAGAGAAAGGTCGAGAGGTACTACAACTCCAAGATAAGGTTGCGGAAGTTCGCCGATGGAAGCCTCGTCCTTAGAAGGGTGTTCCAAAACACCAAGGTGCAAGGCGCGGGAGTTCTGGGCCCCACCAGGGAAGGCCCGTACCGTGTGCGCCAAGCCATCCACAACGGCACGTACGAGCTCGAGAACCTAGAGGGACTCGTATTCACGCATCCGTGGAACGCGGAGAACCTACGGCAATACTACCAATAGAAGCCCGTTACCGATCGCTTTATGTTTGTTGTTTTCATCTTATTTTTTATTTTAGCAAAGACGATTTTAAATTTCAAGAACGGCCAACGGCCTGGGAATGTAATTGTTAACTATTTCGACATAATAATTGAATTACATTTCGCTTCAAAACATTTATCCTATTGTATTATAATTTCTAGTCTTCTCTACGAGTACACAAGAAACTCGGGGGGCTAACGAGGATAACATGCACTATTTTCAATTTTTCGCGCGGCATTCGCACGATTCCATGTTTTACGCGCCAAGAGGTAGCAAAACGTCAACAAATCGGATCCGCGCACCGGACCTCCGACCCTCGCGCGACGCTCTCGCACGATTCGATGCCCCACGTACCGACAGGTAACGAGGCGTTGGCCGATCACGTCCGCGCACCGGACCGTCGATGCCGGTAGTCAAAACCCAAAACGTGACACGCGTACCAATACGTACCACGCTCACTGGGAACTACGTTTACAACAAACCCATCTTGGTGCAAGATGCGCACGCCGATAGGTAGCGTTCCCACCGGAGGATGGGCGCGACAGCCGCCCAGCTCGCATACGCCGATAGGCAGCGAGTCAGGAATGGATCGCAGAGAGTCGCACCCGCCGGATGAAACTGGTCTAGCCAGCGTCCACGGGAAATTTTGCCACCGGATGTCGCAGTAAGCCTTGCAAACCGATTACGCTAGACATAGTAAGACGGATTCGTAAGACACACACTAATCGGATTGCGCAAATCGATTACGTATAAGACGCATAATACGAAAGCAAACGATGTTGCATAAAACAACTTAAAGAATGCGAGACTACGACGAATATCCAAGAAAGAAATCATAAGCGAATATCCGAAAGGAAACATAATGCAAGCGCTAAACAAGTGCGCGAAATTGGCTAATCTGAGCCGAAGTCGATCTGCTCCTCATCGTCCTCGGGGCGGGGGGCTCCCGACCCGTCAGTCGCCTCTCAGTCAAGCAGGCGGTTCGTCGATTGAGCCGCCTCCGCGGGAACGTGGGAACGCGGGTCGTCTTCCTGCGGCTCATCATCCAAGGGAGGGAACATGGCGTCGAAGAAGGAAAACGTGGTCCCACGAGACGCGTTCTCCTTCGCGGTCGCATCTCGGACCCGTATGGCCGCCTCATAGCGGGCCACCTCCAGTGCGAGGTCCCAGTCGTCCTCTAGGTCCGTCTTGGTTCGCACGGCGTCGTCCTTCTCCTCGACGAGGGTCTGCACCTCCGCCTGCAAAGAATCCCTCTCCCTCTCGACCTTGACCCGAGAGATCTCGCTCGCCGATAGTCGAGCATGGACGATGCTCAGCTCCTCATCCCGGCTCAAGAGTGCCGCCTGGAGTTTCTTTGTCTCCCCTAAGAAGGTGTCAGCCGCCTGCTCCGCCTTCTCCCGAGATGCCTGCTCGGCCATGCGAAGCGATTTCTCGGCCGCCGATTCCCCGCGAACTCGCTCCAACTCCTCTTCGAGCACTTGAAACTCTCGGGCAGTACGGACCCCCGCTAGAGCGGCAGCATGGGCGGCCTCCGCACTCTCCTTGTCCTTCTCCATGATCTGCATGCACCGCAACAGGTCCCGGAGAATGCGGTCACTCCGCTCTTGGTGTGCGAGCATCTGCGGGAACAAGTGATATACGCATAATCAGAATAAGTATAATGATTACACATGAGACGAGCAGACGAGTCATACCTTTCGGGCGTCTCCGATCCCATTATGGAAATGCTCAAGGTCGCTCGTCGTCAGCAGACCCTTGAAATCCCGTAGAGAGGTTTCAAGGATCCCTCGGGAGCACTGGTCCCTCAGCTCTGCCGCCTCCGCTAGGAGCATCGATTCCATGCCGTCCGGCGCCGCCGATGTGTGGGCGCGCATGTGGCCGGAGGGTGATCCGAAGGAAGTTAACGACGACGGTCGCTTGTTGGAAGAGATCGCCTCGTTCCTCGACCCCCGTGGCGAGCCTCGGCTTGGGGACGAGCCGCGGTCGTAGCGTCGACGGTAGGTGCCACTCTCGGCACTTGTGTGCGCGATCGATGTCATCGGGTCATGGTACCTGAAAAGGAGAAATGGCATCAGTTGGTTAGAACGTAACAATAAGCGTAAGACAACGAAAAGTGCGATAACGCGAAAGCATATGCACGGTTAGTACCCCCCGCATCGGGGGAAGGGGCAGACGAACCCCCCGCCTCGGATTCAGGATCCTCTGCAACCTCCGCGCCGAGACCAAAGCATGGAGCAGCATCATCACCAGGCACGAACCACCCAGTCCTCGCCATTAGGTCCGGGGAATCGAACAATGACCCATGCCGCCTCGAGTCCGGGATCGCCTTGATTACAGCTACGAGTTCGGAGTGCTCGGCATCCCCGACGGAGGGAAAGTCGGTCACGGGCCCAAACGTCAGAGGTGCTGCCCCGAAAGCCGATTTGGACACCCACACCCAAGGGTACCGATGCTTCGTGGTAACCTTGGTAAGGATGGAGACACGCTTTCGAGGGCACGCATAATAGAAGCCCGATTTCCCCGGAACCCCGCGGACAACCACGAGGTCTTGAATGTCACCTGCAGTGATCGCCCTCCTCTTTGCTCGATAGAGCATCATATGGCACGCCGCAACAACCCTGTAGAAGGACGGAGACATCTGTGACGCGTGCACTCCCAATCGGATCAACAGCTTCTGGATCACTGGCTGAAAGGGTAACCGTAGCCCTCCGCGGAGGCTGGCCTCATGAATGGCGGCATACCCCTTTCGAGGGCGAGTCGGGAGATCGCCGGGCAATGGTCGCAGGATCGATATGGACGACGGGATGTCGTAGCGCTTCCTCAAACTCAAGAAACTGGCAAGCGAGAGCGAGCTAGGGATATCGATGCCCGAGCAGTCCAGGTCGCCTCGGATTATAGATCCCTCGATCGGGAAAGCCAAGGCTCGCGATTCCTCTTGCACAGTTAGGGAGACAGTGGCGGTCGATGTGGTGCGACGATCCGACGATTCGCTCGAGCCGGCCGGCCGGTCCCTGCCGCATGTGCCCGGCCCGGCGGGCCTTGTCTCCCCCGCGGTCGGCCCGGCAGTGGGCCCGTCGACGGCGCTTGGCCCTAACCCCGGCGGGCAATCCTCGGCAAGGGCCGTCCCATCCAGGTCCCCGCGATGGGTGCCCAGGACCAATAGGCCGGCCTCGCCAGCTCCCGACCCAGGTAAGAAGCCCGCTCGCGTGTTCAGACCCCCGCGCTGGGCACCCAGAGCCATTGGGCCAGCCTCGCCAGCACCTAGCCCAGGCGGGAAGTCCCCTCGCGCGCCCAGATCGCCCGGGCCCTTTGGGCTCTCTCCCGGCCCGTTGACGCTCGCACCTGGCTCGGCAGCGCGGCCCGGCCCGCCAGGTGGGGTGTCTTCGCGCGGCCCTAGCCCACCGGCCCCTAGGGCTAGGGCAACCACCGCCTCGGCCGCCGCCCCCCGACCGGCGCTGTCCGGCCGGCGTTCCTCGTCTCTGGCGCCGCCCGCCTCCAGCGGCCTCCCGCCGGCATCGCCCATCTCCGATCGGCCTCCACCGGTGCGCCCCTCCTCAGGGAAGACCTGGAACAGGCTGCCCGGGCCTCCCTCGCCGCCGCTCGCCTACCAATCAGCCCCGGTGTTGCCACCCAGGGCCGACGCAACGCTCCCGGCACCCGACTCGGCCGGCGCGACTCCTCCCGAGGTGGGCGCTCCCCCAGCGCCGCGTGGGCCTCCTCCTGCGACGCCGCCAGCGCAGAGAGCGCCGACCAAGGCCGGCGCACCATCGCTCGGGCCCGCCTCGCCGAGCCCGTCTTCGCCCAGGCCGCGCGCATCCCCGGTGCTGTCTGGGTCTTCTCCGGCGACGCTTCCAGCGCAGACAGCACCGACGAGGGCCGGCGCACTGTCGCCCGGGCTCGCCTCGCCGAGCGCGCCTCCACCCAGGCCGCGCGCGTCCCCAGCGCCATCTGGGTCTCCTCCATTGACGCCTCAGGCGCAGACGAAGCCAGCGAGGGCCGGCGCACCTTCGCCCAAGCCCACCTCGCCGAGAGCGCCTCCACACTAACCGGCCCAGCTCTCCTCGGCGCCCGGCGCTCTTGGGCCGGCATCCCCCTGACGGCAGGGGCCGTCCCCGGTGCGCGTGTCTCCCTCCTCGTCGGCCAGCCATGTTTCCACCGAGTGAAAATCGCCCCCGGTCATCTCTGCCACTTGGTTGCTCGAAGAACGTAAAGGTGGCACGTTGTGGGTGACCAAAGGGGATGAGAATTGCGCCCAAAAATCATCTAAGTTCACGTCTTGATTCTCGAGCAAATGGAAGAGGTCATCTTCGATAGACCCACACCCCGACAAGTGGTTGGTAGGGTCCATTGACACGTGCAACGATACGAGACGTACGGAAAATGATGCGACCTAAAGAAAAACAATAATTAAAAGGGTTCGAGTCAAACCTTTTCACGACGGGTTGCTCCGGTGGACCGACGGCGGGAAGAATCTTGAGTTTACCGCACGAGTTTCACTCGGCGATAAACTCGGGGGGCTAATGTTATCGACCTGACCCCGATCACGGCCGATCAAAGGCGAAACGACGGTAAAACGCACCCCGGCGGCTTGCTCCGGCCATCGGCCGGCCCTAAGGCCATCCTCGGCCAATGGCCAGCCTAGTATCCTCGGCCATTGGCCGGCCCAAGGGCCAGCCTCGGCCAATGGCCGAGTCTAAACTATCCTCGGCCGTTGGCCGGCCCAAGGCCAGCCTCGGCTAATGACCGAGCCTAAGCTATCCTCGGCCATTGGCCGGCCCAAGGCCCAGCCTCGGCCAATGGCCGGGCCTAAGCTATCCTCGGCCATTGGCCGGCCCAAGGGCCAGCCTCGGCCAATGGCCTAGCCCAAGTTATCTCCGGCCATTGGCCGGCCCAAAGGCCATCCTCGGCCAATGGCCGAGCCTAATGCACCCACTCGGCCAAGGGGTTGCCCAAAACGCCCCTTGGTCGCCTTTAAATACCGGGGTCCCTCCCCTGGTCCAGGTAATCCGAATTTGAGTACTGAAACGCTGTCGAAATCGTACCTCGCTCGTTTCTCTCAAGTCTCGGCCTCTAAACACCTAAACCCTCTATATCCACCTCAATCCTACTAATGTTGAGCGTCGGAGAGGTAAACAGAGGCAACCCCTCTGTTTTCCCTTTGTAGTTCATCGTTACCTTCTCTTGCAGGACGAACGACGGACGAGGCAAACACCAATCATAGCTAAGGGAAGACTCAGGAGACCGAGTCCGACACGCTCAAGCCCGAACGCGACCACTTGGTCCGGCCTTGGGTCGAACCGTTTGGGGTTTCTAAATAGTTGTCCGAAAAACAGCGACAACATGGAGGTCTATCCTCTCCCGAAAGGTAATCCATTTTTGAGTCCTGAAACGCTATCGAACTCATACTTCACTCGTTTCAGTCATCTTTGGCCTCTCACCCTCTAAAACCTCTATACTCCACCTTAATCCCACTAATGTTGAGCGTCGGAGAGGTAAACAGAGGCACCCCCTATGTTTTCCCTTCCTAGTTCACGGTTCCCTTATTCTTTTCAGGTATGCCGACGAACTCAAGGACCATTGACAGCTAAGGGGAGACTCGAGATATCGAGTCCGACACGCTCAAGCCAAAGCGAGACCACTTGGTCCGGCCTTGGGTCTAACCGCTTGAGGCTTCTAAATCGTTGTCCGAAAACGAGCAACAATAGCCGGTGATACACACGGGGTCGTAGAAGAACATTCCTTGCCCTTGCTGAGGTGTGCACGAGAAACTTCAAACTCCCGAATCTCCCTCCCTACAATGGGAAGACTGACCCTACTTATCACATTCAACATTACGAAACTTGGATGACGATGCAAGGCATCTCACCTGGGGCTCTATTCCAGGCTTTTAGTCTTACCCTCACCGGACCCGGTTTTGAGTAGTTTAAGAATTTAAGACCAGTGAGCGTCCAATCGTTCAAAGACCTGAAGGACATGTTCCTAGCACGGTTTGCTACGTTGATGGTTTAAAAGAAAACAAAGATGTACTTATGGTCAATCAGGCAAGAGAATACGAGTCCTTGAGACAGTATCTCACACGGTTCACCGCAGAATCAAAACAGAAAGGTTGACCCCATGGGTCCCATCTGGGAATTACACGTAGATGGAGCATCCAATGCTCAAGGAGCCGGCGCCAGCGTGATTTTAACCAATCTCGACCGGAAGAAGTTACGCTAGGCCCTCCACTACGGATTCGAAGCGTCCAACAACGAGGCCGAGTACGAAGCCCTCATTGTGGGGCTAGAGCTCACTCTAAAGGTCAACTTATAGAACGTACGAATACACTGTGGCTCGCAGTTGATTGTAAACCAGATTAAGGGCGACTACGTCTCCAAAGAACCTAACATGATCGCCTACCTGACAAAAACAAACGCCAAGCTAGATGCCTTCTCTTGTATTGAGATCTTACAGATCCCCAGGGAAGAGAACGCCGAGGCTGATGCTCTCGCTCGCCTCAGCTCTGGTATCATCGAAGACGGGTTAGGAGCTATTCCAGTCGAGTCTCTCTCGCGACCATCCGTCTCACGTGACGAGGTTGGAACGATTGAGAGCACCGCTCATCGACTTGGATGACTGCACTTACGGACTTCTTGCGAAGAGGGGCACTTCTCGAAGACTGAAAGAAGCCTAAAGGCTGAAAACCCTCGCATCTAAATATGTGTTGAGAGGCAAAGCCCTTTAAAAGCGCGGGTACTCAACCCCGCTGCCCTGATGCCTCGATAGCGTCGAGTCGACTAAGGTCCTCCGTGAAATTCACGAGGGCATCTGTGGGAACCACTCCACCAGGAGACCCCTTGCGCTCAAAGCGCTCCGACAAGGCTAAATCTGGCCCACAATGAAGAAGGACGCCTATGGCACGAATACAGAGCCCCAGGGGCATACCCAGGCGCGACATCTTAAGTTGCCAAATGGCACGAAGCCAAGTCGTTGGGCCACAGCACACTCTCGGCACACTTAACCGTCGGCCTAACCCGGCGTACTGATGTCGCCGTTCAATACGGGTCGATCAATCGCAGCAAGTTGCCCCTAGCAACAAATGCTGAGCAAACGCCTGACTAGGAACGAACGCCTCCCGCCTCGAATGCTAAACAACGATGAGTCATAACGCTAAACGAGCGGTGATTGAATCCCGACTAGGGACACGGACTTGCTAAAACTATTGGCGAGGGCACAAGTCCTTTGAGCCATAGCCGCTCACACAGAAGGCATATATGAGCAAAACCGCTCAAAATGAGATAGCATTCGACTTGAAGGCAATAAAAAATCTCATAAATTAAAAGGCTCCACTGCTCTAAATCCAATAAAGTACGCGCTAATTACAAATGTGCCGAAACACAAAAAAAAATCTTGAAAAAGGAAAAAAGCGAAGCGCTAACCATACTCGCTATATAAAGAAGAGCCACTTGGCTCAGAAAGCACCCTCATCAAGTAGGGGAAACAATGTGTTGAAGAAGTCAAAGGTGACCCCCGGGCCTCGTTCTCGATCGCCGTTGCCTCCCGACACTCCACCGCTGTGCTCAACGGGCCTCCTCTGTCCCTATGTCGTAGTCATCTTGGAAGTCCGACGCCCGTCGTTCCGCCTCGGCAAGCTGGGAAGAAAGGCGACCATTC
Source organism: Urtica dioica subsp. dioica (assembly GCF_054948205.1). Classification (NCBI taxonomy): domain Eukaryota; kingdom Viridiplantae; phylum Streptophyta; class Magnoliopsida; order Rosales; family Urticaceae; genus Urtica; species Urtica dioica. The sequence continues at coordinate 41,170,470 of NC_142759.1, read as the reverse complement.
TTCTCCGCCAGAGAGTCGCGCTCGCGCTCCGCCTGAACACACGCTGCTTCACTCGAAGTAAGCTGAGGATGAGATGTCTCAAGGCATTGGACCGGGCGTCGAGTTGTCTCCGGAGGTCGGCAACCTCGGTGCGAAAAATCTCCGCCGATCGGGATGCCACCTCGCAAGCTCGACGTTCTTCAGTCAGCTCCCCCGCCATCTTGGCTACCGATATTTGGGCTCCGTCGTATTGATCCCGGGCGATCTGGAGTTCCACCTTAGCCTCTCGAAGCTGGTCTTGAAGTGCCTCGAGCTCCGTCCCCGGGTGTGAGCCTTGATCGACCTGGGCCAGCCTAGACTTCGCCCGAGCATGCTCTTCTTGGGCGACTCCCAAGCGCCGAATGAAGTCATGCAGAATCCTGTCACTCCGCATGGTTCTCGTGTACGCCTGCGACGACAAAAGCAATGATTAAAAACAAACCTTCGCTTATAAGAGAATGAATAAGAATACTGACCCTTTGCGCGTCGGTAACCCTCCCACCCCCCCCCCCCCCCCCCCCCCTTAGAAGAAGGCAATGTCGCTCTTTGACACCACACCCTTCCACCAAGACAGGGGGGACTCCTCGAGATGTCGAAATCAGTCACCTCGGGACTCCATCGCCTCCAGCTCCATCGCCGAGTTCGCCCTCTTGGATTCGGAGCGCTCGTCGGAAGGCACTAAGGCCGAAGCCCTCTTCAACGAGGCGCGGGACTCTTGCTCAGCCGGGCAGGTAGCCTCCGCACGATCTTCTCTCGCCCTATGGTCAGCAACCCTATAGCGAATCTCCGCCATCCTCTCAGGGTTCCGAGAAGTAGAAGCCAAGTTCCGAGCTCTCCTCTTAGCAGCTGCACTAACTAAAACAACAAAAGGTCAGATTTCTGTTAACAAAGGAATCTTAGATCACAGAATTACCTCGAGAAGCAGGGACTGCTGGCTGAGCCTCGGGGCTAGGCGGCCTGCCCGCCCGGCGCGCCTCTTCGGTGCCCAAGGCAAAGGGCGGGAACCACACGGTAAGCGCCATCAACTCGGGAGAACGAAACCGCTCACCTGCCTTGCGGGCCTCCGACATCCCCGATATCTCCTTCACGAAGGGAAGCTCTGTCACCCCCTCATCTGCCAGGAAGTCCGCCAGGCGACCAAAGCGGACGGGCGCATCACCAAAGGCGTCTGTCGAGACCCACACCCACGACCTGCAACTGGGAAGGTCGCTATCATCGATCAACCTCACATTACCTCGAGCGCGGGCCATGTGAAAACCTGACTGCCCCGCCGCCGGGAACAGGGTAACCAGATTCCGTAAATCATCCACGGTCAAGGCACGTTGCGTCTGGCAGTGCCACTCCATGAAACACATAGCCAATAGGCGATAGAATGCTGGGCTGATCTGGCAGACATGGACCCCTAGTCGGGTCAAAATCCGCTGAACGATCGGCGGAAATGGGAGACGCAGCCCACAACCAAGGCTCCCAATCGTCACGGTCGCAAAAACGTTCCTCGAACGGGATGGCCGATCCTCAGGGGCAGGCCTAAGCATCCCCACCGCGGAAGGCATGTTGTACGTCTCCAGAAGCGTGCTAAAGACTCGGGTGGCGAGCGTGCTCGCAGCATCAACTGTTGGAATTGATCTAGGGTTTAAGAAAAAGTTTAACTCTTCGTTAAGCGGCGGAATTTTAAAAATTTTCTTTTACAAGTAAAACAGTTTTTACTAACCTAGACAAAGTGCAAGCACATGTAAATAAAAACTATTATGAGCATAGAAGTTTATTAACCTTTTTAGAAGCTTGAACGTTGAGAAGCTTTTGGAAAAGGTTGCAACGTTCGTCTCCCGTCACAGCACATCTCTCTCCCTTCCTCGGCAACTCGAGCAACCACGAAAGTTACTATCACTAAATCAGTTGAGAGAAAAAGGAATTAGTGAGTGGGCACTTTTAAACACTTCGACTTAAGAACGAGTCTTGAAGTCGCAGAGCTAAAGACTAGGTCAAATGAGGACCTAGGTGCCAAAACAATAAAACGAAATTGAATAGAGAGAGAGAGAGAGGATCGGCCAAGTTCTAGAGAGAGAGTCTCTCAAATCTCTTAAACTTGGATGAATGAAACAATGAGAATGAGGCCTCTATTTATAGGAGATGGATTACCTTCAAAAGGTAGTTTCTTTTTCTCTTTTCTCACCTATATGGACGTCCAACATGAGCCAATTAAGGCCTTTGATTTGTTTCCTCATTTAATTTGCTCTCTCTTGGCCGAAAATACACTTGCTTCTAGAAGCAAATTTGTTTCCTCTTTTTCTTTTGGCAAGTATCTTCATACATTAATGCACAAAATAATCTCTCTTTCATACCATGGCATGCACGAAATTTAGCCTCTCTTTTCCTTGAGTTGGACGAAAATAAGGCTTCTAGAAGGACCTTCTAGATGTTTCTTCATTTGTTCATGACAACATAAGAAAAGCCCACTAAGAATTTTCAATTAAAATTCTATGAAATGAAATTAATCCTCAAGGCCCAATTACACTAATATGGCTGAGTAATATTTATTTTATTTGTCATCATATGACAATGTCAAAAGAATTTATTGACATTCATTTCGTCCTATGTCCAAAAAGACCAAAATACCCTTTTGACAATTTTCGTAAAACTGTCTCGTTCTTGTTTTGACTTAGCTTCTAGTTTAACTATTCCTACTCGATGTGATTCGTGACAGTGACCTCATGGACCCAAATGAACAAAGCTTGAGCTAAATAGTTGGACTCAAAAGTTCACAAACCTTTTCCAAGTTTAGCTTAATGTCAACTGACTCCACAAAAGAGTTGACACTGAAAATCTCTCGGTTCAAATGAATTTATTTTCTACTCAAGAATTCAACCTAATTGTAATGTGTGGATCCACAGAATATTATCAGTGTTTACCCTTCATGAATATCATCAGCTAGTCGGGATTTATAAAATTACCATTTTACCCGTCTAGCTGTTATTTCCTTAACTCCTTTGTCGCTTGTGAATAAGTTAGAAACAATGTATTGACAAGGAGCTACCAAGTCACATTGTTTCATCCAAAAGAGTCAGGACTCAATTTGGTCACTGGCCAGTTCATTTATTCACACTCCAAGGAACAAAGCATGAGGTGATATACATTGCATTTTAGCAATCTTTTACATGAATTCCTTATCGATGAGAACTTCACAAACTTACTCATGACATTCTCACAACTTAGTACTTCACCAATAGGCCTTGTTCGGAATCACATAGTGAGTCCGAACTCTGACTTTCTCAAATGAGAATACTAAGGTGTGAAATGACATGTCTCATTTGAAGATTAAGGTAAGCACGACGCAATTCATACGTAGTGACTACGAGACATAAAAGGTTAAATGGTTTGTTCTTATGTTGTCTCTAGAAGTGCACTGGTCAATTCAGTACCTTCGGAAGATACCTAGAAGAACTATAGAGTCTCCAACTCTCAATGCCCCATAACCAGACATCATAGATTCTCCTAACAATCGTACTGAGGTCAATAGTCCTTTGACCCTTAGATTACGAATATATCTTTTTAAGCAAACTACGAAGAGTTTGTTCATGAAATCTACATTTGTCTCTTCGTAAGTTGTTTAGTTTGTTTATGGACTAAAGACTAATGTTTTATCATAAAGCTTCAGACAAGGAAGATTGAATGAACGTTTCAACTTTTTATTAATGAATAAGCAATTACAAGCAAGAGTCTTCGTCAGACTATATGACATCAAATGTACATAAATACACACTACAACTCTTCGTGTGGGCACCATTGATAACAAACTCCCACTTGAGTCAAAGAAGATGTGTGTAGTCGTTCATGCCTAATCCCTCTCGATGTTGGTCGAAGACCTTGTTCGCTAGGGCCTTAGTGAATGGATCTGCCAGAGATCTACTTCACCTCCACGTCTCCGCGCTGCGCGATCTCTCGAATCAAATGGTATTTCCTCTCAATATGCTTAGAGCGCTTATTGCTTCGAGGTTCCTTTGAGTTAGCGACAGCCCCACTATTATCACAATAAAGGGTCATGGGCTCGTCGACGTTTGGAACAACTTCCAAATACTTAAAGAATTTTCTAAGCCATACAGCCTCTTTGGATGCTTCACAAGCAGCCACATATTCTGCTTCCATTGTGGAGTCAGCAATGCAAGATTGCTTAATACTTCTCCACACAACAGCTCCACCATTAAGGATGAACACAGATCCAGAAGTGGATTTCCTGGAATCCTTATCCTTTTGAAATTCGGAGTCGGTATATCCCGTCATAGTCAGGTCAGTACCTGAGTATGTAAGCATCAAGTTCCTAGTTCTTCGAAGATACTTAAGAACATGCTTAACAGCAATCCAGTGCTCGGGTCCAGGGTTGGATTGGAAACGGCTAACTACGCCAACGGCGAAACAGATGTCAGGTCTAGTGCAAAGCATAGCATACATGAGGCTTCCTACGGCAGAGGCGTAAGGAACTTTCCTCATGTCTTCAATCTCTTGTGCAGTCTTGGGAGACTGGTCCTTAGAGAGTGAAACTCCATGCCTAAAGGGTGTTTGGCCCTTCTTGGAGTCTTGCATCGAGTAGCGATCCATTATCTTATCAATATAAGATGCTTGAGAGAGCGCCAGGGTCCGGTTTTTCCTATCTCGAAAGATTTGGATCCCCAGAATGTACGCGGCTTCTCCTAGATCCTTCATATCGAATTGCTTTGCCAGCCAGACCTTAACCTCAGATAACTTACCCACGTCATTACCAATGAGTAGTATATCATCGACATATAGTACCAGAAACACAACTTTTCCTTCGTGTATTAACTTGTAAACACAGGGCTCATCTATTGACTGTTCAAAGCCGAAGCTCTTTACAGTTTCATCGAATCTAATATTCCATGACCTAGATGCTTGCTTTAGTCCATAAATGGATTTAAGCAACTCACAAACCTTGGTCTCTTGACCTTTATCCACGAAACCGTCTGGTTGAGCCATGTAAATGCGCTCGTCAAGATTGCCATTCAGAAAGGCTGTCTTGACATCCATTTGCCAGATCTCATAGTCGAGAGCTGTTGCTATGGATAGGAGTATGCGGATGGATTTAAGCATCGCGACTGGCGAGAAGGTTTCTTCATAGTCAATCCCTTCTTGTTGGGTATAACCCTTCGCCACAAGTCGTGCTTTGAACGTCTCGACGTTCCCATCAGGACCCATTTTCTTCTTGTATATCCACTTACACCCTACGAATTTAATCCCTTCAGGAAGGTCTACAAGTTTCTAGACTTTGTTGACATACATCGAGTGCATTTCAACTTTCATGGTGTCAAGCGAAAGGTTTGATTCAGAATAAGCCATCGCTTGGCTATAGGAAACAAGATCATCCATGTCAGAGATGGCTACGACAGAGTCTCCATAAGACATGTACCTGTCAGGCTTTTGAGTAGCCCTCCCACTACGTCGAAGTACTACTTGACGAGATTCTGATGAGTTAGGTTGTGTTTGAGTTGGGGTAAGAACAGTTCTTACAGATGAGGTAGAAGCTTCCTCACCCAACTTTTCTTTAAGCACAATTTTGCTTCTAGGTTTTGCATCTTTCATAAAGTCCTCCTAAAGGAAACGAGCATTCGTGCTAACGAAAGTCTTATCGTCCTCGGGACTATAGAAGATGAAACCTTTGGTTTCCTTTGGATATCCCACAAACAAGCATAATTCTGACCTACTAGCCAACTTGCTAGTCTTTTTCCTTAGCACGTGTGCAGGGCAACCCTAAATTCGGATGTGGCACAGATTTACTTTACGGCCAGTCCATCGTTCATAAGGAGTACCAGGAACCGTTTTGGACGGAACTTGGTTCAGAATATATGCGGCAGTTTCGAGGGCATATCCCCAAAAGGAAAGAGGGAGTGATGAGTAACTCATCATTGATCTAACCATCTCCATAAGAGTTCGGTTTCTTCTCTCTGACACTCCGTTTTGTTGAGGTGTGCCAGGTGCGGTAAGCTGAGAAGCGATGCCTTCTTCTTTAAGAAAGTCATCAAATTCTCCAGACATATACTCACCACCTCGATCAGATCGAAGTGTTTTGATCACTTTGCTAGTTTGCTTTACCACTAAAGCCCTAAAGACCTTAAATACGTTAAAGGTCTCGGATTTGTGTTTGAGCAACTAGACAAAACCATATCGCGAGTAATCATCGGTGAAGGTAACGAAGTATTTGTATCCTCCACGTGCATGTTGGCTGAGCAGACCACATACATCAGAATGTACTAGTTCCAGCAACTCAGTGGCTCTTTGACCCTTATCAGAGAAAGGTCGCTTAGTCATTTTTCCTTCTATGCAAGATTCACAAGTAGGTAGTGAACCTATTGCAGAGGCTTAGAGTGGACCGTCCCTCACAAGTCTCTTAATCCTATCTAGACTGATATGACCAAGTCTCAAGTGCCATAGGTATGTTGATTTTGTTAGATCAGAGGTTTCAGAAAGTTTGATCCTCTTTGGCTCCCTAATAAGATCATTATCTATTTCGGTGTCTAAAAGTGAAGGTTGAGTGGGAAAAATGTAAAAAAGCTATTCTTCATACATGCATCAGTGACAAAAGAATTATCAGGAAATGAAATACGAATTCCATTCTTAATGAACTTTAAACAATAATCTTGCTCAAGAAGACGAGCAACGGATATTAAGTTCTTCCCAAAGGTATGAACAAAATAAACATTATTCAAGTTTAAAATGCGGTCTTCAAAAGACAGCGTCATGGATCCCACAGCCTTCGCAGACACCAGGCTCCCATCACCCCATTTGAAACCATTCAAGGAACAACAAATATGGTTAGTAGCAGCGGAGTCAATAAATCACGTTGATACATTATCAGCTACTAAGCATGCTTCGGTAAATAGTACAATACTATGTTCCTTTGCTTTGAGATAGTCATGACAGTTCTTTTTATCGGGCTTGTGAGGTCTCTTCTTAGTTCCAGAGGCGGAGGCTTTTTGCTCAGTAGCATATGCCTCTCCTTTATTCCTCTTTCTCTTAGTGAGACCTACAGCAGTGTGAAGTTCCATCATAAGCTTGGTAACAGTGTACTCTAGCTTGTTTATGGAGTAGTTCATCTCGGAGGTATCAAGAGATGCGGGGAGAGTTTCTAAGATCATATCTATGACATTCTTCCCATCAGTCTCAGATCCTAGGATTTCCATTTTATTCAGAAAACTAATGATCAATATCATAAAGTCTCTAACAGGAGGCCTAGCCTTCATATGATAGTTTATAAACTGTCGGACTGCTTGTTGCCTTGCCTGACGCCTTTGCCCTCCAAACATCTCAAGAAGATTGTAGAGCATGTCGGTGGCAGTCTCGATGTCACGATGTTGCTTTTTCAGCATATTGTTCATAGATGCTAAGACATAGCACCTCACAATCTCATCGGATCGAAGCCAGGCCACTAAGGCGTCATTGTCCTCTTGAGTCGAATCATTATTCGTCAGAGGAGGACACCGGGTGGTGAGTACCCATTTGTGCTTGTTAACAGTAACTATTATGTTGCGGTTATGTTTCGAATCTACGTAGTTCTTGGTTTCGAGTTTGTTCGAGGAAAAGATGATCGAAAGAGTGTTGAGAGACATGTTGCTTAAAAAAGTTGAAACAAGTTTATGATTAGCCTTTGGTTTAGGATTTAAGTTTTATTTAAGACTTTGATAAAATCCAAAGGTGTTATAAACCAAACGATAATTTACTCCCTCAAGAGAAGGCCGCAAAAAATCTCCATTTATAAGTAAATGACACATCATTAATACTTAGCCAAGATGTCAATACATCAATTTTGACTAGCCACCTTTTAAATTGGTTTGATCACTCACATCCTTTCGCAGAGCCTCAAGGGAGGATTACTAAGGATTGAGCCTAAGTGTGCAACCAACCACTTAGTCCAAAAGATCAACTTTGAAAAACAATCCCCCAAGGGGAGGCCTTGTCATCATCATCTCACTCTCGGACGTAGCTCATTGAGCAATGATCGAAGCAAAAACGCCTTGGAGTACTCCCATTTAAGAGAGGGTCGCAAGAGCGGCTCTTAGTCCCACGTTAATTGCTTCTTTCATTAGTGTTGGGGATCGTGGGTTACAAACAACAAATATAACCCTCCCACTTAGTTTTTGGAGTTGGTTCATCGACTCTTATAAGTTCGGAAACGGATTTTGTAGTTATAGAGCGATAGAGCGGACAACTTGAAAATAATCCTAGATCTTCATGTTCAGAGCAGTGTTAGTGCATAAAGGCACAAGGTACATACTCGATCTTTTCCTATTTTCTATTTCGGGAAAGTGCATGAGGGAAGTACGAACTTCAGCTCACTCGAACACTTGAAAGTTTGAGATTACACATCTTTTTATTTTTCGTCTTGTCTACAAAGAGACCTCCCACTCAAATTTTCAAGAGCATATAGATTTTGAAACCAGAAAATTCCTTCCTCGCCTTCCTCTAAGCTTTTGGTTTTCTTGAAACCATTCAAGGAACAACAAATATGGTTAGTAGCAGCGGAGTCAAGAATCCACGTTGATACATTATCAGCTACTAAGCATGCTTCGGTGACTAGTACAATACTATGTTCCTTTGCTTTGAGATAGGCGGGACAGTTCTTTTTATTGGCCTTGTAAGGTCCCTTCTCAGTTCTAGAGGCGGAGGCTTTGTGCTCAGTAGCATGAGCCTCTCCTTGATTCCTCTTTCTCTTAGTGAGACCTACAGCAGTGTGAAGTTCCTCCATAAGCTTGGTAACAGTATACTCTAGCTTGTTAATGGAGTTGTTCATCTTGGAGGTATCAAGAGATGCGGGGAGAGTTTCTAAGATCACATCTATGACATTCTTCCCATCAATCTCAGATCCTAGGATTTCCATTTTACTCAGATGACTAATGATCAATATCATAAAGTTTCCAACAGGAGTCCTAGCCTTCATGCGACAGTTCATAAACTGTCGGACTGCTTTTTGCCTTGCTTGACGCCTTTGCCCTCCAAACATCTCATGGAGATTGGAGAGCATGTCGGCGGCAGTCTCGATGTCACGATGTTGTTGTTGCAACACATTGTTCATTGATACTAAGATATAGCACCTCACAATCTCATCGGAGCAGAGCCAGGCCGCCAAGGCGTCTTTGTCCTCTTGAGTTTGAATCATTATTCGTCAGAGGAGGACACGGGGTGGTGAGTACCCATTTGTGCTTGGTAAGGATTATGTCGAGGTTATGTTTAGAATCTAACGTAGTTCATGGTTTCGAGTTTGTTCGAGGAAAGGATGATTGAGAGATGTTTGCGAGACATGTTGCTTATAAAAGTTGAAACAAGTTTATGATTAGTCTTTGGTTTAGGATTTAAGTTTGTTTAAGACTTGATAAAATCCAAAGGTGTTATAAACTAAACGATAATTTACTCCTTCGAGGGAAGGCCGCAAAAAATCTCCATTTATAAGTAAATGACACATCATTAATGCTTAGCCAAGATGTCAATACACCATTTTTTACTAGCCACCCTGTAAATTGGTTTGATCACTCACATCCTTTCGCAGGGCCTCGAGGGAGGATTACTAGGGATTGAGTCTAAGTGTGTAACCAACCACTTAGCCAAGAGATCGACTTTGAAAAACAATCCGCCGAGGGGAGGTCTTGTCTCATTGTCTCACTCTCGGACTTAGCTCATTGAGCAATGATCAGAGCAAAGCGCCCTTGAGTACTCTCATTTAAGAGAGGGCCATGAGGGTGACTCTTAGTCTGGCGACACTTGCACTTTTCATTAGTGTTGGAGATCGTGGGTTACAAACAACAAGTATAACCCTCCCACTTAGTTTTTGGAGTTGGTTCATCGACTCTTATAAATTCGGAAACAGATTTCCTAGTTAGAGAGCGACAGAGCGGACAACTAGAAGAGAATCCTAGATCGACATGTTCAGAGCAGTATTAGTGCATAAAGGCACAAGGTACATACTCGATCTTTTCCTATTTTCTATTTCGGGAAAGTGCGTGAGGGAAGTGTGAACTTCAACTCACTCGAAAACTTGAAAGTTTGAGATTACACATCTTTTTATTTTTCGGCTTGTCTACAAAGAGACCTCCCACTCAAATTTTCAAGAGCATATAGATTTTGAACATATGTGATATAGATATAGTTTTGAAAACATTTTGAAAACTTATTTGATTTGGATGACATAATATTTTCAAGTTTGAAAGTGAAAACGGTTTTTCAAAATTCAAACTAGTTTTGTAAAACCTCAATTTCAATTAATCTTTCAAAAATCAAAACTTTTTAATCTTACACATCATATTTATAATCTTATAAAAAACAATTTTGCTCAAGAAAATTTTCTCATTAGAGTTCTATAACTCATGGTAGTGGGGCTGAAAATCCGGAATTCTAACAAAAACTGGAGTTTCGGAACAGCCGCGCACCTCGGAGTAAAATCGCCATAACTGGCGGCTCCGATGTCCTTTTGACCTGAAACCGGTGGCATTGGACAGATGACAGACAGAGCTTTAATTTGATTCAAGAATCATGAAATTTAGATTTCTGAGCAGAGAGTTATGCCACTTTAAATGCGGGTTTACTCCAGCTCGAAGAAAAAGAAATAATTAAAGCTTGGTCCTTTTTAGGTGCGAAAAAGAATCGAGTGTAACGGAACGTTTTAGGATGTTGTTAAAACTTTTGTTTGTGTTTTATTAGCAGGGTAATAACATGGTATAAAAGAAATAACAACAAGCATAAAACGATTCAAGCAAAAATAAGAAACTAGTAAAACAAGAAAACTAGTCACAAAATTTTACTCGAAATTTCTCAAACCTTTAAAACACGTTTTTCAAAATAAAAAACTAAAAACTTTTAGAACTGATTCTAATGTGTTTTAATATCATCTCAAACTCATAGAAAATCAACATGATTTTTAATTTAAAGGCAAGAGCAATAAATTAAAAAAAATCTAAGATAACAATTCTAACTTGTGACAAAATTAGTAAACTTTCGAAAACGATTTTCAAGCTCATAATTTTAAATATATGTACATGCTAATCTTTGACCATCGCTCTGATACCATTTGTTGGAATCGTTCTAGGGTTTAAGAAAATAATTAACGCTTCGGTAAGCGGCGGAATTTTAAAAAATTTCTTTTACAAGTAAAACCAGTTTTACTAACCTAGACAAAGAGCAAGTACATGTAATTAATAACTATTATGAGTATAGATGTTTACTAACCTTTCTTGAAGCTTGAACTTTGAGAAGCTTTTGGAAAGTTGCAACGCTCGTCTCCCCTCGCAGCACGTCTCTCTTTCTTTCCTCGGCACCTCGAGCAACCACGAAAGTTTCTATCACTAAATCACTCGAAATAAAGGAATTAGTGAGTGGGCACTTTTAAACACCACGACTTAAGAACGAGTCTTCAAGTCGCAGAGCTAAACACTAGGTCAAATGAGGAGAGAAATTTCATTAAGTGGGCTTAATAACCCATTAAATATCAAGATTAGACCCTAATGTTTAAAAATATCTAAATATGGACTTTTGTACCGAAAATGGACAAAAATGCCCTTGAGACTATATCAGCTCAGCCTCACTCTTACTCTTACACTCGCTCAAACTCTTTCAAATCCACTCAAATCCACTCAAATCCTCTCTACTTAAGCGGGTTTCAAAAGAATCATGGGTAAGATTACTAACTTAATCATTTTTACAAAGTTTATGAATGTATATGATAGAATGTAGCATAAAAAATCGATCAGATCTGAAAACAAAGTCCAAAATCTGGGTTTAACTTGTTTGTACGATGGTATACGATGAAATTTAAATTTGTGTACGATGAAATTTAGAAAAAAAATTGGATTCTGTACGATTCTGTACGATGGTGTACGATGGTATACGATGTTGTACGATGCCGTACGATGCCTCTTTTACAATGTACGATTCTGTACGATGGTATACGATGCTGTACGATGCAGTACGATGTCTATCAGTAAGATGATGTACGATAGTGTACGATGGTATACGATGTTGTACGATGCAGTACGATGGTGTGCGATATAGAAGCTGATTTTGCATAGTTTGACTGTTTTTTTGCAGTTTTTGTCATGATTAACGGCACTTGAGAGAAGGAAGGACACCAATGGGTTTTCACCAATGCAGAATTTCGTGCATTCGTAATTCCGAAAGAGGTAACGTACACGGAGTTAGTAGATTTCTTATACGAGAAGTTCGAGTTAGACAGATTCGCGTTCGACTTAAAACTCGAAGTCCCATACGAAGTCGGTACAATTCCAGTAGGTCCTGCCGTATTGAAGGACAATGGTGATGTTTCGCATTTTATGAAGCACAAATATCGTAATAGATTTCCACTCTGTGTAAGTTTGGTACCAAAACAGATCGAGGTCATTGCACCTATTGCGTATCGAGGACTATGTAAAGGGAAAGATGTGGAAGTTGGAATGGTGTCTCGCAATGAAGCGAAGAAGAGACGGAATACTCTTGTTATCGAGGATCGACAAAAAGATCCTATAATTGAAAACAAAGACGGTGGCTGTGACGATGACTTGTTTAACGAGTACAAGGGTGCCGGAAACGGTGACGAAGTATACAGGCGTGATAGAGATTGTAATCACAACAGTGACGAATATGATGGACACAATGGTGAGGAATACGAAGGTGGCGAAGGTGATGAAAACGAAGGTGGCGAAGGTGATGAAAACGAAGGTTGCGATGGTGATGAAGAGAATTGTGATGGATATGACGATATAACAATGGTAGAGGTGAAGAATTTGAAGAATTTGCCAATCCCGAAGAATATGAAGAATTTGTGGAAACGTTTACGGTACCAACGGGTCATTGTGAACCATCGGGTCAATGTCAGCATGAGCCTCCGATGATCGGATCACCTATCGTTCCTTATTCATGGAAAGCACCCGAGTTCAGCGCCGATGATGTTGTGAAGGAAAACCCGAGTCATTATCCAAGTCATTCTTCTACAGGTAATTTAAGTGGATTCAAATGAGATTCAAGTATAATATGAAACCACATATTGTTTAACTAACCTTTGAAAGTAACAGGTAGCTCAGAAGAAATATATATTGGGCAGCAATTTGAAAACAAGCATGAACTGAAGAAACATATCCACTTGTACGCGTTGAAACATAATTTCGAATTTAGAGTGAAATCTTCTTCGAAAAAGAGATGGTATGTTCTATGCAAAAACGAGAGATGCACATGGAGGTTGAGGGGTGTCGTGCAGTGGTCTGAGATGTGGGAGATTACGTCGTACGAGGGTAAACACTCATGTGGGCGTGTTGTTCGAACAGAGGGCCATCGAGGAGCGGCACCATGGGTCATCGGTCACGTATTTAAAGACAAGTACTCAATTAACTCTATGGCGGAGTATTCGGCGCATAACGTCAGGGAAGAAGTGAAGACAAGATGGGGTGTGAACGTATCGTATTTGAAAGCTTGGAGATCCAGGGAGAAAGCTATTAGGTATGTGCGGGGTACGCCGGAACAATCGTACCAGAAGTTACCGTCTTGGCTGTACATGTTGAAGCAAAAGAATCCTGGGACGTTAACAGACTTTGTGCGAGATGGTGATAAATTCAAGTATGCTTTCTTTTCCATTGGGGCGTGTCGTAGAGGCTTCAAAGCATGTCGGCCGGTCATAGCATTGGACGGTGCATTTCTGAAGACAAAATACGGGGGACAGTTGCTTTGCGCAACTGCAATGGATGCGAATTCACAATTATATCCACTTGCATTTGGAGTTGTAGATAGCGAGTGTCATGCTTCTTGGATTTGGTTTTTGAGAAGATTGCGAGAAGCTATCGGTGAAGACGTACCTAATTTGGCGTTCATATCCGATCGCCAGGTTAGCATCATACATGGTGTCGAGGTTGTGTTTCCTGGTATCCCTCACGGAGCATGTTACCATCATTTACAACTGAATGTCCAACACAAGTTCAAGACAGACCATTGTCGCTTTGAACTTTACGATGTGGCTTACGCCTTCAGTAAAATAGCATTCGAAGCTAATTTTAGACAGTTGAGACGTAAGGATGTCGAGATGGCAAAGTATCTTGAAGAAGTTGGTGCGATCGGTGGGCCGGAGCTTTCTTTCCTGGAAAACGGTAAGAGTCTAGAACTTCTTTTGTACTAAATTTTTTATGTCGTTGATTATATAAATCAAGTATGTTTCATATAGGTACGACCTAATGACGAGCAACAACGCAGAAAGCTTCAACAACAAAACAAGCAATGCGAGGACGTTTCCCATTACGACGTTGCTCGAGTTTATTCGATTCACACTCCAAACTTGGTTTTTTGAACGAGAAGAGATAGCGAACAAGTTGAACACAAAATTGACACCAACGTGGCAAAATGATCTCGCACAGCTAAATAATAAGGCACAGTTCGTCAATGCGTACGGACTTGGTCTATATGAATGTCATGTCAAAGACGTAAGAGGTGATTTCGATGTAGACCTTATGGCGAAGACATGCACTTGCGGACTACCACAACAATTGAATATCCCGTGCGAGCATTCTATCGCAGCAGCCCAACATCGAAGCGTGGACGTGTACTCGTTATGTAGTGACTTTTATTTGAAGGAGACGTGGATTGAGATGTACAAGGAAGCCATATATCCAGTTGGCAATGAAGATCAATGGGATGTCCCGGATGAGATAAAAAACATGAAAGTTTCGGAACCCGTTGAAAAGAAGCAAGCCGGTCGACCGAAGAAAAGTAAACAAGGAAGAAGAAGAATTAATCGATACCCATCTCAAGGCGAAAAGATTGTCGTGCAGCGAAAATGCGGGAAATGTGGTGGTAGGGGACATAACAGAAAAACATGCACTTGGAGGGATTAAAACTTTAGGCTTTGTGTGTTATTTTTATTTTTAAGTTTAAAACTTTAACGTTTATTTGAGTCACCTTTTTATCTTGTTTAAGGAAACTTTTGCTAGAATCTCAAAAAAAAAACTAGAATATTGATTATTTGTAACAAACTATCCTAATCTAGAATGAACAAGTTAGTTAGTTACTAATTTATTTACACACTATCCTAATCCTACATGAAGCTATGATGGAAAAGCAAGCTTGTCAGTGGCGTCAAGATGCAACTTTAGTTCTTTATAAATGTCTCGAGTTCTAAACCCTTTGTGAATGTGTGAATTTTTGATGTTTTTTTTTTTGTGAATCTCTTTAATTGAATTACATGTTTATAAGGTACAATAAAAAACACAATAGTCAACAAACCATCTCGATAATATGTTTATAAGGTACTATTACATAGAAAACCAAAAAGATAAAAAATAAACATCCGAAAATACAAAATCACGGGATAAGGTGGTTGTAGAATAAGTCCACGCACCATTTCTTCCTGAACGTTCTCATATTCGCACTTTGAAGAGTGTCAAATGATTCGTTCAGTACTACGTGCTCGACATACTTCAATGCGAACATCCCGCAATCACCGCTACAACACAAGAATAAGTAAAAGAAATTGTCACAAATAGTTGAAACATAACTTGAAAAAAAGAACAAACTTCTAAAATAACTTGTCAATTAAAACTTGTAAAAAAAAAAAAAAAACTTCTAAAATAACTTGTCAATTAAAACATGATTGTTTAGAGAAAGTTGTCAAAAAAAAGTTCAAATAACTAGTAAAAAAAACTTTTTGTACAAATAAACAAACTTGTAAAATAACTTGTCAATAAAAAGATAATTGTTTACCTGTAAGCACATTGTGGGACCTTGTCATCGACGATCCACGTCGGCACAGTGAACTTAATTTCACCATGCTCACTATCCCGGTAAGAGTGGGGATGGTTCTTGAAAAAACCACCTATGGCCACAACCCTAGCAAATGCTCGACTCCAAGTCTGAATAATAAACATTTTAACAATGTTAAGTAACCCTTATAATTTAATTAATTGTTGCTCTAAGGTAATAATTGTGAATAACATAACATTTTACGTACCTCCATCAGCTCAGTGAAGTCCTTTTGATGTCTCGACGACTGCATGAGCTCCTTTTGGCAGTCGAAGACGGTAATGGTCCAGGCCTCGATGTCGATCCGAAATGTGAACCAATGAAGGTTCTGGAAGTTCACGACGAACAGGATCTCTCGAGCACCATCCCAAGGCAAAATATCGGCGTCCCTATACCCAGTCATCGGGCTAATAGTTGCCCTCATGTCCCAGTCCACGGGTTCGGGCTCTGCTCCCAGTTCGATGGCCTTGTTGATGTTCGCTTCTTCCGTTCTGAATCGGCCGTACACGTGCTGGACCCACCGACAATCCATGATTCGGACGTCTTGCCGATAACCGTCGAGAGCTCGTTGGCGAGCCCGAACCATGTGAATCATAGCATCAATATGCTGAGACATTACAAACATATAGCGTTATTTTAAATTGATTGGAAAAAGTGAAATTATATAATAACGTACCGAATCATGTAGCCATTTGGTTTCTGTCAATATCGTGTCGAAGAAAATCGTGTCTGCGTCGCACGTCTTCAGTCGAACAGACTCCATGAATTTGCCGTCCCACTTTTTTATCCGCAACCACTTAACGAAATTATCAAACTCTTTTTGCTTCGCGTCCTTCAACGGCTTGAACTTGGGGATCGGCTTTTCCAAATACTTGGGCCTCGTCGGATAAGTGAATTCGGACCAACGCGACGTCTTCTGTCGCACTTGCCGATCTGGACGTGCCGGAGTAAGCTGTGCCTTCTGTCTTTTCCTTAGAGGAGTTGTGAGCGGGCGTAGCTTATCCGAAATGTCTTCTCTACGAGGACTCGACGAAGACGTCGACAACCTGGGAGAAGTCACCGGCCTGATCTCCGATCGCTTCGACGACTCACGATGCGTTGAAGATGGCTTCTTCGACTTCTTCGATGACTCGCGATGCGTGGAAGACGGCTCTGACTTCTTCGATGACTCGCGATGCGTAGAAGACGGTTCTGCCTCATGCGATGGAGACGCCGGCTTTTGACTAGCCGCCGGAGGAGGAGGAGGAGGAGGAGGGGTCCCGCGTTTACGACCATCATCTTGGGTCGTGGGAATTTCACCCCCAGGCAAGCCCGTTGCGTCCTCGAACAAAATGTTCAGCCTCCTCCACATAGAAGAAAGCTGAAAGTCAAAGTAATAAAATATGTCACAAAATTTAAACTTGTCAAAAAAATTTAAACTCAACTCTAAAATTTAAACTCAACTCTAAATTTTAAACTTAACTCTAAAACGTTAAATTATATTTAAACTTAACTCTAAAACGTTAAATTATATTTAAACGTAACTCTAAAACGTTAAATTAAATTTAAACTCAACTTTAAAACGTTAAATTAAATTTAAACTCTACTTTAAAACGTTAAATTATATTTAAACTTAACTCTAAAACGTTAAATTAAATTTAAACTCAACTTTAAAACGTTAAATTAAATTTAAACTCTAACCTGTCTAACACTCATGCGCTCAACTCTACGGCCGGTCGTGGCAAGAGAACGTAAGACTATCCCTTGTGACTGAATCATTCGTTTTTGGGATGCTAGCAGTTGTTCTTGAGATGCTCGCAGTTGTTCTTGGGAAGCTCGCATTTCTCCCCACATTTCCCATGTTATGACAAAGGCCTCGGGAATGTCGGCGCGAGAGGTCGCTGTAGGCCTCGATCCCATTGCGGGAGTGGTCGGACTAGCAAGACGAACACGTGGAGTGTCTGACACGTGTTCGTCGTCGGAGTCTCCGACGATGGCATCTTCTGCAACAGTCGTGACTCGATCTATTTCTTCTTCGATGTCTCGCGGCTCTGTCGCATCTTCGCCCTCGACGTCTATGGGATACAGACATTTGCTCGTCTGTGTCTCGAGGAGAGTGAACATTTCTTTCTCTGGTGCCCTTGGTCTCAGCATTTGAAGAACACCCACCTACAATACATTAATAAACGTTACCAATATTCCAAAATAATGTAAAATACATTAATAAACGAAAAATAATAAAAAGTTACCGTTTTTTTATTCAAGACCGCCTCGATGTCTTTGCCCATTATGAGCACATTACTAGACCACGAGTGCATCCGGGGCACACGAATCCCCTGGTTCGACCCGAACCTCATCCCGATCTCTGGGATAGCCTCGTACGCCCAGTAATGAAGGGTATAGAGATTACCCGTCAATGTGTACTTGGCCTCTTTCTGTGCCACATCCGGCTTGTCCTTCAACTTCTTTTGCAGCGTTTCGTGATAACGCCGTAGGTTCTCCGACAAGCTGGAATACGTCTCTGCCCAACTCAAATTTCCCCAAGGCATCTTGAAGAAGAAGGGGAGGTCTTGAACGATGTATAGAAATTTCTGCCACCTTTCTTCGATGGCTTTGTTGGCCGGCTGCCCCAGAAGATACCCGTAGACGAATACGAGCAGCCCCAGCTTGAACGCAGCGTCAGGGCTTCGACATATGGTGAACGCGTTGATCAACGCGCTCAACTTGCTTCCGGCAACGCCGTTCAAGTGATCCGTGATCAATCCATCGTTCTTTTGCTCGTCTTGTTCGGCTTTGGTCGGACCGTCTTCATAAGTCATCCCCGAGACGAGTGCGTACTCGAGGCGTCCAAATCGTACCCGTTTGCCTCCGATACCAAAATGTATCTTGCCGCGTACCGTCGCCTCGATCTTCTTCTGAAGGAGAGTATGTACGAGCACCGGTGAGAAACCAAGCTCGCTCTCCGTAAAAAATTGCTCGAACGGAGTCCCGAGGATTCGTTCTTTTATCCCGAGCTCATCGAATCTACTCCGTACAAGCTTCAAGATCCCCGTCCCACCGTACGTGATACGCCCCGGGAATGAGACGTTGTACATGTAGTTCAAATTGTCCTAAAAAACAACAAAATTAGGTCAGAAATTAAAAACATCGTACAGCATCGTATAGTATCGTATATCATCGTAAAACAAGAAATTAAATTTTTTAAAAACATCATCGTATAGCATCGTATAGCATCGTACAACATCGTAAGACAAAAATTTATTTTTTTTAAAAAACCATCGTATAGCATCGTATATCATCGTACAGCATCGTAAAACAAAATAATTAATTTTTTTAAAAACCATCGTACAGAATCGTACAGAATTGTACAGCATCGTACGACACTTTTTTTTAAAAAACATAAACCCATCGTACACCATCGTATCGCATCGTACAGACCTATGCATTTCATCGTACGACATCGTACGATGCATGAATATCATCGTACACTGCCCCCAATTTTTAACCCTAACTTTCTAAATCCGATCAAAAACAGCTCAAATAACCACAAATCAGATAAATCCTAAGTCCTAATACCTATTCTGACTATTTTTTATGAGATTTAACAAGAAATTAGTTGAAATACTCACCTTTTTCGACGTTTTGAGATGTCGGGATTTCTGAGCATCACCGCCGCCGGATCTCGAAGAATTTCCATCGTACGCCATCGTTATCTATCGTACCGACTCGTACAAGATCGTCTGCCGTCGTACCGACTCGTACACAATCGTAGAGTTTTTTTTTTTAGTGAGCGAGAGAGAGATGAGTTGTTTTCGGGGGGAATGAGAGAGAGATGAGATTCAAATAGGTTATAAGGGCATTTTTGTCCGATTATGGTACAAAAGTCCATTTTGGGATATTTTTCAATATTAGGGTCTAAATGAGATATTTAATGGGTTTTTAAGCCCACTTAATGAAATTTCTCAATGAGGACCTAGGTGCCAAATCAAAAAATCGAAAATAAACTAGAGAGAGAGAGAGGAGTTCGGCCAAAGTTCTAGAGAGAGAGTCTCTCAAATCTCTTAAACTTGGATGATTGAAATGTGTGGAATGAGGCTCCTATTTATAGGAGAGGTCTCACCTTCTATAAGGTAGTTTCCTCTTCTATAGAATATCACATATTCATGAGCTAATTTCCCTATTTCCTTTATTGAGTCACACGGCCAACATAGGCTTCAATAAGCCTTGGATTTGTTTCCTATTTTGTTCCATGCCTTGCCTTTGACCCTCTCTTGGCCGATTACCCTAAAGCATCCTCATGCAAATTTGTTTCCTCTTTTTCTTTTGGTAAGTATCTTGATACATTTATGCACAAAATATTCTCTCTATCTCTTGGGTAGTAGGCGCCCAACATGTCCTCTAGAAGGAGCTTCTAGAAGCTTCTTTATTTGTTCATGAGAACATAAAAAAGGCCCATTAAGAATTTTCAATAAAATTCTTATGAAATGAAATTAATCCACAAGGCCCAATAAGACTAGTATTGGCCGAGTGATGCATGTCATCAAATGACCTTGTCAAAAAATTTATTGACATTCATTTCATCATATGTCTCGAAAGACAAAAATACCCTTTTGACAATTTTCGTTCTTGTTTTGACTTAGCTTCCAGTTTAACTATTCCTAATCGATGTGATTCGTGACAGTGACCTCATGGACCCAAATGAACAAAGCTTGAGCTAAACACTTGGACTCAAAAGTTCACAAACCTTTTCCAAGTTTAGCTTAATGCCAACTGACTCCACTAAAGAGTTGATACTGAAAATCTCTCGGTTCAAATGAATTTATTTTCTACTAAAGAATTCAACCTAATTATGATGAGCGGATCCACTGAATATTATCTATGTTTACGGTTCAAATGAATGTCATCAGCTAGTCGGGATTTACTAAATTACCATTTTACCCTTCTAGCTGTTATTTCCTCAACTCCTTTGTCGCTTGTGAATAAGTTAGAAACAATGTATTGACGAGGAGCTAACAAGTCACATTGTTTCATCCAAAAGAGTCAGGACTCAATTTAGACACTGGCCAGTTCATTTATTCACACTCCAAGGAACAAAGCATGAGGTGACATACATTGCATTTCAGCAATCTTGTACATGAATTCCATATCTATGAGAACTTCACAAAGTTACTCATGACATACTCACAACTTAGGACTTCACCAATAGGCCCTGCTCGGAATCACATAGTGAGTCCGAACTCTGACTTTCTCAAATGAGAATACGTAAGCTGTGAAATGGCATGTCTCATTTTAGGGTTAAGGTAAGCGTGATGCAATTCATACATAGTGAGTTCGAGACATAAGAGGTTAAATGGTTTGTTCTTATCTTGTCTCTAGAAGTGCACTGGTCAATTCAGTACCTTCGGAAGATACCTAGAAGAACTATAGAGTCCCCAACTCTCAATGCCTCATAACCAGACATCATAGATTCTTCTAACAATCATACTGAGGTCAATAGTCCTTTGACCCTAAGATTGCGAATATATCGTTTTAAGCAAACTACGAAGAGTTTGTTCATGCAAATCTACATTTGTCTCTTCGTAAGTTGTTAAGTTTGTCTATGGACTAAAGACTAATGTTTTATCATAAAGCTTCAGACAAGGAAGATTGAATGAACGTTTCAACTTTATTAATGAATAAGCAATTACAAGCAAGAGTCTTCATGAGACTTTATTACATCAAATGTACAAAATAAAGACTACAACTCTTCTTGTCGGCACCATTGACAACAGAAGCGATCCATCACTTTATGTATATAAGATTCTTGAGATAGCGACAGAGTCTGGTTCTTCCGATCTCGAAAGATTTGGTTCCACAGAATGTACGCGGCTTCTCCTAGATCCTATATATCGAATTGCTTTGCTATCGAAACGCACGGCTCAAAGCCGAAGCTCTTCAGAGTTTCATCGAATATGATATTCCATGACCTAGATGCTTGCTTTGATCCTTAAATGGACTAAAGCACCTCACAAACCTTGGTCTCTTGACCTTTTTCCACGAAGCCGTCTGGTTGAGCCATATAAATGCGCTTGTCAAGATTGCCATTCAGGAAGGCAGTCTTGACATCCATTTGCCAGATCTCATAATCCAGAGCTGCATCTATGGATAGAAGTATGCGGATGGATTTAAGCATCGCGACTGGCGAGAAGGTTTCTTCATAGTCAATCCCTTCTTGTTTGGTATAACCCTTAGCCACAAGTCGTGCTTTGAACGTCTCGACGTTCCCATCCGGACCCTTTTTCTTCTTGTATATCCACTTACACCTTACGGGTTTAATCCCCTCAGGAAGGTCTACAAGTTTCCAGACTTTGTTGATATACATCTAGTGCATTTCAACTTTCATGGCGTCAAGCTAAAGGTTTGATTCAGAACAAGCCATCGCTTGGCTATAGGAAACAGGATCATCCATGTTAGAGACGGCTACGAGAGTGTCTCCATAAGACATGTACCTGCCAGGCTTTTAAGAAGCCCTTCCACTACACTGAAGTACTACTTGATGAGGTTTCGATGAGTTAGGTTGTGTTTCAGTTTGGGTAAGAACAGTTCTTACAAATGACGTAGAAGCTTCCTCACCCAACTTTTCTTCAAGCACAATTTTGATTCTAGGTTTTACATCTTTCATAAAGTCCTCCTCAAGGAAACGAGCATTCGTGCTAATGAAATTCTTATCGTATTCAGGACTATAGAAAGTGAAACCTTTGGTTTCCTTTGGATATCCAACGAACAGACACAATTCTAACCTACTACCCAACTTGCTAGTCTTTTGCCTCAGCACGTGTGCAGGGCAACCCCAAATTTTTATGCAGCCAAGATTTGCTTTACGTCTAGTCCATCCTTCATAAAGAGTACCAGGAACAATTTTAGATGGAACTTGGTTCAGAATATATGCGGCTATTTAGAGGGCATATCCCCAAAAGGAAAGAGGGAGTGATGAGTAACTCATCATTGATCTAACCATCTCCATAAGAGTTCGGTTTCTTCTCTCTAACACTCCGTTTTGTTGTGGTGTGCCACGTGCGGTAAGCTGAGAAGCAATACCTTCTTCTTCAAGAAAGTCATCAAACTCTCCAGACATATACTCACCACCTCGATCATATCGAAGGGTTTTGATCTGTTTGCAAGTTTGCTTTTTCACTAAAGCCCTAAAGTCCTTAAATACGTTAAAGGTCTCGGATTTGTGTTTGAGCAAATAGACAAAACCATATCTTGAGTAATCATCGGTGAAGGTAACGAAGTATTCATATCATCCCCGTGCATGTGTACTGAGCGGACCAGATACATCAGAATGTACCAGTTCCAGCAACTCAGTGGCTCTTCGCCCCTTATCGGAGAAAGGCCGCTTAGTCATTTTTCCTTCTATGCAAGATTCACAAGTAGGTAATGAACCTATTGCAGAGGCTTGGAGTGGACAGTCCCTCACAAGTCTCTTAATCCTATCTAGACTGATATGACCATGTCTTAAGTGCTAGAGATATGTTGATTTTATTAGATCGGAGGATTCAGAAAGTTTGATCCTATTTGGCTCCTCAATTAGATCATTATCTATTTCAGTGTCTAATAGAGAAGGTTGAGTGGGATAGATGTAGAAAAGAGCATTCTTCATACATGCATTACTGACAAAAGAATTGGAAAAAGAAATACAAATTCCATTCTTTATAAACTTTAAACAATAATCTTGCTCTAAAAGACGAGCAACGGATATTAATTTTTTCCCAAAGGAAGGAACATAATAAACATGATTCAAATTTAAAGTGCGATCTTCAGAAGACAGCGTCACGGATCCCACAGCCTTCGCAGACACCACGCTCCCATCACCCCACTTGAAGCAGAAGTCGTCATCCTCTTAGCTTTTGCTTTTCCTAAAACCAGTCAAGGAGCAGCAAATAGGGTTAAAAGTAGCGGAGTCAATAATACACGATGATACATTATTAGCTACTAAGTATGCTTCGGTAACAAGTACAATACATTTTTCCTTAGTTTTGAGGTAGGCAGCACAGTTCCTACGCCATTGACTAGGCTCGATGCAGTGGTGGCACTTGTCGTTAGACTTGTCTACCTTCGGAACCTTTAGGGTCTTCTTCTTCTTTTGAACCATAGGTTGATTCTTCTTCTCGGCCTTGCGAGGTCTCTTCCTAGATCCAGAGGTGGAGGCAGTAGCATGTACCTCTCCTTGAGTCCTCTTTTTCTTAGTGAGTCCCTCAGCGGTGTGAAGCTCTTTCATAAGCTCGGTAACAGTGTACTCTAGCTTGTTCATGGAGTAGTTCAGCTTGAAGGTATCAAAAGACTCGTGGAGAGTTTCCAAGATCATATCTATTTTTGTCTCCCCATCAATCTCAGATCCAAGGATCTCCATCTCGTTTAGATAGCTAATGATCAGCATCATATGATCTCTAACGGGAGTTCCAGCCTTCATGCGGCAGTTCATAAACTGCCGGACCGCTTGTTGTCTTGCTTGACGTCCTTGCCCTCCAAACATCTCATGGAGATTGTAGAGCATGTCTGTGGTAGTCTCGATGTCACGATGTTGTTGTTGCAACACATTGTTCGTAGATGCCAAAATATAGCACCTCGCAATCTCATCAGATCGGAGCTAGGCCGCCATGACGTCTTTTTCCTCTTGTGCCGAATCATCATTTGTTTGAAGACAGGGGGTGGTGAGTACCCATTTGTGCTTGTTGACAGTAAGGACTATGTCGAGGTTACGTTTCCAGTTGACGTAATTTTTACCTTCGAGCTAATTCGACGAAAGAATGGTTGAGAGAGGGTTGAGAGAAGTGTGAACTTCAACTCACTCGAACACTTGAAAGTTTGAGATTACACATCTTTTATTATTCGGCTTGTCGACGAGGAGACCTCCCACTCAAATTTTCAAGAGCATATAGATTTTGAACATATGTGATATAGATATAGTTTTGAAAACATTTTGAAAACTTATTTGATTTGGATGACAAAATATTTTCAAGTTTGAAAGCGAAAACGGGTTTTCAAAATTCAAACTATTTTTGTAAAAATTCAATTTCAATTAAACTTTCGAAAATCAAAACATTTTAATCTTTCACATTATGTTTATTATCTTATAAAAAATAATCTTGCTCAAGGAAATTTTCTCATTAGAGTTCTATAACTCATGGAGTGGGGCCCTAAATTCGGAATTCAATAATTCTAAAAAACTGGACATTTGGAACAGCCGCACAGCTCGGATTAAAATCGCGAACTGGCGGCTCCGACGTCCTTTTGACCTAAAAAAATTGCATTGGAAAGAGGACAAACGGACCTTTAATTTGATTCAAGAATCATTGAATTTTGAATTTTGCACAGAGAGTTATGCCACTTTTACTGCTGGTTTTCTCGAGCTCAAAGAAATCTGGAAAGAATTAAAGTTTGGACTTGACTGCGAAAAAGAATCGATTGTAACGGAACGTTTTAGAGAGTTGTTATAGCTTTTATATGTGTTTTATTAACATGGTAATAACATGGTATAAAAGAAAATAACAACAAACATAAAACGAAACGAGTAAATAAACGAAACTAGCAAGACAATATAACTACTCACAAAATTACCCAAAATTTCTCAAAATTTAAAAACACGTTTTTTCATTATAAAAAATTAAAAAATTTTAGAACTGATTCTAATGTGTTTTAATAACATCCCAAAGTCATAGAAAATCAACATGATTTTTAATTTAAGGGCAAGATTAATAAATTAAAAAAAACGAGTAATCTTTAAAAAACGATTTTCAAGCTCATAGTTTTAATCACATGTACATGCATATCTTTGACCATAGCTCTAATACCATTTGTTGGAATTATCTAGGGCTAAGAAAAGATTTAACGCTTTGAGCAAGCGGCAGAATTTAAAAATTTTCTTTTAAATAAGTAAAACGATTTTACTAACCTGGACAAAGAGCAAGCACATGTTTATATTTAAATTAAAACTTTTAAAGAGAAATACTCGTTTACTAACCTTTATGAAGCTTGAACGTTGAGAAGCCTTAGGAAGGTTGAAACGTTCGTCTCCCCACGCAGCTCGTCTTTCTTCGTAATTCGGAAAACTCGAGTAACTACAAAAGTTTCTATCACAAGAATCACACGAGAAAGAAAGGAATTAGTGTGTGTGCATTTTTAAACACGGCGACTCAAGAACAAGTCTAAGAGTCAAAGAGCTAAAACACTAGGTCAAATGTGGACGTAGGTGCCAAAAAAACGAAAAAAACTTAGAGAGATAGAGAGCGATGGGCGGCCAAGTCTAGAGAGAGAAGCTCTCAATCTCTAAAACTTTGGAATGAATAAAATGAGAGGAATGAGGGCTCTACTTATAGGAGAGGAATTACCTTCAACAAGGTAGTTTCCTCTTCTATAGAATATCACATATTCATGAGCAAATATTGCCTTTATTTCCTTAGAGTCACACGACCAAGACTTGCCAAGCAAGTCCTTGGATTTGTTTCTACTTTTGTCTTGCTCTCTCCTTGCCTTGCATTGCCGCCCAACCTTCTTTCCTCATAGAGGAAATTTGTTTCCTCTTTTTCTTTTGGCAAGTATCTTCATACATTAATGCACAAAATTGCTCTCTCTTTCTCTTTGGGTTGGATGGCCAAGACACCTTCTAGAAGGTGTTTCTAGATTTTTCTTCATTTGTTCATGACAACATAAGAAAGGCCCATTAAGAATTTTCAAGTAAAATTCCATGAAATGAAATTAATTCTCAAGGCCCAAAATCTTATAATGGCCGAGTGTTAATATGTATGTTGTCGCGTGAAAATGAACAACGATCAAATACCTCGGGCGGTTAGATCCAAGGCCGACCAAGTGATCGCACCCGGGCCAAAAATGTGGACTCGAAGACCGAGTTGCACCCTCCAGACCCTGAGGTGTGTTTTGGAGGGTGTGACCGGCCCAAGGTTGGCTACCTACATACCCGTTTGTCGGGATCAGGTCAGAACGTAGTTCAATATGGATATGGGGGGCTATCTTCGTCTCGGAGGTTGAGAATCCAAGGCTTTAGAGTATGACCCGGCTCGTAGATTCTAGTGAAGACTTTAGAGGGGTCGCAGAAGGGGAACGCGCTCCCTGTCGTGGAGGGGGGTTCTAGAGCTTCTGAGCCGCGTCAGGAGAGGAGGAGAACGCGCTCTTGGAATGTCACAAGGGCGCGGTCGTAGAGGAGAGTTCTTCAGAGGACACAACGTCGAGGTCCAAGTGAAGGAGAGAGTGAAATTCAAGGTCCCCCTCAAGTGAAGATGAGGGGGGGTATTTATAGATTTGGAGGAGGCCTTGGGCCGGCCCCCTTGAAATTCAAAGGCGCGGGGCGCGAGGGGTGTGACGCCCGGACGGCAGCGGGGCACGCAGAGCGTGATGCCCAGACAGGCATGGGGCGTGTCACCCAGACGGAAACGGGACGAGCGGGACGTGACGCCCGGACGGGTGCAGATTTTGATTGGCGTCTTGGTGGGGATGCTCGGCCGAGGCGGCGAGGCGCTCGGACGAGGCAATAGGGTGCTCGGCCTAGGCAACAGGGCGCCCGACTTAGGCAGCAGGAGCGCCCGGTCGAGGCAACATGGGCGCTCGGCCGAGGCCCGCACCCGGCCGAGGCAGCGTGGTGTTCAGTCGGGGCAGTAAGGGCGCCCAGCTAGAGGGCCGGGGGCCCAGGCGGGCCGGATGGCCGAGGGCACAGGTGCGCGCATGGGCTTGATCGGATAGGAGCGCTGGCGCGCACACGGATACGCGCGCGGGCCGGAGGGCCAAAGGCGCTGGGGCGCGCGAGGGCCGGGCGGCCGGGTGCGCTAGGGCGCGCGATGGCCGGGCGGCTGGGAGCGTGGATGCGCGAGGGTGCGTGCGCACGGGCCGAGCGGGCCGAAGGCGCTGGTACGCGCGGGGTCTGGGCGGCCAGGAGTGTAAGCACGCAAGGGTGCGCGTACACGGGCCGGGCGGCCGGGTGCACTGAGGCGCGCGCGGGCCCAGAGGGCTGAGGGCGCTGGTGCACGTGGGCCTGGTAGGTCGGAGGCGCTAGTGCGCGCGCGGGCCCGGACAGCCGGGGCGCGAGGGCGCGTGCGAGCCGACGGGCCGGGGCGTACAGAGCACGCATGGGCCCGGTAGGTCGGGGCGATGGTGCGCGTGCGGGCCCGGTGGGCCAAGGCGATGGTGCGCGTGCGGGCCCGAGAGGTCGGGGGTGCTAGGGCGCACACGGGCCCGGTGGGCCGGGGCCCATTGGGTGGTTCGGCCGGCGTGGAATGTTTTTTTTTCGGTTGCCCAAAAATGACCGGTAACATTAGCCCCCCAAGTTGATTGCTCGTGAGTTGCGAGTCATAAACTTTTGTTTCCGAGGGCTGGCCAGCGCGCGCTCGAGGCCGGTGTACGGGTCGGGCTCGTCATGCGTGTGCAGGGGGGGAAGGAGCAGGGTTTTCTCATTCCTCTCCTATAAATAGGAGGGTCCTCCTCCCCTTTTTCTCACACTGGCAGCCTTTAGAATTTGGAAAATTCCTTTTGAGTTTGAAATTTTTCTTTGGGCTTGCTAATTTTCACTCTTTAATGGGGAGTGAGTTCTTTTCCAAAGTTGATGGTCCCGAGGTTGACTTTTCATGCCTTCCCAAGATCCTAGGAGGCGGTCGAAGGTCCCTTTGAGGAACTCGACGGGATTCCCATCTATGTCGAGGAAGACTCTCGCGTGGCTGACCAGTAGCTCACGAAGTTGGAGACGGCCAGGACAGCCTTTGAATCTGTGGAGTCTTCGGGCTATACCGATGCGAAGTCTTTGGAGAGGACTCGCATGTACAGAGTAGGCGACTCACTTGCAACCGAGGGCTTAGACTGCAAGGGGGTTGATGGTGCGAGCACGCTCACCACCCGAGTCTTTAGCATGCTTCGGGAGACGTACAACATTCCTTCCTCGAGGGGGTTGCTTATGCCTGCCCCCGAGGACCGACCATCCCGCCCGAGGAACGGGTTTACGGCCGTGACGATTGGGAGCCTTGTTTGTGGGCTGCGTCTCCCATTTCCGTCGATCGTTCAGTGGATTCTGACCCGACTAGGGGTCCATGCTTGCCAGATGAGCCCGGCGTTCTCTGGCATGTTGGCTATGTGTTTCATGGAGTGGCACTGCCAGACGCAGCGTGCCATGACCGTGAATGATTTTCGCAATCGGGTTGCCGTGTTCCCGGCGGCGGGGCAGTCAGGTTTTCACATGGCCCGCGCTCAGGGCAACGTGAGGTTGATTGATTATAGCGACCCTCGCAGTCGTAGGTCGTGGGTGTGGGTCTCGGTAGACGTCTTTGGTGATGCGCCCCTCCATTTTGGTTGCCTGGCGGACTTCCCGGCGGATGAAGGGGCGACAGAGCTTCCCTTCATGAAGGGGATATCGGGGATGTCGGAGGCCCGCAAGGCAGGTGGGCGGTTCTGTACTCCCGAGTTGATGGTGCTTACCGGGTGGTTCCCGCCCTTTACCATGGGCACCGATGAGGCACGCCGGATGGGCAGGCCGCCTAGCCCCGAGGCTCAGCCAGCAGTCCCTGCTTCTCAAGGTAATTCTGTGATCTAAGATTCATTTGTTAATGGAAATATGACCTTTTTTTGTTTTAGTTAGTGCCGCTGCTAAGAGGAGAGCTCGGAGGCTGGCTTCTGCTTCTCAGAACCCCGAAGAGGATAGCGGAGGTTCGCTCCAGGGTTGCTGACCGCAAGGCGAGAGAAGATCGTGCTGAGGTCACCTGCCCGGCTGAGCAAGAGCCCCGCGCGTCGTTGAAGAGGGATTCGGCCTCAGTGCCTTCCGACGAGCACTGCGAGTTCAAGAGGGTGAACTTGGTGGTGGAAGTGGAGGTGATGGAGTCCCAAGGTGACTGCTTTCGACATCTCGAGGAGTCCCCCTGTCTTTGTGGAAGGGCGTGGTGTCAAAGAGCGACATTGCCTTCTTCCAGGCGGGGGTTACCGACGCTCAAATGGTCAGTATTTTTAACCCTTGCTTTTGTTGTCACAGGCGTACGCGAGAGCCATGCGGAGCGACAGGATTTTGCATGACTTCATCCGGCGCTGGGGGGTCGCCCAAGAAGAGCTTGCTCGGGCGAAGTCTAGGCTGGCCCTTGTTGATCGAGGCTCACACCTGGGGGCGGAGCTCGAGACGCTTCGAGACCAGCTTCGAGAGGCTAAGGTGGAACTCCAGATCACCCCGGATCAATGCGACGGAGCCCAAATGTCGGTAGACAAGATGGCGGGGGAGCTGATCAAAGAACGTCGAGCTTGTGAGGTGGCATCCCGATCGGCGGACATTTTTCGCACCGAGGTTGCCGATTGCCGGAGACAGCTGGATGCCCGGTCCGATGCCTTAGAGATATCTCATCGTCAGCTTACTTCAAGTGAAGTAGCGCGTGTTCGGGCGGAGTGCGAGCGCGACTCTCTGGCGGAGGAGAATGCCCGCCTTTCTTCCCAGCTTGCCGAGGCGGAACGACGGGCGTCCGACTTGCAAGATGACTACGACATAGGGAACGAGGAGGCTCGTAGAGCCGGAGCGGTGGAGTGTTGGGAGGCAACCGCGACTGAGAACGAGGCCCGTGGGGTCACCTTTGACTTCTTCAACACCTTGTTTCCCCTACTTGACGAGGGTTCTTTGTGAGCCAAGTGGCTCTTCTTTATAGCGCGTGTGTTTAGCGCTTCGCTTTTTCCTTTTTCAGGATTTTATTTTTGTTTCGGCGCATTCGTATTTAGCGTTTACTTTATTGGATTCGGAGCAGTGGCTCATTTTTATTTATGAGATTTTTTATTGCCTTCAAGTCGAATGCTATCTCATTTGAGCGGCTTTGCTGGTATATGCCTTCTGTGTGAGCGGCTATGGCTTGAAGGACTTGTGTCCTCGCCAATAGTTTTGGCAGGCCCGTGTCCCCAGTCCTGATTCAACCTCCGCTCGTTGGGCGTTATGACTCGTCGTCGTTTAGCATTCGAGTCGGGAGGCGTTCGTGCCGGGTCAGGCGTTATTCAGCATTTGTTGCTAGGGGCAACTTGCTGCGATTGACCGACCCGTATTGAACGGTGATATCGGTACGTCGGGTTAGGCCGACGATTTTAGCGTGCCGAGAGTTGGCTGTGGCCCAACGACTTTGTTTCGTGCCATTTGACGACCGAAGATGTCGCGTCGGGTATGCCCCGGAGGCTCTATGCTCGTGCCATAGGCGACCGAACGTATATGTTACGCCGGGTGTGGCCCGGCGACTTTGAGTTCGTGCCATGGGCGACCGAACGTGTATGTTGCGCCGGGTGTGGTCCAGCGACTTTGAGTTCGTGCCATGGGCGACCGAACGTATGTATTGCGCCGGGTTAGGTCGACGACTTTGGGTTCGTGCCATAGGCGACCGAACATATATATTGTGCCGGGTTAGGCCGATGACTTTGAATTCATGCCATGGGCGACCGAACGTATATGTGTGGCGGAGGGAGTAGCCCTACCGCCTTTACCTACGCCTTTACGCGACTTATGGCATGCTGGGTTAGGCCGACGATTTTACTCAAACCCCGTGTATTTCGTGCCATTGGCGACCGAATGTGTATGGCTCAAATTTGGCCGTTTTAGGGTTTGAGGCAACGCCTTTACGCGACTTACATGCGTCTGGGGTGACGACTTTCACCTGCGCCTTTACGCGACTTACGGCACGCCGAGAAGGCGGACGGTTTCACTGAACCTGTATGCACGAAGGGCCGTCGGAGTCCGAGCTTCTTAAGTCTATATCCACGTGGGGGCCTTAAGCCTGGATGAAAGGGGTACGCCGGGAAGGCCGACGGTTTCACTCAAACCCGTATGCTCGAAGGGCCGTCGGGGCTCGAGATTCTTAAGCCTGTATCCCTTTGTATGTGTGGGGGACTTAAGCCTGTATTTGGCAATTTTCTTAAGCCTGTCTTCCCATGTGTGTGGGAGACTTAAGCGTGTATATGGAGTTCTCGCTTCGTGCCAATTAGCGACCGAAGGGGCGTCGAGTTAGGTCGACGACTTTACTCGGACCCGTATGCTCGAAGGGTCGTCGGGGTCTGGAGCTTCATAAGCCTGTGTTCCCGTGTGTGTGCGGGGGGCTTAAGGTTTTGTTTCTTGGGCCGTGTATTTTCGAGTGTACGTCGCAGGACTCACTAGCCCCCTAAGTTTTTCGTGTACAGGTCTCGCTTGACGACTAAAAACTTAATAAAGCAGATTTATGAAAAGAAAAACTTCAGACTTTATTATATTTGCGAATAGATTACATCCTCAAACATTGGCACATGGGCCTTATTGAATTGGGGAAATCAAAGCAATTAATAGTGGAGCCGTTGGTCACTAGTAGTACTGCATCAAGTGTTCGGCGTTCCAAGGCTGTCGGATCGGGTTCCCGTCCGTATGTTCGATGTAATAGGTTCTGTCATGTATGACTTGGCAGGCTCTATATGGTCCTTCCCAATTCGGGCCTAGGACATCGGTGCCTTGTACTTGGGTGTTTTGGAACACGCGCCTGAGTACAAGGCTGCCGATGGCGAAGATTCGCCTCTTGACTTTGGCGTTGTAGTATTTCTCGACTTTACGCTTTTGTGCGGTGAGTCGGGTGAGAGCCTCGGATCTTTTTTCGTCGATTAGATCCAGTTTGAGGCGCATGGCCTCATCATTTTCTTTCTCTTCGAAAGTGTCAACTCGGTAAGTAGGGACCTCAGTTTCCACGGGGACCACTACCTCAACCCCAAAGGCTAGGGAAAAGGGGGTCTCTCCGGTGGCATTTCGAACAGTCATTCGGTATGCCCATAAGATGAATGGCAGTACCTCAGCCCGGGTGCCCTTTTTGGCCTCGAGCTTTTTCTTAAGGTTACTTTTTATCGTCTTGTTGACTGCTTCCACTTGGCCATTAGCCTGTGGGTGTCGCGGGGCTGAGAATGTCTTGTTGATCCCTAGTTGGGCGCATATTTCTCAAACCTGGGCATTGTCGAATTGCACGCCGTTGTCGGTCACAATTGACACAAGAATGCCATGGCGGCATATGATGGACTTCCAGATGAAGTTCGTGGTGTTGGCCTCGGTGATTCTGGCTAGAGGCTCGGCTTCAACCCACTTGTCGGTTACCGTGGAACGTTAGAGAAACGTTGACACTTGTCGCACTTTCTCGCCCAGTTGTAGGCGTCCTTCTTCATTGTGGCCCAGAAATAGCCTTGTCGGAGCGCTTTGAGCGCGAGGGATCTCCCGGTGGAGTGATTCCCACGATTTCCCTCGTGAATTTCGCGAAGGACCTTAGTCGACTCGACATTATTGAGGCATCGGAGCAGCAGGGTTGAGTACCCGCGCTTGTAAAGGGCTTTCCCTCTCAACACATATTTAGATGTGATGGCTTTCAGCCTTTCGGCTTCTTTGCGGTTTTCGGGAAGTGCCCCTCTTCGCAAGAAGTCCGTAAGCGGAGTCATCCAAGTCGGATGAGTGGTGCTCTCAATCGTTCCAACCTCGTCACGTGAGGCAGATGGTCGCGAGAGAGACTCAACCGGGATAGTTCCTAACCCGTCT
This sequence comes from Urtica dioica subsp. dioica, assembly GCF_054948205.1. Classification (NCBI taxonomy): domain Eukaryota; kingdom Viridiplantae; phylum Streptophyta; class Magnoliopsida; order Rosales; family Urticaceae; genus Urtica; species Urtica dioica. The sequence goes on along the minus strand of NC_142759.1, from coordinate 41,137,187 downwards.
TCGGTGATACCGGAGCCGAGGCGAGCGAGAGCATCAGCCTCGGTGTTCTCTTCCCTGGGGATCTGTATGATCTCAAACCAAGAGAAGGCATCCAGCTTGGCGTTTGTTTTTGCTAGATAGGCGATCATGTTAGGTTCTTTGGCGATGTAGTCGCCCTTAACCTGATTTACGATCAACTGCGAGTCCCAGTGTATTCGTAAGTTCTGTACGTTGAGCTTATAAGCGAGCTCTGGCCCCACAATGAGGGCTTCGTACTCGGCCTCATTTTTGGAGGCTTGGAATCCGTAGTGGAGGGCGTAGCATAACTTCTCCCGGTCGGGATTGGTTAAAATCATGCCGGCGCCGGCTCCTTGAGTATTGGATGCTCCGCCTACGTGTAATTCCTAGATGGGAACCGTAGGGTCGACCTTTCTCTTTCGAGCCTACAAGTCATCGGTCTAGTCATCTTCTTCTCTCTCCATGTCGGGAGTATAGGAGAGTTCTACCACGAAATCGGTTAGGGCTTGAGCCTTTATTGCCGGTCTCGGGTGGAACTCGATTCCGCACTCGTTCAATTCTTGGGACCAGATCGCCATGCGAGTTGATGTTCCCTTTTGAAGAGCTTTACCGACGGGGTGTCCTGTTCGGACAGCGATAGGGTGAGCCTGGAAGTAGGGATGTAGCTTCACTGAGGAGTCTCACAAAGTCGAGGGCTTCGACGACAAGGACGCCATCACAGCGATCACCGAGGGAGTTCGCACGAGCGACTTCCTCAAGTCCATTGTCGGGCAGGTCCCACGAGACATGGCGGAGCTGATGACGAGAGCCCGCACACATATGGGAATCGAGGACTATCTCGATGGCCGCGATGGCCGAAAGTCAGGAGGACAAGGTAGTCGCCACCGCGAAGAACAGGACGAAGATCGTCCCGACCCTCAGAGGAAGAGGAGCAAGGGAGGCCAGGCCCCTAACGGTCGCCCCCTCTCCGGTCCAAGATCGTCGCACGTTGATAGCTTCCGAGCCTTATCAACGTACACCCCACTGAACACTCCGCAAGAGCGGATCCTAGCTCTGCACCGCGACAAGCTAGGAAGTCCGGCTCCTCTTGCGAAAGATCCCGCGAAGAGGGATCGAAACAAGTTCTGTGAGTACCACCAGGATCACGGGCATCTGACGTCCGAGTGCTATCATCTTAGGCGTCAGATCGAGGCCCTGATTCAAGACGGGAAATTAAAAGAGTATGTCCTGAGAACGGTCGGGACGGCCGCGGTGCACGAAGGCCGTCCACGGCAAGGAAGGAAGGGTCCGGCGACGGTGACTGTCACGGACTAGGCAGCGGTTGAAGAACCGGAGAGCTCACAGCTGCATGTCGTGGGCTCGATCATGGGTGGCCCGGAGTTTGGGGACTCGTCCATGCAGAGGAAGAAGTACGTGCGCGAGGTTTCTCGAGGAAAAATTGCGCACTACATCAACCATACATACGAGGCTCCCCCTCCAGCCCCGTTCGAGTCCATGTTCTTCACCGGCCAAGAGGCGACACGAGTTCTCCACCCGCACAATGACGCAATAGTCGTCTCGGCCCCGGTCGCTAACAATCTCGTCCGAAGAATCCTGATTGATAACGGCAGCTCGGCCGACATCGTCTTCAAATCAGCGTTGGACAGGATGAAGCTGACCGGACTGAAACCGACCCCAATCTCGACCCCACTCTTCGGCTTCTCCGGGGAGAGGGTCATGACGGAGGGCACTATCGACCTCTCGGTCACCTTCGGGACTCCGGGGGGGCTCGAGGTCACCCGCATCGTGTCCTTCCTAGTGGTGAACCAGCCCTCAGCGTACAACATCATCATCGGCCGCCCGACTCTCAACCGATTGAAGGCTATAACGTCTACCTATCACCTGATGATGAAGTTCCCGACTAAAAAGGGGATTGCCATCATGTTGGGAGACCAGTCGATGGCGAGGATGTGCTACATCCAAGGCGTGGACGGGAAAGGGAAGGAAAAGATGGTGAGCGCCATCCTCTAGCTCGGTCAAGCTACAGAAGCTGGCACTGCAGCGGAAGCCCGTCCCCATTTCTCATTATGTCATTTTATTTCCGGTTTTAAGACAATCTCGAATTTCAATAAGGCCAATGGCCCAGGGATGTAATTTTTGACTATTTTTGCATGATAATTGTATCACATTTCACCTCGAAGTCTTTATCTTGCTGCATTATAATTTCTAGTCTCCTCTACGAGTACACGAGAAACTCGGGGGGCTAATGGGAAACAATGCTCAACGAAAAACAATGCTCAACGAAACTAGAGCTCGCTCGCTCAACAAAAAAAGAAAAAAAAGTACAATAAAGTCGTGCTAATCGATCACGCCTTCATTGGTGGATCGAGAAAATAAGACGTGCACAATACAACAAAGACGTGCAAATCGATTATGCCTTCGTTGGCAAATCGAGAAAACAAAACGCGCACAATACAACAAAGACGTGCAAATCGATTATGCCTTCGTTGGCAAATCGAGAAAACAAGACGCGCACAATACAACAAAGACGTGCAAATCGATTATGCCTTCATTGGCAAGTCGAGAAAATAAGACGCGCACAACACAATAAAGTCGTGCTAATCGATTATGCCTTCGTTGGCAAATCGAGAAAATAAGACGCGCACAAGACAACAAAGACGTGCAAATCGATTATGCCTTCGTTTGGCAGGTCGAGAAAATAAGACGCGCACAATACAAAAAAGACGTGCAAATCGATTATGCCTTCGTTGGCAAGTCGAGAAAATAAGACGCGCACAACACAATAAAGTCGTGCTAATCGATCATGCCTTCGTTGGCAAATCGAGAAAATAAGACGCGCACAAGACAACAAAGACGTGCAAATAGATTATGCCTTCGTTGGCAGGTCGAGAAAATAAGACGCGCACAACACAATGAAGACATGCAAATCGATTATGCCTTCGTTGGCAAGTCGAGAAAATAAGACGCGCACAACACAATAAAGCCGTGCTAATCGATCACGCCCTCATTGGTAGATCGAGAAAATAAGCCACGCATGATCAACCCGAAACGAAAAGTCGTCCCTCACGACGCGCGAAGGCCATTCCTCATGACGCAAACCCGAGAGCGTTCATCCCGCATCCGTATAAAAGCATAGATTTTGAGTTTCCACTCGACCTACGCTCGACCGGAAACTCGGGGGGCTAATGTTGTTGGCCTGTCTAGGGCCAACGGGAACAAAGGCATCTCTTCGACCCATGTGGCTAGTACGAGGTCTTGGGCGGCGAAACCCTGACTCAACCAGGGGCCGGCCCAAACCAATGGCCAAGTCAAACACCTTGCCCAGCCATGGGCCGAGTCAATGGCTCACTCGGCCATTGGGCAGTTCACTCGGCCAATGGCCGAGTGAACCCTCCAGCCACCAAGACAGTTCACTCGGCCATTGGCCGAGTGAACCATCCAGCAGTTCACTCGGCCAATGGCCGAGTGAACCCTTCAGCCACCAAGGCAGTTCACTCGGCCATTGGTCGAGTGAACCTTCCAGCAATTCACTCGGCCAATGGCCGAGTGAACCTTCCAGCTGCCCATGCAGTTCACTCGGCCATTGGCCGAGTGAACCTTCCAGCAGTTCACTCGGCCAATGGCCGAGTGAACCTCATCCGGCCCAAGCCTTTCACTCGGCCAATGGCCGAGTGAACCTCACCACCATGTTCACTCGGCCATTGGCCGACCCAACCATTGAAGGAGTCACATGGCCGACCCAAACTTGTTCACTCGGCCAAGGGGTCTTCAAACCACCCCTTGGCTGCCTATAAATACAGGGGCCGCTCCCCTAGTCCAGGTAATCCATTCTTGAGTACTGAAACGCTGCCGAACTCGTACCTCGCTCGTTTCTCTCAAGCTTTGGCCTCTAAACACCCCTAAACCCTCTATACTCCACCTCAATCCCACTAATGTTGAGCGTCGGAGAGGTAAACAGGGGCACCCCCCCTGTTTCCCCTTTGTAGTTCACATGTTCTCTACTCCTTTTCAGGTACTCTGACGAACTCAAGGGACATCCACAGCTAAGGGGCGACTTGGGATACCAAGTCCGACACGCTCGAGTCAAGACGAGACCACTTGGTCCGGCCTTGGGTCTAATCGTCTTTGGCTCCTAAATAGTTTTCCGAAAAACAGCGACAACAATAGTCTTGCCGATTAGGTCGGCGAAGATTCGGTCTACCAATCATTGGTAAGTAGCTCCTGCAGTTTTAAGGCCAAAGGCATGACCTTGTAGCAGTAGAGGCCTCGATCTGTGACGAAGGTCGTCTTGATCTGATCGGGCTCGTGCATTCGTATCTGGTTATAGCCCGAATAGGCGTCCATGAAACTTAGCAGCTCATGTCCTGCCATGGCGTCGACTATTTGTTCGATGCGTGGGAGCGGAAAGCGATCTTTTGGGTAGGCTTTGTTAAGATCTTTGTAGTCTATACAAATGCGCCACTTCCCATTAGGCTTTTTAACCATGACCATGTTGGCCACCAGTTTGGGGTACTTGGCTTCTCGGATGAAGCCGGCGGAGCGAAGTTTTTCAACTTCTTCATTTATCGCTAGGTATCGTTCACGGTTGAGCGCGCGTCTAGCTTGTACTTTCTCGGCGATGTTTTTGTCGTTGTTCAACCGGTGCACAATCACATCGGGGTCTATCCCAGGCATGTCTGCATGTGTCCACGCAAAGACATCCTTAAACTCCTGAAGGAAGGACGCGAGTTGAGTTTTGATGGTGAGAGGGAGTTGTGCACCAATCTTCACCACCTAGTGAGGCTTAGCTTCATCGAGAACGATCGAAGTGAGATCATCGGGGGTGTCAACTTTCAACCTCTCAATTTTCTCGCGGGGGTCTAGTTCCCCGAGCATCCGTGCATCTTTTTTATCACACGGGTAGTCATCTTCCAGCTGGTAGATCGTGTTAACCCTTTTTTCAGCGGGCTTGCCATCTACGCCTTGGACGTAGCATATCCCCGCTTGGATTTGATCACCAGCCAAGACGCCAATTCCCTCCTCGGTGGGAAATTTCACCAGTAGGTGATATGTGGATGTGATGGCCCTTAGTCTTTTCAACGCAGGTCGTCCAATGATAACGTTGTAGGGCGACTCCTGGTCAACCACAAGAAAGGGGACCATATGAACGACTTCGATACCTCCGGTAGTTCCGAAGGTGACCGGTAAATCAATGATTCCTTCGGTCATGAACTTTTCTCCCGTGAACCCAAACAAAGGTGTCTGGGTCGGGACGGGGCGGAGCCCCCCGAGCTTCATGCGCTCCAGGGTGGTCTTAAAGATTATATCGGCTGCGCTGCCGTTATCAATAAGGACTCTTTTTACTAGATTGTTAGCCACTTGGGCTTTGAGGGCTATAGGGTCATTGTGCGGATGCACAACTCGCTTGGCCTCCTCGTTGGTGAATTGTATCATCTCGTGTGGTACGGACGGAGGTTCCTCATAGGTTAGGTTAACTTGCCCGGCAAGACCTTCTTGAGAGGCAGCCCTGAGGAGCTTTTTTCTTTGCCGCGCTGAGTCCCCGTCTTGCAAGCCACCTAGTGTTGTTGGCCCGTCTAGGGCCAACGGGAACAAGGGCATCTCTTCGACCCACATGGCTGGTACGAGATCTTGGGCGGCGAAACCCTGACTCAACCAGGAGCCGGCCCAAACCAATGGCCAAGTCAAAACCCAGCCATGGGCCGAGTCAATGGCTCACCCGGCCATTGGCTGGGTCAAATGGCTCACTCGGCCATTGGACAGTTCACTCGGCCAATGGCCGAGTGAACCCCTCAGCCACCAAGGCAGTTCACTCGGCCATTGGCCGAGTGAACCTTCCAGCCGCCAAGGCAGTTCACTCGGCCATTGGCCGAGTGAAGCTTCCAGCAGTTCACTCGGCCAATGGCCGAGTGAACCTTCCAGCCGCCAAGGCAGTTCACTCAGCCATTGGCCGAGTGAACCTTCCAGCAGTTCACTCGGCCAATGGCCGAGTGAACCTTCCAGCCGCCAAGGCAGTTCACTCGGCCATTGGCCGAGTGAACCTTCCAGCTGCCCCTACAGTTCACTCGGCCATTGGCCGAGTGAACCTTCCAGCAGTTCACTCGGCCAATGGCCGAGTGAACCTCAGCCGGCCCAAGACCTTCACTCGGCCAATGGCCGAGTGAACCTCACCACCATGTTCACTCGGCCATTGGCCGACCCAGCCTCCTCCAAGGCCGACCCAAACATTCTCACTCGGCCAAGGGGTCTTCAAACCGCCCCTTGGCTGCCTATAAATACAAGGGTCCTTCCCTTGACCCAGGTAATCCATTCTTGAGTATTGAAATGCTGCCGAACTCGTACCTCGCTCGTTTCTCTCAAGCTTTGGCCTCTAAACACCCCTAAAACCTCTATACTCCAGCTCAATCCCACTAATGTTGAGCGTCGGAGAGGTAAACAGGGGCACCCCCCTGTTTCCCCTTTGTAGTTCACAATCTCTTGTTTGCTTTTCAGGTATCGAGACGAGGTGAGCTTCACCCACAGCTAAGGGACGACTTGGGATACCAAGTCCGACACGCTCGAGTCAAGACGAGACCACTTGGTCCGGCCTTGGGTCTAACCGTCTTTGGCTCCTAAATAGTTGTCCGAAAAACAGCGACAACATTTTGGCGCTAGAAGGAGGGGACCACCGACCTTAGCACGCTCTCCCTTCCATTCCACACTTTCACCACTCCTACGACTCTCGAGAGATGAGTCACCTACCCACTACCTCCGCGGGTACCCGAGCGACGAGCTCGAGGTACGGTCTCCGACTCCTCGCACACCGTCTTGAAGGGCAACCTCGCGATAGCGAGAGCCAGCCCCAAGACCCGGTGAACGACCCCGAGGCCGAGCTCCGAGAGGACACGGCCCGGCGGCTCACGGAGCTCCTTGACCGTCCCGGCGTTGACGGCTCCCTCATCGCCGGTCTCCTCGGCTAGGACGTCGAGGATCGATCTGCTCAGGATTACTCCGACCCCGAATACGTGGAGGAGTCGAGGACCGACGAGGCCACCTCTAGCCTCGCTCAAGCGCGACCCGAGAGGGCCAATGGTGCGTTGGCCGATTCTTTGTACCCGGCGCAACGACAGGCACGGTCACAGTCCCGGGGACTCGCCCCCTCGGTTTCAAGAGGTGGCCGGACACGGCCCCTCGCCGAGGAGAGAGCGACTCTGGTCGACGATGGAGCCGATAGCCGAAGCGCTCGCCGGACGACCCGACCAAGGGCGACCTTGCCTCGTCACGCACCAAGCGTGGACCTTAGAGAGCGCTTGACGGCGCAGAGAAACTCCCGAGGGGAGGATCTCCGCCAAAGGCTAAATTCTCGATGGGACGCGCTCCCCGCCGCAACTCTTGGCCGACCTCAGGCCAATGTCATGGACCAAGCATCCAACGAACGCCAACCGGTGACTCCCGTGGCCCCGACGGTCGGCCCTGCTAACGGGCTTGACGTGGTCACAATGATTCAGAGCCTCCAGAATCAAATCATCGAGATGAGGGAGTCAGGGAGGCAAAGGCCGCACGGAGGGATCGAGGAATCATACTCTCCCTTCGCCGCACAAGTCCTCGCGCAGCCATGCGTGGGAAACTTTAAGTTACCGTCCATTCCCCCCTATGATGGACGTACGGACCCTCACTTCCACATCCAACACTATGAGACGTGGATGACGATGCAAGGGCAGACGGACGCCACCCTCTGCCAAGCCTTCAGCCTGACCCTCACAGGGTCGGGCTTTGAGTGGTTCCGGAGTTTGAGGCCTGGAAGCATCCCGTCCTTCCGGGCCTTGCGAGAGGCTTTCCTCGCTCGCTTTGCCACGCTTGTGGCACAAAAGAAATCGAAGACCCACCTCCTCTCCATTCGACAGGGGAGAGATGAGACATTGAGACAATACCTCGCTCGCTTCACCGAGGAGTCTCACAAAGTCGAGGGCTTCGACGACAAGGACGCCATCACGGCGATCACCGAGGGAGTTCGCATGAGCGACTTCCTCAAGTCCATTGTCGGGCAAGTCCCGCGAGACATGGCGGAGCTGATGACGAGAGCCCGCACACATATGGGAATCGAGGACTATCTCGATGGCCGCGATGGCCGAAAGTCAGGAGGACAAGGTAGTCGCCACCGCGAAGAACAGGACGAAGATCGCCCCGACCCTCAAAGCAAGAGGAGCAAGGGAGGCCGGGCCCCTAACGCTCGCCCCCTCTCCGGTCCAAGATCGTCGTGCGTTGATAGCTTCCGAGCATTATCAGCGTACACCCCACTGAACACTCCGCAAGAGCGGATCCTAGCTCTGCACCGCGACAAGCTAGGAAGTCCGGTTCCTCTCGCGAAGGATCCCGCGAAGAGGGATCGAAATAAGTTCTGTGAGTACCACCAGGATCACGGGCATCTGACGTCCGAGTGTTATCATCTCAGGCGTCAGATCGAGGCCCTGATTCAAGACGGGAAATTAAAAGAATATGTCCTCAGAACGGTCGGGACGGCCGCGATGCACGAAGACCGTCCACGGCCAGGAAGGAAGGGTCCGGCGACGGTGACTGTCACGGACCGGGAGGCGATTGAAGAACCAGAGAGCTCACAGTTGCATGTCGTGGGCTCGATCATGGGTGGCCCGGAGTTTGGGGACTCGTCCACGCAAAGGAAGAAGTACGTGCGCGAGGTTTCTCGAGGAAAAATTGCGCACTACATCAACCATACATACGAGGCTCCCCTTCCGGCCCCGTTCGAGTCCATGTTCTTCACCGGCCAAGAGGCGGCACGAATCCTCCACCCGCACAATGACGCAATAGTCGTCTCGGCCCCGGTCGCCAACAATCTCGTCCGAAGAATCCTGATTGATAACGACAGCTCGGCCGACATCGTCTTCAAATCAGCATTAGACAGGATGAAGCTGACCGGACTGAAACCGACCCCAATCTCTGTTGTCAATAGTGCCCACAAGAAGAGTTGTAGTCTTTATTTTGAACATTTGATGTAATAAAGTCTCATGAAGACTCTTGCTTGTAATTGCCTATTCATTCATTAATAAAGTTGAAACGTTCATTCAATCTTCCTTGTCTGAAGCTTTATGATAAAACCATAGTCTTTTAGTCCATAAACAAACTTAACAACTTACGAAGAGACAAATGTAGATTTGCATGAACAAACTCTTCGTAGTTTGCTTAAAACGATATATTCGCAATCTTAGGGTCAAAGGACTATTGACCTCAGTATGATTGTTAGAAGAATCTATGATGTCTGGTTATGAGGCATTGAGAGTTAGGAACTCTATAGTTCTTCTAGGTATCTTCCGAAGGTACTGAATTGACCAGTGCACTTCTAGAGACAAGATAAGAACAAACCATTTAACCTCTTATGTCTCGAAGTCACTATGTATGAATTGCATCATGCTTACCTTAATCCTGAAATGAGACATGCCATTTCACACCTTAGTATTCTCATTTGAGAAAGTCAAAGTTCGGACTCACTATGTGATTCCGAACAAGGCCTATTGGTGAAGTACTAAGTTGTGAGTCTGTCATGAGTAACTTTGTGAAGTTCTCATAGATATGGAATTCATGTACAAGATTGCTGAAATGCAATGTATGTCACCTCATGCTTTGTTCCTTGGAGTGTGAATAAATGAACTGGCCAGTGTCCAAATTGAGTCTTGACTCTTTTGGATGAAACAATGTGACTTGTTAGCTCCTCGTCAATACATTGTTTCTAACTTATTCACAAGCGACAAAGGAGTTGAGGAAATAACAGCTAGAAGGGTAAAATGGTAATTTAGTAAATCCCGACTAGCTGATGACATTCATGAAGGGTAAACATAGATAATATTCAGTGGATCCGCTCATCATAATTAGGTCGAATTCTTGAGTAGAAAATAAATTCATTTGAACCGAGAGATTTTCAGTGTCAGCTCTTTAGTGGAGTCAGTTGGCATTAAGCTAAACTTGGAAAAGGTTTGTGAACTTTTGAGTCCAAGTGTTTAGCTAAAGCTTTGTTCATTTGGGTCCATGAGGTCACTGTCACGAATCACATCGATAGGAATAGTTAAACTGGAAGCTAAGCCAAAACAAGAACGAAAATAGTTAAAAGGGTATTTTTGTCTTTTGAGACATAAGGATGAAATGGATGTCAATAAATTTTGACAAGTTCATTTGATGACTTAATGTCACTCGGCCATAATATGATTAATTGGGCCTTGTGAATTAATTTCATTTCATAAGAATTTTATTGAAAACTCTTAATGGGCCTTTTTCATGTTCTCATGAATAAATGAAGAAGCTTCTAGAAGCTCCTTCTAGAAGTGAAATGGGCGCCCATAATACCCAAGGAAAGAGAGTTTATTTTGTGCATAAATGTATTTAGATACTTGCCAAAAGAAAAAGAGGAAACAAATTTCCCACACATGCAATGGGAAATTCGGCCAAGTGAGAAAAGGGAAAGCCAAGGAACAAAAAAAGGAAACAAATCCTTGCCTCTAGGAGGCAGCCTTGGGCGCCCAACAAGGAATGGGAAATGAAGGATTTTTGCTCATGAATATGTGATATTCTATAGAAGAGGAAACTACCTTATTGAAGGTGAGACCTCTCCTATAAATAGGAGCCCCATTTCCTCACAATTCATTCATCCAAGTTTAAGAGATTTGAGAGACTCTCTCTCTAGAACTTGGCCGAAGTCCTCTTCTCTCTCTCTCTAGTTTATTTTCGGTTTTCTCTTGTCTTGGCACCTAGGTCCTCACTCGACCTAGTCTTTAGCTCTGCGACTTCGAGACTCGTTCTCAAGTCGTAGTGTTTAAAAGTGCCCACTCACTGATTCCTTCTTTTCGAGTGATTTAGTGATAGAAACTTTCGTGGTTGCTCGAGGAGCCGAGGAAAGAAAGAGAGACGTGCTGCGAGGGGAGACGAGCGTTGCAACTTTCCAAAAGCTTCTACAAGGTTCAAGCTTCAAGAAAGGTTAGTAACTTTAATAGCTCATATTGGTTTTTATTTACATGTACATGCTCTTGTCTAGGTTAGTAAAAACTAGTTTTACTTAAAAAGAAAATTTTTAAAATTCCGCCGCTTAACGAAGCGTTAAACTTTTTCTTAAACCCTAGATCGATTCCAACAAATGGTATCAGAGCTATGGTCAAAGGAATGCATGTGCATGTTTTTTAAATTATGAGCTTGAAAATCGTTTTCGAAAGTTTACTAATTTTGTGACAAGTTAGAATTGTAATCTTAGTTTTTTTTTAATTTATTGCTCTTGTCTTTAAATTAAAAAGCATGTTGATTTTCTATGAGTTTGGGATGATGTTAAAACACATTAGAATCAGTTCTAAAAGTTTTTAATTTTTTATATTGAAAAACGTGTTTTAAAGGTTTGAGAATTTTCGAGTAAATTTTGTGACTAGTTTTATTTTCTTACTAGTTCCGTTTATTTACTTGAATCGTTTTATGCATGTTGTTATTTCTTTTATTCTATGTTGTTACCCTGCTAATAAAACACAAATAAAAGCTTTAAACAACCTCATAAAACGTTCCGTTACACTCGATTCTTTTTCGCACCTAAAAGGACAAAGCTTTAATTTATTTCTTTTTCTTCGAGCTGGAATGTAAACCCGCATTAAAAGCGGCATAACTCTCTGCTCAGAAATCGAAATTTAATGATTCTTGAATCAAATTAAAGCTCTGTCTGTCCTCTGTCCAATGCCACCGGTTTCGGCTCAAAAGGACATTGGAGCCGCCAGTTATGGCGATTTTACTCCGAGGTGCGCGGCTGTCTGAAACTCCAGTTTTTTTAGAAATCCGGATTTTCAAACCCCACTACCATGAGTTATAGAACTCTAATGAGAAAACTTTCTTGAGCAAAAATGTTTTTCATATGATTATAAACATGATGTGTAAAGATTAAAAGTTTTGTTTTTTGAAAGATTAATTGAAATTGAATTTTTACAAAACTAGTTTGAATTTTGAAAAACCGTTTTCACTTTCAAACTTGAAAATATTTTGTCATCCAAATCAAATAAATTTTCAAAATGTTTTCAAAACTATATCTATATCACATATGTTCAAAATCTATATGCTCTTGAAATTTTGAGTGGGAGGTCTCTTTGTAGACAAAACCGAAAAATAAAAAGATGTGTAATCTCAAACTTTCAAGTGTTCGAGTGAGTTGAAGTTCACACTTCCCTCACGCACTTTCCCGAAATAGAAAATAGGAAAAGATCGAGTATGTCCCTTGTGCCTTTATGCACTAATACTGCTCTGAACATGTCGATCTAGGATTCTCTTCTAGTTGTCCGCTCTGTCGCTCTCTAACTAGGAAATTTGTTTCCGAAATTATAAGAGTCGATGAACCAACTCCAAAAACTAAGTGGGAGGGTTATATTCGTTGTTTGTAACCCGCGATCCCCAACACTAGTGAAAGATGCAATAACGTGGGACTAAGAGCCGCTCTTGCGACCCTCACTTAAATGTGAGTACTCCAAGGCGTTATTGCTTCGATCATTGCTCAATGAGCTACGTCCGAGAGTGATGCAATGATGGCAAGGCCTCCCCTTGGGGGATTGTTTTTCAAAGCTGATCTTTTGGACTAAGTGGTTGGTTGCACACTTAGGCTCAATCCCTAGTATCCTTCCTTAAGGCTCTGCGAAAGGATATGAGTGATCAAACCAATTTACAAGGTGGCTAGTCGAAATGATGTACTGACATCTTGGCTTAGCATTAATGATGTGTCATTTACTTATAAAAGGAGATTTTTTGCGGCCTTCTCTTGAGGGAGTAAATTATCGTTTGGTTTATAACACCTTTGGGTTTTACAAAAGTCTTAATAAAACTTAAATCCTAAACCAAAGACTAATCATAAACTTGTTTCAACTGTTATAGGCAATATGTCTCTCAACCCTCTCTCAACAATTCTTTCCTCGAATAAACTCGAAGGCGACAATTACGTCGACTGGAAACGTAACCTCGACATAGTCCTTACTGTCGACAAGCACAAATGGGTTCTCACCACCCCCTGTCCTCAAACGAATGATGATTCGACGCAAGAGGAGAAAGACGTCCTGGTGGCCTGGCTTCGATCCGATGAGATTGCGAGATGCTATATTTTGGCATCGATGAACAATGTGTTGCAACAACAACATCGTGATTTCGAAACTGCCACCGATATGCTCTACAATCTCCATGAGATGTTTGGAGGGCAAGGACGTCAAGCTAGGCAACAAGCGGTCCGACAATTCATGAACTGTCGTATGAAGGCTGGAACTCCCGTTAGAGATCATATGATGCTGATCATTAGCTATCTCAACGAGATGGAGATTCTTGGATCTGAGATTGATGGGGAGACCAAAATAGATATGATCTTGGAAACTCTCCCCGAAACCTTTGATACCTTCAAATTGAACTATTCCATGAACAAGCTGGAGTACACTGTTACCGAGCTCATGAAGGAACTTCAAACCGCTGAGGCACTCACTAAGAAAAAGAGGGCTCAAGGAGAAGTACATGCTACTGCCTCCACCTCTGGATCTAAGAAGAGACCTCGCAACGCCGAGAAAAAGAACCAACCTAAGGTTCAAACGAAGAAGAAGGCGCCAAAGGCTCCGAAGGTGGACAAGTCTAAAGACAAGTGCCACCACTGCAACGAGCCTGGTCACTGGCGTAGGAACTGTCCCGCCTACCTCAAAACCAAAGCTAAAGGTATTGTACTTGTTACTGAAGCCTGTTTAGTAGCTGATAATGTATCATCGTGGATTATTGACTCCGCTGCTACTAACCATATTTGCTGCTCCTTGACTGGTTTTAGGAAAAGCAAAAGCTTAGAGGATGGCGACTTCTGCTTCAAGTGGGGTGATGAGAGCGTGGTGTCTGCGAAGGCTGTGGGATCCGTGACGCTATCTTTTGAAGATCGAACTTTAAATTTGAATAATGTTTATTATGTTCCTTCCTTTGGGAAAAACCTAGTATCTGTTGCTCAACTTTTCGAGCAAGATTATTATTTAAAGTTTATAAAGAATGGAATTCGTATTTCTTTTTCTAATTCTTTCGTCACTGATGCATGTATGAAGAATGGTCTTTTTTACATCTATCCCACTCAACCTTCTCTCTTAGACACCGAAATAGATAACGATCTAATTAGGGAGCCAAAGAGGATCAAACTTTCTGAATCCTCCGATCTAACAAAATCAACATACCTCTGGCACTTAAGACTTGGTCATATCAGTCTAGATAGGATTAAGAGACTTGTGAGGGATGGTCCACTCCAAGCCTCTGCAATAGGTTCACTACCTACTTGTGAATCCTGCATAGAAGGAAAAATGACTAAGCGACCTTTCTCCGATAAGGGTCGAAGAGCCACTGAGTTGCTGGAACTAATACATTCTGATGTATGTGGTCCACTCAACCAACAGGCACGTGGAGGATACGAATACTTCGTTACCTTCACTGATGATTACTCAAGATATGGGTTTGTCTATTTGCTTAAACACAAATCCGAGACCTTTAACGTATTTAAGGTCTTTAGGGCTTTAGTGGAAAAGCAAACTGGCAAAGTGATCAAAACCCTTCGATCTGATCGAGGTGGTGAGTATATGTCTGGAGAGTTCGATGACTTTCTTAAAGAAGAAGGTATCGCTTCTCAGCTTACCGCGCCTGGCACACCTCAACAAAACGGAGTGTCAGAGAGAAGAAACCGAACTCTTATGGAGATGGTTAGATCAATGATGAGTTACTCATCACTCCCGCTTTCCTTTTGGGGATATGCCCTCGAAACAGCCGCTTATATTCTGAACCAAGTTCCGTCCAAAACGGTTCCTGGTACTCCTTATGAACGATGGACTGGCCGTAAAGTGAATCTTGGCCGCATCCGAATTTGGGGTTGCCCTGCACACGTGCTAAGGCAAAAGACTAGCAAGTTGGCTAGTAGGTCAGAATTGTGCCTGTTTGTAGGATATCCGAAGGAAACCAAAGGTTTTACTTTCTATAGTCCCGAGGACGATAAGACTTTCGTTAGCACGAATGCTCGTTTCCTCGAGGAGGACTTTATGAAGGATGCGAAACCTAGAAGCAAAATTGTGCTTGAAGAAAAGTTGGGTGAGGAAGCTTCTACCTCATCTGTAAGAACTGTTCTTACCCCAACTGAAACACAACCTAACTCATCAGAATCTCGTCAAGTAGTACTTCGACGTAGTGGGAGGGCTACTCAAAAGCCTGACAGGTACATGTCTTATGGAGACTCTCTTGTAGCCGTCTCTGACATGGATGATCCTGTTTCCTATAGCCAAGCAATGGCTTGTTCTGAATCAAACCTTTGGCTTGACGCCATGAAAGTTGAGATGCACTCGATGTATGTCAACAAAGTCTGGAAACTTGTAGACCTTCCTGAAGGGATTAAACCCGTAGGGTGTAAGTGGATATACAAGAAGAAAAGGGGTCCTGATGGGAACGTTGAGACGTTCAAAGCACGACTTGTGGCGAAGGGTTATACCCAACAAGAAGGGATTGACTATGAAGAAACCTTCTCGCCAGTCGCGATGCTTAAATCCATCCGCATACTCCTATCCATAGCTGCAGCTCTCGACTATGAGATCTGGCAAATGGATGTCAAGACAGCCTTTCTGAATGGCAATCTTGACGAGCGCATTTACATGGCTCAACCAGACGGTTTCGTGGATAAAGGTCAAGAGACCAAGGTTTGTGAGTTGCTTAAATCCATTTATGGACTAAAGCAAGCATCTAGGTCATGGAACATTAGATTCGATGAAACTGTAAAGAGCTTCGGCTTTGAACAGTCAATAGATGAGCCTTGTGTTTACAAGTTAATACACGAAGGCAAAGTTGTGTTTCTGGTACTATATGTCGATGATATACTACTCATTGGTAATGACGTGGGTAAGTTATCTGAGGTTAAGGTCTGGCTAGCAAAGCAATTCGATATGAAGGATCTAGGAGAAGCCGCATACATTCTGGGAATCCAAATCTTTCGAGATAGGAAAAACCGGACCCTGTCGCTCTCTCAAGCATCTTATATTGATAAGGTGATGGATCGCTTCTCGATGCAAGACTGCAAGAGGGGTCAAACACCCTTTAGGCATGGAGTTTCACTCTCTAAGGACCAGTCTCCCAAGACTGCACAAGAGATTGAAGACATGAGGAAAATTCCTTACGCCTCTGCCGTAGGAAGCCTCATGTATGCTATGCTTTGCACCCGACCTGATATATGTTTCGCCGTTGGCGTAGTTAGTCGTTTCCAATCCAACCCTGGACCCGAGCACTGGATTGCTGTTAAGCACGTTCTTAAGTATCTTCGAAGAACTAGGAACTTGATGCTTACATACTCAGGTACTGACCTGACTATGACGGGATATACCGACTCCGATTTTCAAGCGGATAAGGATTCCAGGAAATCCACTTCGGGATCTGTGTTCATCCTTAATGGTGGAGCTGTTGTGTGGAGAAGTATTAAGCAATCTTGCATTGCTGACTCCACAATGGAAGCAGAATATGTGGCTGCTTGTGAAGCATCCAAAGAGGCTGTATGGCTTAGAAAGTTCCTTAAGTATTTGGAAGTTGTTCCAAACGTCGACGAGCCCATGACCCTTTATTGTGATAATAGTGGGGCTGTCGCTAACTCAAAGGAACCTAGAAGCCATAAGCGCTCTAAGCATATTGAGAGGAAATACCATTTGATTCGAGAGATCGTGCAGCGCGGAGACGTGGAAGTGAAGAAGATCTCAACGGTGGACAACCTCGCAGATCCATTCACCAAGGCCCTAGCGAACAAGGTCTTCGACCAACATCGTGAGGGATTAGGCATGAAGGACTACACACACCTTCTTTGAGTCAAGTGGGAGTTTGTTGTCAATAGTGCCCACAAGAAGAGTTGTAGTCTTTATTTTGAACATTTGATGTAATAAAGTCTCATGAAGACTCTTGCTTGTAATTGCCTATTCATTCATTAATAAAGTTGAAACGTTCATTCAATCTTCCTTGTCTGAAGCTTTATGATAAAACCATAGTCTTTTAGTCCATAAACAAACTTAACAACTTACGAAGAGACAAATGTAGATTTGCATGAACAAACTCTTCGTAGTTTGCTTAAAACGATATATTCGCAATCTTAGGGTCAAAGGACTATTGACCTCAGTATGATTGTTAGAAGAATCTATGATGTCTGGTTATGAGGCATTGAGAGTTAGGAACTCTATAGTTCTTCTAGGTATCTTCCGAAGGTACTGAATTGACCAGTGCACTTCTAGAGACAAGATAAGAACAAACCATTTAACCTCTTATGTCTCGAAGTCACTATGTATGAATTGCATCATGCTTACCTTAATCCTGAAATGAGACATGCCATTTCACACCTTAGTATTCTCATTTGAGAAAGTCAAAGTTCGGACTCACTATGTGATTCCGAACAAGGCCTATTGGTGAAGTACTAAGTTGTGAGTCTGTCATGAGTAACTTTGTGAAGTTCTCATAGATATGGAATTCATGTACAAGATTGCTGAAATGCAATGTATGTCACCTCATGCTTTGTTCCTTGGAGTGTGAATAAATGAACTGGCCAGTGTCCAAATTGAGTCTTGACTCTTTTGGATGAAACAATGTGACTTGTTAGCTCCTCGTCAATACATTGTTTCTAACTTATTCACAAGCGACAAAGGAGTTGAGGAAATAACAGCTAGAAGGGTAAAATGGTAATTTAGTAAATCCCGACTAGCTGATGACATTCATGAAGGGTAAACATAGATAATATTCAGTGGATCCGCTCATCATAATTAGGTCGAATTCTTGAGTAGAAAATAAATTCATTTGAACCGAGAGATTTTCAGTGTCAGCTCTTTAGTGGAGTCAGTTGGCATTAAGCTAAACTTGGAAAAGGTTTGTGAACTTTTGAGTCCAAGTGTTTAGCTAAAGCTTTGTTCATTTGGGTCCATGAGGTCACTGTCACGAATCACATCGATAGGAATAGTTAAACTGGAAGCTAAGCCAAAACAAGAACGAAAATAGTTAAAAGGGTATTTTTGTCTTTTGAGACATAAGGATGAAATGGATGTCAATAAATTTTGACAAGTTCATTTGATGACTTAATGTCACTCGGCCATAATATGATTAATTGGGCCTTGTGAATTAATTTCATTTCATAAGAATTTTATTGAAAACTCTTAATGGGCCTTTTTCATGTTCTCATGAATAAATGAAGAAGCTTCTAGAAGCTCCTTCTAGAAGTGAAATGGGCGCCCATAATACCCAAGGAAAGAGAGTTTATTTTGTGCATAAATGTATTTAGATACTTGCCAAAAGAAAAAGAGGAAACAAATTTCCCACACATGCAATGGGAAATTCGGCCAAGTGAGAAAAGGGAAAGCCAAGGAACAAAAAAAGGAAACAAATCCTTGCCTCTAGGAGGCAGCCTTGGGCGCCCAACAAGGAATGGGAAATGAAGGATTTTTGCTCATGAATATGTGATATTCTATAGAAGAGGAAACTACCTTATTGAAGGTGAGACCTCTCCTATAAATAGGAGCCCCATTTCCTCACAATTCATTCATCCAAGTTTAAGAGATTTGAGAGACTCTCTCTCTAGAACTTGGCCGAAGTCCTCTTCTCTCTCTCTCTAGTTTATTTTCGGTTTTCTCTTGTCTTGGCACCTAGGTCCTCACTCGACCTAGTCTTTAGCTCTGCGACTTCGAGACTCGTTCTCAAGTCGTAGTGTTTAAAAGTGCCCACTCACTGATTCCTTCTTTTCGAGTGATTTAGTGATAGAAACTTTCGTGGTTGCTCGAGGAGCCGAGGAAAGAAAGAGAGACGTGCTGCGAGGGGAGACGAGCGTTGCAACTTTCCAAAAGCTTCTACAAGGTTCAAGCTTCAAGAAAGGTTAGTAACTTTAATAGCTCATATTGGTTTTTATTTACATGTACATGCTCTTGTCTAGGTTAGTAAAAACTAGTTTTACTTAAAAAGAAAATTTTTAAAATTCCGCCGCTTAACGAAGCGTTAAACTTTTTCTTAAACCCTAGATCGATTCCAACAATCTCGACCCCACTCTTCGGCTTCTCCGGGGAGAGGGTCATGACGGAAGGAACCATCGACCTCCCGGTCACCTTCGGAACACCGGGGGGGGCTCGAGGCCACTCGCATCGTATCCTTCCTAGTTGTGGACCAGCCCTCGGCATACAACATCATCATCGGCCGCCCGACTCTCAACCGGCTGAAGGCCATAACGTCCACCTATCACCTGATGATGAAGTTCCCAACTGAGAAGGGGATTGCCATCATGTTGGGAGACCAGTCAATGGCGAGGATGTGCTACATCCAAGGCGTGGACGGGAAAGGGAAGGAAAAGATGGTGAGCGCCATCCCCTAGCTCAATCAAGCTGCAGAAGTTGGCATGGCCGCTCCCGTTTCTCATTATGTCATTTTATTTCCAGCTTTAAGACAATCTCGAATTTCAATAAGGCCAATGGCCTAGGGATGTAACTTTTGACTATTTTTACATGGTAATTAGATTACATTTCACCTCGAAGTCTTTATCTTGTTGCATTATAATTTCTAGTCTCCTCTACGAGTACACACGAAACTCGGGGGGCTAATGGGAAACAATGCTCAACGAAACTAGAGCTCGCTCGCTCAACAAAAAAAAAACAAAAAAAAAACAACAATACAAAAAAGACGTGCAAATCGATTATGCCTTCGGTGGCAAATCGAGAAAACAAGACGCGCACAAAACAAAAAAGACGTGCAAATCGATTATGCCTTCGTTGGCAAATCGAGAAAACAAGACGCGCACAACAAAACAAAGACGTGCAAATCGATTATGCCTTCGTTGGCAAATCGAGAAAACAAGACACGCACAACAAAACAAAGACGTGCAAATCGATTATGCCTTCGTTGGCAAATCGAGAACATAAGACGCGCACAATACAAAAAAGACGTGCAAATCGATTATGCCTTCGGTGGAAAATCGAGAAAACAAGACGCGCACAATACAACAAAGACGTGCTAATCGATTATGCCTTCGTTGGCAGATCGAGAAAACAAGACACGCACAAGACAACAAAGACGTGCAAATCGATTATGCCTTCGTTGGCAAGTCGAGAAAATAAGACGCGCACAACACAATAAAGCCGTGCTAATCGATCACGCCCTCATTGGTAGATCGAGAAAATGAGCCACGCACGATCAACCCGAAACAAAAAAGTCGTCCCTCGCGACGCGCGAAGGCCATTCCTCATGATGCAAACCCGAGAGCATTCATCCCGCGTCCGCATAAAAGCGTAGATTTTGAGTTTCCACTCGACCTACGCTCGACCGGAAACTCGGGGGGCTAATGTTGTTGGCCCGTCTAGGGCCAACGGGAACAAGGGCATCTCTTCGACCCACATGGCTGGTACGAGATCTTGGGCGGCGAAACCCTGACTCAACCAGGAGCCGGCCCAAACCAATGGCCAAGTCAAAACCCAGCCATGGGCCGAGTCAATGGCTCACCCGGCCATTGGCTGGGTCAAATGGCTCACTCGGCCATTGGACAGTTCACTCGGCCAATGGCCGAGTGAACCCCTCAGCCACCAAGGCAGTTCACTCGGCCATTGGCCGAGTGAACTTTCCAGCCGCCAAGGCAGTTCACTCGGCCATTGGCCGAGTGAACCTTCCAGCAGTTCACTCGGCCAATGGCCGAGTGAACCTTCCAGCCGCCAAGGCAGTTCACTCGGCCATTGGCTGAGTGAACCTTCCAGCAGTTCACTCGGCCAATGGCCGAGTGAACCTTCCAGCTGCCCCTACAGTTCACTCGGCCATTGGCCGATTGAACCTTCCAGCAGTTCACTCGGCCAATGGCCGAGTGAACCTCAGCCGGCCCAAGACCTTCACTCGGCCAATGGCCGAGTGAACCTCACCACCATGTTCACTCGGCCATTGGCTGACCCAGCCTCCTCCAAGGCCGACCCAAACATTCTCACTCGGCCAAGGGGTCTTCAAACCGCCCCTTGGCTGCCTATAAATACAAGGGTCCTTCCCTTGACCCAGGTAATCCATTCTTGAGTACTGAAACGCTGCCGAACTCGTACCTCGCTCGTTTCTCTCAAGCTTTGGCCTCTAAACACCCCTAAAACCTCTATACTCCACCTCAATCCCACTAATGTTGAGCGTCGGAGAGGTAAACAAGGGCACCCCCCCTGTTTCCCCTTTGTAGTTCACAATCTCTTGTTTGCTTTTCAGGTATCGAGACGAGGTGAGCTTCACCCACAGCTAAGGGACGACTTGGGATACCAAGTCCGACACGCTCGAGTCAAGACGAGACCACTTGGTCCGGCCTTGGGTCTAACCGTCTTTGGCTCCTAAATAGTTGTCCGAAAAACAGCGACAACACCTAGTATGGTGGTGAAGACGTGGAGTTGCGCATTGGCCGTAGCCGTGACCGTGGTGCGGTCGGTGTTAGTGTTGGTTCCTCCACCCTTTTCTGGCTGTGGCCTGTTGTTGGCAGGGACTGCAGCACCTATCATTCGGAGAACGAACTCTTTGAGCTCGCCTCTTTCGATTAATGTCTCAATCTGCCGCTTGAGGTGGAAGCATTGAGGGGTCATGTGACCATAATCTTGGTGGAACTCATAATAACAGGACCGGTCGCGAGACGCGGGGTCGCCTTTCATTGGAGTCGGAGCGGTGAACTTATCACGCGCCACGTAGGGGGTCGCCTATCGGAACTTATCACCGGGGCGTTCAAAGGTGTGTAATGTGAATAGTCTATGAAGATGTTCGCAAGACGCGGCTTTTGAGACGTAGGGGGTCGGCTATCGGAAGCATGACCTCCCTTATTTACTTTCTTGCGGGGGTTGCCCTGCTCGTTGGTGGACTCGTCTGGACGGCGGGAGCTGTGGTTATTGCTTCTACGACCGTCGAGGTAATCCTCAACCCCCATAAAGGTCTTGGCTCGGTTCATTAACTCAGCCATCATAGAAGGAACTCTACCAACGACGGACTTTAGCAAGTCCCCAGTGCGAAAGCCCTCAATGATGGCTGTTATTGCGTCACTGTCGTCGAAGCGGTCTACCTTATTCGATTTTGTGGTGAACCGAGTGAGATACTGTCTCAAGGACTCGTTATTTTCTTGCCTGATCAACCATAAGTACATCTTGGTTTTCTTTTGAACCATTGATGTAGCAAATCGTGCTAGGAATATGTTCTTCAGGTCTTTGAACGATTGCACGCTCCCGGGTCCAGTGAGGGTAAGACTAAAAGCCTGGCATAGAGCCCCAGGTGAGACGCCTTACATCGTCATCCAAGTTTCGTAATGTTGGATGTGATAAGTAGGGTCAGTTTTCCCATTGTCGGGAGGGGGATTCGGGAGTTTGAAGTTTCTCGTGCACACCTAAGCAAGGATTTCGGCAGTGAAGGGCGAGGAATGTTCTTCTACGACCCCGTATGTATCACCGGCCAAGCCGCCTTCACGCAGATCACGTACTTCATTACGAAGTTTGTGAATCATGGTGACGACGTCGAGGACAGTGTTGAGGGTCACTCCCTGTTCGGGAGGAGTCACCTTGAGCCTTTCATTTGACCCTTGATCCGTGCGAGGGTCCCCATTGCTTGGGGCCGCATGGTTGTGACCCTTGCAGGCACTTAACCACTCTCGGAGGTCTTTGCCACGGTCGTTTCGTTGGACGGTAAGCTGATCCCTAAGATCTGGCTCAGTGGCATGGGGGCATGAGCTTTGAGTCACACACCTCCCCCGCCGAGTCGTTTGACCTTCACTGACATTTCCTCTCTACCCAACTCGCTCAAAGGAACCTCGAAGCCATAAGCGCTCTAAACATATAGAGAGGAAATACCATTTGATTTGAGAGATCATGCAGCGCGGAGACGTGGAGGTCAAGAAGATCTCAACGGTCTGATCCCTAGCAGATCCATTCACCAAGGCCCTAGCGAACAAGGTCTTCAACCAGCATCGTGAGGGATTAGGCATGAAGGACTACTCACATCCTCTTTGAGTCAAGTGGGAGTTTGTTGTCAATGGTGCCTACAAGAAGTGTTGTAGTCTTTACTATTGTACATTTGATGTAATAAAGTCTCACGAAGACTCTTGCTTGTAATTGCTTATTTATTAATAAAAAGTTGAAACGTTCATTCATTATTCCTTGTTTGAAGTTCTATGATAAAACCTTAGTCTTTATTCCATAAACAAACCTAACAACACATGAAGAGACAAATGTAGATTTGCATGAACAAACTCTTCCTGGTTTGCTTAAAACGATATATTCGCAATCTAAGGGTCAAAGGACTATTTACCTCAGTACGATTATTAGGAGAATCTATGACGTCTGGTTATGGGATATTGAGAGTTGGAGACTCTATAGTTGTTCTAGGTATCTTTCGAATGTACTGAATTGACCAGTGCACTTCTAGGGAGAAGATAAGAACAAACCATTTAACCTCTTATGTCTCGAAGTCACTACGTATGAATTGCATCATGCTTACCTTAATCCTGAAATGAGACATGCCATTTCACAGCTTACGTATTCTCATTTGAGAAAGTCAGAATTCGGACTCACTATGTGATTCCGAGCAGGACCTATTGGTGAAGTACTAAGTTGTGAAGATGTCATGAGTAACTTTGTGAAGTTCTCATAGATATGGAATTCATATACAAGATTGCTGAAATGCAATATATATCACCTCATTCTTTGTTCCTTGGAATGTGAATAAATGAACTGGCCAGTGTCCAAATTGAGTCTTGACTCTTTTGGATGAAACAATGTGACTTGTTAGCTCCTCGTCAATACATTGTTTCTAACTTATTCACAAGCGACAAAGGAGTTGAGGAAATAACAGCTAGAAGGGTAAAATGGTAATTTTGTAAATTCCGACTAGCTGATGATATTCATGAAGGGTAAACATAGATAATATTCAGTGGATCCACTCATTATAGTTAGGTTCAATTCTTGAGTAGAAAATAAATTCATTTGAACCGAGAGATTTTCAGTGTCAACTCTTTAGTGGAGTCAGATGACATTAAGCTAAACTTGGAAAAGGTTTGTGAACTTTTGAGTCCAAGTATTTTAGCTCAAGCTTTGTTCGTTCATCCATGAGGTCACTATCACAAATCATATCGAGTAGGAATAGTTAAACTAGAAGCTAAGTCAAAACAAGAACGAGACAAGTTTTACAAAAATTGTGAAAAGGGTATTTTGTGTTTTTGGACATAAGATGAAATGAATGTCAATAAATTTTTTGACAATGTCATATGATGACATATTGATGCTCGGCCATGATAAGTTCATTGGGCCTTGTGGATTAATTTCATTTCATAGAATTTTATTTGAAAATTCTTAATGGGCTTTTTTTTATGTTCTCATGAACAAGTGAAGAAAAATCTAGAAGGCCTTTCTAGAAGGTCTTCGTCACCCAACCCTAGTGTGAAAGAGAGATTTGTTTTGCAATAATGTATGAAGATACTTGCCAAAAGAAAAGACGAAACAAATTTCCTCTATGAGGAAGGAGGATTTTCGGCCAAGAAGAGTCAAGGGAGAAGCTAAACAAAAGAGGAAACAAATCCAAGGCTTCTAGAAGCCCCCTCTTGGCCCTGTGACATAAGTGGGAAGGAGGAAATATTTGCTCATGAATATGTGATATTCTATAGAAGAGGAAACTACATTATTGAAGGTAAAACCTCTCCTATAAATAGAGCCCTCATTCTTCACATTTCATTCATCCAAAGTTTTAGAGATTGAGAGCTTCTCTCTCTAGCTTGGCCGCCCCTTTCCTCTCTCTCTCTAAGCTTTCTTTCGTTTTTGTTTTGGCACCTAGGTCCTCATTTGACCTAGTATTTTTAGCTCTTCGACTATGAGACTTGTTCTCGACTCGTCGTGTTTAAAAGTGTCCACTCACTAATTCTTTTTTTCTCGAGTGATTTTAGTGATAGAAACTTTCGTGGTTGCTCGAGTTCCCGAGGAAAGAAGAGAGACGTGCTGCGAGGGGAGACAAACGTTTATACCTTCCGAAGGCTCCTCAACGTTCAAGCTTCCTAAAGGTTAGTAAATTATTTAATTCTCATTTATAGTTTTTATATTCATGTGCTTGCTCTTTGTCTAGGTTAGTAAAATCGTTTTACTCGTTTAAAAGAAAATTTTTAAATACCGCCGCTTGCTTGAAGCGTTAAAATTTTGCTTAACCCTAGATCAATTCCAACAAACGGTATTAGAGCTATGGTCAAAAATATGCATGTACATGTAATTAAAATTACGAGCTTGAAAGTCGTTTTCGAAAGTTTACTAATTTTGTGACAAGTTAGAATTGTTTTCTTAGATTTTTTTTTAATTTATTGCTCTTTCCTTTAAATTAAAAATCATGTTGATTTTCTATGAGTTTGTGATTTTCTTAAAACACATTAGAATCAGTTCTAAAAGTTTTTAATTTTTTAGATTAAAAACGTGTTTTTAAGTTTGAGAAAATTTCGAGTAATTTTTGTGACTAGTTTTCTTGTCGTACTAGTTTCTTTTATTTACTTGAATCGTTTTATGCTTGTTAATATTTCTTTTATACCATGTGGTTACCATGTTAATAAAACACAAATAAAAGCTTTAATAACTTCCTAAAATGTTCCGTTACACTCGATTCTTTTTTCGCACTCAAAGTCCGACCTTTAATTATTTCCAGTTTCCTTCGAGCTCCAGAAAACCCGCAGTTAAAGTGACATAACTATCAGCTCAGAATTAAAAATTTAATGATTCTTGAATCAATTTAAAGGTCTGTTTGTCCTCTTTCTAATACATTTGGTTTTGGGTCAAAAGGACATTGGAGCCGCCAGTTATGGCGATTTTACTCCGAGGTGCGCGGCTGTTCCGAAAGTACAGTTTTTTTTAGAAATCCGGATTTTCAGCCCCACTACCATGAGTTATAGAACTCTAATGAGAAAATTTTCTTGAGAAAAAATGGTTTTTTTATAAGATTATAACCATAATGTGAAATATTAAAATGTTTTGAGTTTTGAAAGTTTAATTGAAATTGAATTTTTACAAAACTAGTTTGAATTTTGAAAAACCGTTTTCGTTTTTAAACTTGAAAATATTTTGTCATCCAAATCAAATAAGTTTTCAAAATGTTTTCAAAACTATATCTATATCACATATGTTCAAAATCTATATGCTCTTGAAAATTTAATGGCAGGTCTCCTCGTAGACAAGCCGAAAAATAAAGATGTGTAATCTCAAACTTTCAAGTGTTCGAGTGAGTTGAAGTTCACACTTCCCTCATGCACTTTCCCGAATAGAAAATAGGAAAAGATCCGAGTATGTACCTTGTGCCTTTATCCACTAACACTGCTCTGAACATGAACCTCTAGGATTCTTTTCTAGTTGTCCGCTCTATCGATATATAACTAGGAAATCCGTTTCCGAACTTATAAGAGTCGATGTACCAACTCCAAAAACTAAGTGGGAGGGTTATACTTGTTGTTTGTAACCCACGATCCCCAACACTAATGAAAGAAGCAATTAACGTGAGACTAAGAGTCACTCTTGTGACCCTTTCTTCAATGGGAGTACTCTATGGCGTTTTTCTTCGATCATTGCTCAATGAGCTACGTCCGAGAGTGAGACGATGAAGACAAGGCCTCCTCTTGGGGGATTGTTTTTTCAAAGTTGATCTTTTGGACTAAGTGGTTGGTTGCACACTTAGGCTCAATCCCTAGTAATCCTCCCTTGAGGCTCTGCGAAAGGATATGAGTGATCAAACCAATTTAAAAGGTGGCTAGTCAAAATTGGTATATTGACATCTTGGCTAAGCATTAATGATATGTCATTTACTTATAAATGGAGATTTTTTGTGGTCTTCTCTTGATGGAATAAATTATCGTTTGGTTTATAACACCTTTGGATTTTATCAAGTCTTAAACAAACGTAATTCCTAAACCAAACACTAATCATAAACTTGTTTCAACTCTTATAGGCAATATGTCTCTCCACCCTCTCTCAATCATCCTTTCCTCAAATAAACTCGAAAGCGAGAACTACGTAGATTGGAAACGTAACCTCGACATAATACTTACCGCTAACAAGCACAAATGGGTACTCACCACCCCGTGTCCTCCTCAAACGAATGATGATTCAACTCAAGAGGAAAAAGACGCCTTAGCGGCCTGGTTTCGCTCCGATGAGATTGTGAGATGCTATATCTTAGCATCAATGAACAATGTGTTGCAACAACAACATCGTGACATCGAGACTGCCGCCGACACGTTCTACAATCTCCATGAGATGTTTGGAGGGCAAAGGCGTCAAGCAAGGCAACAAGCAGTTCAACAGTTTATGAACTGTCGCATGAATGTTGGGACTCCTATCAGGGACCATATGATACTGATCATTAGTTACCTGAATGAGATGGAAATCCTAGGAACTGAGATTGACGAGGAGACCAAAAAAGATATGATCTTAGAATCTCTCCCCGAATCTTTTGATACCTTCAAGCTACTCCATGAACAAGCTAGAGTACACTGTTACCGAGCTTATGAAGAAGCATCACACTGCTGAAGGTCTCACTAAGAGAAAGAGGAATCAAGGAGAGGCACATACTACTGAGCACAAAGCCTCCGCCTCTAGATCTAAGAAGAGACCTCACAAGGCCGATAAGAAGAACTGTCCTGCCTATCTCAAAGCAAAGGAACATAGTATTGTACTAATTACCGAGGCATGCTTGGTAGCTGATAATGTATCAACATGGATTCTTGACTCCGCTGCTACTAACCATATTTGTTGTTCCTTAACTGGTTTCAAGAAAACCGAAAGCTTAGAGGAAGGCGACTTCTATTTCAAATGGGGTGATGGGAGCCTCGTGTCTGCGAAGGCTGTGGGATCCGTGACGCTATCTTTTGAAGACCACACTTTAAACTTGACTAATGTTTATTTCGTTCCTTCCTTTGGAAAGAACTTAATATCTGTTGCTTGTCTTCTTGAGCAAGATTGTTGTTTAAAGTTCATTAAGAATGTAATTCGTATTTCGTTTCCTGATAATTCTTTTGTCACTGATGCATGTATGAAGAATGGTCTTTTTTACATTTATCCCACTCAACCTTCTCTTTTTGACACCGAAATATATAATGATCTAGTTAGGGAGCCAAAAAGGATAAACTATCTAAATCCTCCGATCTAATAAAATCAACATATCTCTAGCACTTAAGACTTGGTCATATCAGTCTAGACAGGATTAAGAGACTTGTGAGGGACGGTCCACTCCAAGCCTCTGCAATAGGTTCACTACCTACTTGTGAATCTTGCATAGAAGGAAAAATGACTACGCGACCTTTCTCCGATAAGGGTCGAAGAGCCACTAAGTTGCTGGAACTAGTAAATTCTGATGTATGTGGTCCGCTCAGTCAACAGGCACGTGGTGGATACGAATACTTCGTTACCTTCAATGATGATTCCTCAAGATACGGTTTTGTCTATTTGCTCAAACACAAGTCCTAGACCTTTAACGTATTTAAGGTCTTTAGGTCTTTAGTGGAAAAGCAAACTGACAAAGTGATCAAAACCCTTCGATCCGATCGACGTGGTGAGTATATGTCTAGAGAGTTCGATGACTTTCTTAAAGAAGAAGGTATCGCTTCTCAGCTTACAGCACCAGGCACACCTCAACAAAACGGAGTGTCAGAGAGAAGAAATCGAACTCTTATGGAGATGGTTAGATCAATGATGAGTTACTCATCACTCCCTCTTTCCTTTTGGGGATATGCCCTCGAAACAGCCGCTTACATTCTGAACCATGTTCCGTCCAAAACGGTTCCTGGTACTCCTTATGAACGATGGACTAGCCGTAAAGTAAATCTTGGCCGCATCAAAATTTGGGGTTGCCCCGCACACGTGCTGAGGCAAAAGACTAGCAAGTTGGCTAGTAGGTCAGAATTGTGTCTGTCCGTTGGATATCCAAAGGAAACCAAAGGTTTTACTTTCTATAGTCTTGAGGACGATAAGACTTTTGTTAGCACGAATGCTCGTTTCCTTGAGGAGGACTTTATGAAAGATGTGAAACCTAGAAACAAAATTGTGCTTAAAGAAAAGTTGGGTGAGGAAGCTTCTACCTCATCTGTAAGAACTATTCTTACCCCAACTGAAACACAACCTAACTCATCAGAATCTCGTCAAGTAGTACTTGGACGTAGTAGGAGGGCTACTCAAAAGCGTGACAAGTGTTATCGGCCCGTCTCGGACCGACGAGGACAAAGGTGTCACTTCGACCCGCGCGACCGGCGCGAGGCCTCGGACGGCGAAACCTTGCCTCGGCCACTGGCCGGCCTAGGGCCCAGCCAACCCATGGCCGGCCCAAGGGTCAGGTTCAGCCGGCCATGGCCGACCCAAGGCTCAGCCGGCCAATGGCCGGCCGAAGGTCCAACTCCTTCACTCGGCCAATGGCCGAGTGAAACTTTCAGCCGGCCAGGCTGTTCACTCGGCCAATGGCCGAGTGAAACTCTCAGCCGGCCAAGCTGTTCACTCGGCCAATGGCCGAGTGAAACTCTCAGCCGGCCAGGCTGTTCACTCGGCCAATGGCCGAGTGAAACTCTCAGCCGGCCAGGCTGTTCACTCGGCCAATGGCCGAGTGAAATCCTCAACCGGCCAGGCAGTTCACTCGGCCAATGGCCGAGTGAACCTTCAACCGGCCATGCAGTTCACTCGGCCAATGGCCGAGTGAACCTCCAAAGCAGTTCACTAGGCCATTTGCCGAGTGAACCTCAGCCGGCCCCAAGCTTTTCACTCGGCCAATGGCCGAGTGAACCTCACCACCATGTTCACTCGGCCATTGGCCGACCCAACCATTCAGGGGGTCAATGGCCGACTCAAGCTTGGTCACTCAGCCAAGGGGTCTTCAAACCACCTCTTGGCCGCCTATAAATACAAGGGTCCCTCCCTTGACCCAGGTAATCCAATTTTGAGCCCCGAAACGCTGTCGAACTCGTGCTTCACTCGTTTCGCTCATCTTTGGCCTCTCACCACCTCTAAAACCTCTATACTCCATCTCAATCCTACTAATGTTGAGCATCGGAGAGGTAAACAGAGGCCCCCCCTCTGTTTTCCCTTCCTAGTTCACCTGTTCTTTCTTCCTTTTCAGGTACTTGGACGAACTCAAGGGACATTCACAGCTAAGGGACGACTTGGGATACCAAGTCCGACACGCTCGAGCCGAAGTGAGACCACTTGGTCTGGCCTTGGGTCTAACCACTATGGGCTCCTAAATGGTTGTCCGATTGAGGGACAACAACAGGTACATGTCCTATGGAGACACTCTCGTTGCCGTCTCTGACATGGATGACCTTGTTTCCTATAGCCAAGCAATAGCTTGACGTCATGAAAGTTAAAATGCACTCGATGTATGTCAACAAAGTCTGGAAACTTGTAGATCTTCCTGAAGGGGTTAAACCCGTAGGGTGTAAGTGGATATATAAGAAGAAAAGGGGTCCGGATGGGAACGTTGAGACGTTCAAAGCACGACTTGTGGCTAAGGGTTATACCCAACAAGAAGGGATTGACTATGAAGAAACCTTCTCACCAGTCGCAATGCTTAAATCCATCCACATACTTCTATCCATAGCTGCAGCTCTCGACTATGAGATCTGGCAAATTGATGTCAAGATGGCCTTCCTGAATGGCAATCTTGACGAGCGCATTTACATGGCTCAACCAGACGGTTTCGAAGGTCAAGAGACCAAGGTTTGTGAGTTGCTTAAGTCCATTTATGGATTAAAGCAAGCATCTAGGTCATGGAATATTAGATTCGATGAAACTGTGAAGAGCTTTGGCTTTGAGCAGTCAATAGATGAGCCGTGCGTTTACAAGTTAATGCTCGAAGGTAAAGTTGTGTTTATGGTACTATATGTCGATGATATATTACTCATAGGTAATGATGTGGGTAAATTATCTGAGGTTAAGGTCTGGCTGGCAAAGCAATTCGATATGAAGGATCTAGGAGAAGCCGCGTACATTCTGCGGATCCAAATCTTTCGAGATAGGAAGAACCGGACTCAATCGCTCTCTCAAGCATCTTATATTGATAAGGTGATGGATCGCTTCTCGATGCAAGACTCCAAGAAGGGCTAAACACCCTTTAGGCATGGAGTCTCACTCTCTAAGGACCAGTTTCCCAAGACTGCACAAGAGATTGAGGACATGAGAAAAATTCCTTATGCCTCAACCGTAGGAAGTCTCATGTATGCTATGCTTTGCACTAGACCTGACATATGTTTCGTAGTTGGCGTAGTTAGCCATTTCCAATCCAACCCTGGATCCGAGCACTGGATTGCTGTTAAGCATGTTCTTAAGTATCTTCGAAAAACTAGGAACTTGATACTTGCATATTCAGGTACTGTTCTGACTATGACGGGATATACCGACTCCAATTTTCAAGCGGATAAGGATTCCAAGAAATCCACTTCGGGATCTGTGTTCATCCTTAATGGTGGAGCCGTTGTGTGGAGGAGTATTAAGCAATCTTGCATTGCTGACTCCACAATGGAAGCATAATATGTGGCTTCTTGTGAAGCATCCAAAGAGGTTGTATGGCTTAGAAAATTCCTTAAGTATTTGGAAGTCGTTCCAAACGTTGACGAGCCTATGACCCTTTATTTTGATTATAGTGGGACTGTCGCTAACTCAAAGGAACCTCGAAGCCATAAGCGCTCTAAACATATTGAGAGGAAATACCATTTGATTCGAGACGTGGAAGTGAAGAAGATCTCAATGGTGGACAACCTGGCAGTTCCGTTCACCAAGGCCCTAGCGAACAAAGTCTTCGACCAACATCGAGAGGGATTACGCATGAAGGACTACTCACATCTTCTTTGAATCAAGTGGGAGTTTGTTGTCAATGGTGCCCACAAGAAGAGTAGTAGTATCTATTTATCTACATTTGATGTAATAAAATCTCACGAAGACTCTTGCTTGTAATTGCTGATTCATTAATAAAAAGTTGAAACGTTCATGTTGTCGCACGAAAATGAACAACTATTTAAAACCTCGGGCGGTTCGATCCAAGGCCGGACCAAGTGATCGCACCCGGGCCAAGAGTGTGAACTCGATAGTCTCGAGCTAGGGTTTTCTCCGATCAACCCGCCTCTCGGGAGAGGTAGGGGGTAAGGAGGAGGAGTGACCGTGCCTTGGGTGTCGGCTGCCTACGTACCCGTGTGTGGGATCAGGTCAGAACGTAGTTCAGGCGTGTAAGACGCAGTATGAGGTGCGGAGCCTTGGTGGAGAGGCGTGCTCAACGAAGGAGACGAGGCGCAGAGGAGTCCTCGGCGACGTCTCAGAACTTTGGAGATCGCGTATGCGAGAGAGAATGTGTGTTTTCTCTCTTTTGGAGACGTGGAAGACTCTAAGTCAAGAGTTCCTTGTTGTGGCAGAGATTCCGGACGCGTAGGCGATTCCTAGTTGGAAATGCCGGACGCGTAGGCGATTTCTTGTCAGAAATGGTGGACGCGTCTAGGGTGCTAGACGCGTAGGCGATTTTCAGTCGAAAACCGTTAGAGCACTCGCGGGCTTAAGATTAATCGTTCGATCAAGAGAGGGGGCACTCGGGAGTCCCCGGAAAGCGCTTCAGAATCTCTGAGAACGAGAAATCGAGGAGAATCTGCTTCAGGCCAAGGATGGCATCCAGAGAAGCAGAGAGAAGTCTCAAGTTCTTTGAGAATGAATGGGATGGCTTTCCCCTCAATGAGATGGGGTATTTATAGGTGTTTGAGGGCCTTAGAAGGCTTCTTTTTCTTCCATGTGGGACTAGGGGCGCGCGCGCCGCCAACTGGAGGCGCATGGCGCGCGCGGCGCAGGGGGCGCAGCGCGTAGCTCACGGGGCGCGGCGTGCAGGCCACTGGACGCGGCGCAGGATGCGCGGCGCATGGAGCGCGCGGCGCGGACGCGTCTTGGCGCGGCGCGCTGCCTTCCTGGCACGGCGCGCGGCTTGCTGCATGGCTGGCCGGCGCAGCGTGCTGTGCGCGTGGCGAATGGCTCGTCTTGCCGGACTCTTGTGGGCCTTTAGGGGTCTTCGAATACCATTCTTGCCACGTGAAATATAAAGGTTTCCACTTGACGAGAGTGACTCGATTTGAGGAGCAACTCGAGGCTCGACTCGAGGAGGACAACTCGAGGCTCGGCTCGAGGAGGACAACTCGAGGCTCGACTCGAAGAGCGACTCGAGGCTCGACTCGAGGAACGACTCGAGGCTCGACTCGAGGAGCGACTCGAGGCTCGACTCGAGGAGAACGACTCGAGGCTCGACTCGAGGAGCGACTCGAGGCTCGACTCGAGGAACGACCTGAGGCTCGACTCGAGGTTCAACTCGAGGAATAACTCGAGGCTCGACTCGAGGAGAACGACTCGAGGCTCGACTCGAGGAACGACTCGAGGCTCGACTCGAGGAGAATGACTCAAGGCTCGACTCGAGGGGCATGAGGATTTGGTAGGAGGACTTGCCAGTCGACTCGTGACAGAAGGCTTGCCGCTCTTCAGGACCTCCGGCCTGACCATCGGCCCTTTGAACGGCGTGTCTTCTTGGCGTCTCGGGTTTTCCGAAAACGACCGACAACAGTTCATTCATTCTTCCTTATCTGTTTGAAGCTTTATGAAAAACCTTAGTCTTTAGTCCATAAACAAACTTAACATCTTACGAAGAGACAAATGTAGATTTTCATGAACAAACTCTTCATAGTTTGCTTAAAACGATAGATACGCAATCTAAGGGTCAAAGGACTATTGAGCTCAGTACGATTGTTAGGAGAATCTATGAGGTCTGGTTATGGGGCATTGAGAGTTGGAGACTCTATACTTCTTCTATGTATCTTCCGTAGGTACTGAATTGACCAGTGCACTTCTAGAGACAAGATAAAAACAAACCATTTAACCTCTTATGTCTCGAAGTCACTACGTATGAATTGCATCATGCTTACCTTAATCCTGAAATGAGACATGCCATTTCACAGCTTACGTATTCTCATTTGAGAAAGTCAGAATTCGGACTCACTATGTGATTCCGAGCAGGACCTATTGGTGAAGTACTAAGTTGTGAAGATGTCATGAGTAACTTTGTGAAGTTCTCATAGATATGGAATTCATGTACAAGATTGCTGAAATGCAATATATATCACCTCATGCTTTGTTCCTTGGAATGTGAATAAATGAACTGGCCAGTGTCCAAATTGAGTCTTGACTCTTTTGGATGAAACAATGTGACTTGTTAGCTCCTCGTCAATACATTGTTTCTAACTTATTAACAAGCGACAAAGGAGTTGAGGAAATAACAGCTAGAAGGGTAAAATGGTAATTTTGTAAATCCCGACTAGCTGATGATATTCATGAAGGGTAAACATAGATAATATTCAATGGATCCACTCATTACAATTAGGTTAAATTCTTGAGTAGAAAATAAATTTATTTGAACTGAGTGCTTTTCAGTAAATATGTCAATAAATATTTTTTTTTGACATTGTCATATGATGACAATAAATGTATCATATGGCCATATTAGTGTAATTGTGCCTTGAGGATTTATTTTGTTTCATGGAATTTTACTTGAAAATTCTTAATGTACTTTTCTTATGTTGCCATGAACAAATGAAGAAACATCTAGAAGCTCCTTCTAGAAGGTCCTTGCACGTCCAACATGACTAGAGAGGAGAGTTTATTTTGTGCATTAATGTATGAAGATACTTGCCAAAAGAAAAAGAGGAAACAAATTTCCTCTATGAGGATAGTTACATGCCCAGCCAACCAAGAGAGAACAAAAGAGGAGACAAATCCAAGGGCTTCTAGAAGCCATCTTGGACGTGTGAAATGAGGAAAAGGAGAGAAAATATTTGCTCATGAATATGTGATATTCTATAGAAAAGAGGAAACTACCTTCTGAAGGTAATCCTCCTCCTATAAATACCCCACGTTATTCACAACTCACAACACACAATTTTAGAGATTGAGAGCTTCTCTCTCTAGAATTTGGCCGCCCCACTCTTTCTCTCTAACCTTTTTCGTTTTTGTTTTTGGCACCCAGGTCCACATTTGACCTAGTGTTTTGTTTTAGCTCTTCGACTCTAAGACCTGTTCTTGAGTCGTTGTGTTTAAAAGTGCCCACACACTAAATCCTTCTTACCTCGAGTGATTCATGTGATAGAATCTTTTGTGGTTACTTGAATTCCCTAAGAACGAAGAAAGGCGAGTTACGTGGTGAGACGAGCGATTCAACCTCCATAAGCTTCTCAACGATCAAGCTATGTAAAGGTTAGTAAACAAGTAATTGCTCTTAGATAGTTTTAATTTAAAATAACATGTGATTGCTATTTGTCAAGGGTAGTAAAAATTGTTTTTACTTGTTTTAAAGAAATTTTTAAATTCCGCCGCTTGAAGAAGCGTTAAACTTCTCTTAATCCTAGATCTATTCCAAAAAATGGTATCAGAGCCAGGTTAAAATTAAGCATGTACATGTGATTAAAACTATAAGCTTTAAAATCGTTTTAGAAAAATTACTCGTTTTTCGACAAGTTAGAATTGTTTTCTTAGATTTTTTTTAATTTATTGCTCGTGTCTTTCAATTAAAAATCATATTGATTTTCTATGACATTGGGATGTTATTAAAACACATTAGAATCAGTTCTAAAAGTTTTTAATATTTCATCATGGAAAACGTGTTTTATGAAGTTTGAGGTATTTCAAGTAATTTCATGACTAGTTATATTGTCTTGCTAGTTTTATTTGTTTACTCGTTTCGTTTTATGTTTGTTGTTATTTACTTTTATACTATGTTATTACCATGTTAATAAAACACATATAAAAGCTATAAGAACTCTCTAAAACATTGCTTTACACTCGCACTCAAGTCCAGACTTTAATTATTTTCAGTTTTCTTCGAACTCAAGAAAAACCTACTGTAAAAGTGGCATAACTATGTGCTCAAAATTTGAAGTTTAATGATTCTTAAATCAAATTAAAGGTCTGTTTGTCCTATTTCCAATGCTGTTGGTTTAGGTCAAAGGGATCTTGGCGCGGCGCGCGGCTTGCTGCATGGCTGGCCGACGCAGCGTGCTGTGCGCGCGGCGAATGGCTCGTCTTGCCGGACTCTTGTGGGCCTTTAGGGGTCTTCGAATACCATTCTTGCCACGTGAAATATGAAATTTTCCACTTGACGAGAGTGACTCGATTTGAGGAGCAACTTGAGGAGGACGACTCGAGGCTCGACTCGAGGAGGACAACTCGAGGCTCGGCTCGAGGAGGACAACTCGAGGCTCGACTCGAGGAGCGACTCGAGGCTCGACTAAAGGAACTGTTGTCGCAGTTTTTCGGACAACGATTTAGGAGTCGTAGACGGTTAGACCCGAGGCCGGACCAAGTGGTCTCGTCTCGACTCGAGCGTGTCGGACCCGGTGTCCCGAGTCGTCCCTTAGCTGTGGATGTCCCTTGAGTTCGTCAGAGTACCTGAAAAGGGGTAGAGACCACGTGAACTACAAAGGGGAAACAGGGGGGGTTTCCCTGTTTACCTCTCCGACGCTCAACATTAGTGTGATTGAGGTGGAGTATAGAGGTTTTAGGGGTGTTTAGACGCCAAAGGTTGAGAGAAACGAGCGAGGTACGAGTTCGGCAGCGTTTCAGTACTCAAGAATGGATTACCTGGACCAAGGGAGGTACCTTGGTATTTATAGGTGACCAAGGAGCGTCGTGGACAGCCCCTTGGCCGAGAGACGCCTCTGACCCGGCCATGGACGGCTCTGACCCGGCCATGGCCGGCTCTGACTCGGCCGTGGAGACCATGGCCGGCTCTGACTCGGCCGTGGAGGCCATGGCCGGCTCTGACCCGGCCATGGCCGGCTCTGACTCGGCCGTGGAGGCCATGGCCGGCTCTGACCAGGCCATGGCCGGCTCTGACCCGGCCATGGCCGGCTTTGACTCGGCCGTAGAGGCCATGGCCGGCTCTGACCCGGCCATGGCCGGCTCTGACTCGGCCGTGGAGGCCATGGCCGGCTCTGACTCGGCCGTGGAGGCCATGGCCGGCTCTGACTCAGCCGTGGAGGCCATGGCCGGCTCTGACCCGGCCATGGCCGGCTCTGACCCGGCCATGGCCGGCTCTGACTCGGCCGTGGAGGCCATGGCCGGCTCTGACCCGGCCATGGCCGGCTCTGACTCGGCCGTGAAGGCCATGGCCGGCTCTGACTCGGCCATGGCCGGCCTTGAGGTGGCCGTGCGCCGGGAAAGGCTCGGGGAAGCCGCCATATGAAGTCATTGCCGTACCGGGCCGGGACGGACCGGTAACATTAGCCCCCCAAGTTTCTGGTCGAGCGTAGGTCGAGTGGAAAGTCAAAATCTACGTTTTCATGCGGATGCGGGATGAATGCTCTCGGGTTCGCGTCACGGGGAACGGCCTTTGCGCATCGTGAGTGACGGCCTTTGTGCGTCACAAGGGACGGCTTTTTGTTTCGGGTTGATCGTGCGTGGCTTATTTTCTCGATCTGCCAATGAGGGCGTGATCGATTAGCACGGTTTATTGTGTTGTGCGCGTCTTATTTTCTCGACTTGCCAACGAAGGCATAATCGGTTTGCACCTCTTCATTGTGTTGTGCGCGTCTTATTTTCTCGATTTGCCAACGAAGGCATAATCGATTTGCACGTCTTCGTTGCGTTGTGCGCGTCTTATTTTCTCGACTTGCCAACGAAGGCATAATCGATTTGCACGTCTTTGTTGTCTTGTGCGCGTCTTGTCTTCTCGATTTGCCAACGAAGGCATAATCGATTTGCGCGTCTTTGTTGTATTGTGCGCGTCTTGTTTTCTCGATTTGCCAACGAAGGCATAATCGATTAGCGCGTCTTTGTTGTATTGTGCGCGTCTTATGTTCTCGGTTTGCCACCGAAGGCATAATCGATTTGCACGTCTTTGTTGCGTTGTGCGCGTCTTATTTTCTCGACTTGCCAACGAAGGCATAATCGATTTGCACGTCTTTTTCGTTTTGTGCGCGTCTTACTTTTCTCGACTTGCCAACGAAGGCATAATCGATTTGCGCGTCTTCTTTGTGTGGTGCGCGTCTTACTTTTCTCGACTCGCCAACGAAGGCATAATCGATTTGCACGTCTTTGTTGCGTTGTGCGCGTCTTATTTTCTCGACTTGCCAACGAAGGCATAATCGATTTGCACGTCTTTTTCGTTTTGTGCGCGTCTTACTTTTCTCGACTTGCCAACGAAGGCATAATTGATTTGCGCGTCTTCTTTGTGTGGTGCGCGTCTTACTTTTCTCGACTCGCCAACGAAGGCATAATCGATTTGCGCGTCTTTATTTTGGACGCAGACCTTGAACCCATTTGTAACTCGTTGCATGTCGGCCGACGAGCTGGGCGGCGAGCGCGATGCCACATTTGTGTGGCGAGGTTTCCCGTGGACGCTGGCTTGACCAGATACGCCCTGGCGGACGCAAGCCTTGAACCCATTTGTAACTCGTTGCCTGTCGGCCGACGAGCTGGGCGGCGAGCGCGATGCCACATTTGTGTGGCGAGGTTTCCCGTGGACGCTGGCTTGACCAGATACGCCCTGGCGGACGCAAGCCTTGAACCCATTTGTAACTCGTTGCCTGTCGGCCGACGAGCTGGGCGGCGAGCGCGATGCCACATTTGTGTGGCGAGGTTTCTCGTGGACGCTGGCTTGACCAGATACGCCCTGGCGGACGCAAGCCTTGAACCCATTTGTAACTCGTTGCCTATTGGCCGACGAGCTGGGCGGCGAGCGCGAACTCAAGACTCAACTCGAGGGCTCATGTAGAGCCTGCACGAGGAACAGTTAGTTGGCTTGTGGACTTGGGACTCAACTCGAGGGCTCTTGTAGAGGTTGCACGAGGAGTTTCGCGAAGAGTCATCGCGAGGAGTATCGGTCGACTCGCGGACTCGGAGCTCGACTCGAGGAATGAATTCATCTCGAGGAGGCATGCGAAGAGTCGGAACGAGGAGTATTGGTCGACTCGTGGACTCGAACTCGACTCGAGGACTCACGTAGAGCTTGCACGAGGAGTTTTCTGAAGAGTCGGCGCGAGGAGTATCGGTCGATTCACGGACTCGTAGCTCGACTCGAGGAATGAATTCATCTCGAGGAGACATGTGAAGAGTCTCTCTTGTTTCGCGAAGAGTCGGACGCGAGGAGTATCGGTCGATTCACGGACTCGTAGCTCGACTCGAGGAATGAATTCATCTCGAGGAGACATGTGAAGAGTCTCTCTTATTTTTATTTTTTGAGTTGTTGTTGAATTGTTTTTTGATTGAGCGTTTTGATTGAGCGTTGGTCCCTGTTAGCCCCCCGAGTTTCTTGCGTTTGTGAGACAAAGGTTGAGAAACTCTCGCGTTAGAGGTATACAATAGCATTTTTTCATGTGTGAAATAACTCTTTATTGCAATAAGGGGGTCATTACAGCTTGTCATGGCACTTGGCCTTCTTTGAAAAAAGGAAATTACACTTTTGAAATGAAAGTGACCACAAAGCCGATCGAGTTCGGTCGTAAATGTCGAAGTCGCGACCATCATGGCTTGCTAGTAGACGCGACGAATTCCCTGAGATTCCCAACTCGAATTAGGGAATCAATTCGCTTCTTGAGCTGCTTGCATTCGACCGTCGCGTGCCCGTGATCTTTGTGGTATTCGCAGAACCGACTTCGATCTCGCTTCGCGGGGTCCTTTGTGAGTGGAGCGGGGCTTCCCAGCTCATCGCGGCGTAAGCGCAGGATCCGGTCGGGCGTTGTGTTGAGCGGGATGAAGGATCGCTTCGGGGCCGGAGAAGGGTGGTCGTTAGGGACTTGACCTTTCCGGCGCCTTTTCCTTCGTGACTCGGGACCAACGGCCGGTATCACAAGCGTGGTTGCGCGCTCTTGATCGAGTGCTCGATCAATGTTGGGTGGTTGCTGCCCCAAGATGATCGCGGTCTCGCGTCGGGCGTTGAGCTTTTCTCTCAAGTCGAACTCGGGATCCTTTCTTTGAGAGTTGAGGTGGTCTCTCAAGTCTCCGGAGGCCGTCCCTATCACCCTTGTTAAGGGCGCATCACTCAGGCGACGCCTTTGGCGGAGGCCGAGACCATCGACGTCGTCACCTTCACAAGGATTTTGGACGCGGATGGTGAGCTTGGAGCGTCCCTTTCGGGACCTCGAGGTCGAGCGTCCTCGGGCATTGTGCGAGCTTTGATGCCTTGACGTGGTCGCCCGAGGGTGTCCCCTCGAGGGCGTGTGTGCGTGCTCACCAGAAAGTTGACGTTTTGACGCGGCCGCCCGAGGGTGTCCCCTTGGAGGCGTGCGCGCGTGTCCACTTTCGTGAATAGCGAGGTCGAGGTTGGTCTCGTGGTTGATGTCGCCGACGTTGTTGGAGTCGAGGAGGTCGGCGATGAGCGCGCCGGTGACGCCAGGGCGGTCTAGGAGTTCGGCGAGCCTTCGAGCCGTGTCCTCTCGGACTGCGGCCTCGGGGTCATTCGCCGGGTCTCGGGGCTGGCTCTCATTATCATGAGGTTGCCCTTCGAGACGGTGCGCGGAGCTTTGGAGGTCGCGCCTCGAGCTAGTCGCTCGGTCGCCCACGGAGGTGGCGGGGCTACGACTCATCTCTCGAGAGTCGTAGAAGTGAGAAGAAGACTGGTAGAGGGGATGTGTTGCCAAGGTCGAGAGATCCCCTCCTTCTAGCGCCAAAATGTTGTCGCAGTTTTTCGGACAACGATTTAGGAGTCGTAGACGGTTAGACCCGAGGCCGGACCAAGTGGTCTCGTCTCGACTCGAGCGTGTCGGACCCGGTGTCCCGAGTCGTCCCTTAGCTGTGGATGTCCCTTGAGTTCGTCAGAGTACCTGAAAAGGGGTAGAGACCACGTGAACTACAAAGGGGAAACAGGGGGGGTGCCCCTGTTTACCTCTCCGACGCTCAACATTAGTGTGATTGAGGTGGAGTATAGAGGTTTTAGGGGTGTTTAGAGGCCAAAGGTTGAGAGAAACGAGCGAGGTACGAGTTCGGCAGCGTTTCAGTACTCAAGAATGGATTACCTGGACCAAGGGAGGTACCTTGGTATTTATAGGCGACCAAGGAGCATCGTGGACAGCCCCTTGGCCGAGAGACACCTCTGACCCGGCCATGGACGGCTCTGACCCGGCCATGGACGGCTCTGACCCGGCCATGGCCGGCTCTGACTCGGCCGTGGAGGCCATGGCCGGCTCTGACCCGGCCATGGCCGGCTCTGACTCGGCCGTGGAGGCCATGGCCGGCTCTGACCAGGCCATGGCCGGCTCTGACTCGGCCGTGGAGGCCATGTCCGGCTCTGACCCGGCCATGGCCGGCTTTGACTCGGCCGTGGAGGCCATGGCCGGCTCTGACCCGGCCATGGCCGGCTCTGACTCGGCCGTGGAGGCCATGGCCGGCTCTGACCCGGCCATGGCCGGCTCTGACTCGGCCGTGGAGGCCATGGCCGGCTCTGACCCGGCCATGGCCGGCTCTGACTCGGCCGTGGAGGCCATGGCCGGCTCTGACCCGGCCATGGCCGGCTCTGACTCGGCCGTGAAGGCCATGGCCGGCTCTGACTCGGCCATGGCCGGCCTTGAGGTGGCCGTGCGCCGGGAAAGGCTCGGGGAAGCCGCCATATGAAGTCATTGCCGTACCAGGCCGGGACGGACTGGTAACAGGAACGACTCGAGGCTCGACTCGAGGAGCGACTCGAGGCTCGACTCGAGGAGCGACTCGAGGCTCGACTCGAGGAGAACGACTCGAGGCTCGACTCGAGGAGCGACTCGAGGCTCGACTCGAGGAACGACCCGAGGCTCAACTCGAGGAATAACTCGAGGCTCGACTCGAGGAGAACGACTCGAGGCTCGACTCGAGGAACGACTCGAGGCTCGACTCGAGGAGAACGACTCAAGGCTCGACTCGAGGGGCATGAGGATTTGGCAGGAGGACTTGCCAGTCGACTCGTGACAGAAGGCTTGCCGCTCTTAAGGACCTCCGGCCTGACTATCGGCCCTTTGAACGGCGTGTCTTCTTGGCGTCTCGGGTTTTCCGAAAACGACCGACAACATTTGCCCCCCAAGTTTATCGCTCGGGAGGCCCCGGGCGGTGAACTTTTAGTTGTTTCCGCCGGGTGTTTGAGGAAATTTTATCTCCCAGGACTTCGCCGTCGCGAAACTTTTGTGATTTCTGTAGAACGTTCTCACAATTGCAAGTGCTCTCTCTCGCTTTTCCATCTCTATCAACACGAGTGTGTGATCAACATGTGGAGGAGGATCCAAGCGGATGAGAGGCGTAGCTCAACGTGGGCGAGGCGGACACATTCGCATCCATCGCTCTAGCCCCGGAGCAACGGGGACATGCGCAGGCATGTAGGGCACGCACTTGTGCAGAGGCGTACCGGCGTGTCGCGGCTTGTTAATCTTTTGGCGAGTCACGTCCAAGTCTTTCTTCGATGGCGTTTTTTTTATGATATCTTCGACCCGGAGTCCATGCAACTCGACGATGATTAGCATGGCAATTATTTTCTAATTGCGACATGTCAGGGGAAGATCATGTCATCCGTCTCGGCCAGCTTGGAAGGCGACTGCACTTTTGCGTTTTGCAAAGGCGTGCTCATTCTGAGGTCTCGAAGACGGAGGTTGATGCTGCGGCCGATGCCTCGAGAAGACGGAGTGGCACCCGGTGGAAGGCTCTGCTACACCG
This sequence comes from Urtica dioica subsp. dioica, assembly GCF_054948205.1. Lineage (NCBI taxonomy): Eukaryota > Viridiplantae > Streptophyta > Magnoliopsida > Rosales > Urticaceae > Urtica > Urtica dioica. Next base: position 41,094,549 of record NC_142759.1, on the reverse strand, counting down.
GAGGGCTTCGACTGCTCGGGGATCAACGCTAAAAGTTTGACAACGCATCAAGCATAAGTCGGTCTCACGGGGCATCCGCCATTCCCGCCCTGGTGACACTTCTTCGTCCGCGTTCGGAAGATCGGCCCTTATTCCCCAGACGCGAGCGCGGGTCTCTACTTTGGCTGACCTGTTCTTCAGGTCACTCCAGGTGTTTGCTCGAGGATCGGAACTCGACTCGAGGAGAATGGCTCGACTCGAGGAGCAAGGCTTGACTTGAGGAAAATGACTCGACTCAAGGAATGAGGCTCGACTCGAGGATAACGACTCGACTCAAGGAGCGAAGCTCGACTCGAGGAGAATGACTCGACTCGAGGAGCAAAGCTCGACTTGAGGAGAATGACTCGTCTCAAGGAGCGAAGCTCGACTCGAGGAGAAAAGCTCGACTTGAGGAGAATGACTCGACTCGAGGAGCGGGGCTCGACTCGAGGACAGTGATTTGGCTCGAGGAGCGAAGCTCGACTTTAGGAGAATGACTCGACTTGGGGAGCGAGGCTCAACTTCGAGGAGAATGACTCGACTCAAGGAGCGAAGCTCGACTCGAGGAGAATGACTCGACTCAAGGAGCGAAGCTCGACTCGAGGAGAATGACTCAACTCACGGAGCAAAGCTCGACTTGAGGAGAATGACTCGAGGAGCGAGGCTCGACTCTGAGGAAAATGACTCGACTCAAGGCGCGAAGCTCGACTCGTGGAGAATGACACGACTCGAGGAGCAAAGCTCGACTTGAGGAGAATGACTCGACTCGAGGAGCGAAGCTCGACTCGAGGAGAATGACTCGACTCGAGGAGCAAAGCTCGACTTGAAGAGAATGACTCGACTCGAGGAGCGAGGCTCGACTCGAGGAGAACGACTCGACTCATGGAGCGAAGCTCGACTCGAGGAGAATGACTCGACTCGAGGAGCAAAGCTCGACTTGAGGAGAATGACTCGTCTCAAGGAGCGAAGCTCGACTCGAGGAGAATGACTCGACTCGAGGAGCAAAGCTCGACTTGAGGAGAATGACTCGACTCGAGGAGCGGGGCTCGACTCGAGGACAGTGATTTGGCTCGAGGAGCGAAGCTCGACTTTAGGAGAATGACTCGACTCAAGGAGCGAATCTCGATTCGAGGAGCAAAGCTCGACTTGAAGAGAATGACTCAACTCGAGGAGCGAGGCTCGACTTCGAGGAGAATGACTCGACTCAAGGAGCGAAGCTCGACTCGAGGAGAATGACTCGACTCGAGGAGCAAAGCTCGACTTGAGGAGAATGACTCGACTCAAGGAGTGAAGCTCGACTTGAGGAGAATGATTTGACTCGAGGACCTAAGCTCGACTCGAGGAGGATGACTCATCTCGAGGAGCAAGGCTCGACTCGAGGAGAGTGACTCGACCCGAGGAGCGAGGCTCGACCCGAGGAGAATGATTCGACTCGAGGAGAAAGGCTTGGCTCGAGAAAATTTTTCATGACCTCACCCGTCGCCTGGGACTCCTCTAGGAGGAGCATGCTCGAGCGAAGTCTCGGCTAGCTCAGGCCGAGCGAAGTTCTTGGTCAGAGGCAGAGTTCACGAGTCTTTGCGAGCAGCTTCAATTAGCTCGCGTCGAATGGGGAGTCTCCAAAGGCGAGTGTGATCGTGCTCAGCTGACGGTGGCGAATGATGGTAGGACTTACGCCTTGTACGGCGGTTTAGGTGCGCGTTGTGGTGACTTCGAGTGCATTGCGATTAGTCATCACATGCAACGCCTTGTGGCGACTCAGAGCGCGTCGTGAGAGGCGGTTTTGTGCGTCGTTTAGGCGTCTTAGGCACATCGTGAGGGATGGCCTAGATGTGCCATGTATGCTTCTTAGGTGCGCCATGTAGGCGTCTTAAGTGCGTCGCGTAGGTGGCTTTGGTGCGTCGCGGGGGACGACTTGGTTGCGCCATGTAGGCGTCTTACATGCGCCATGTAGGCGTCTTTGGTGCGTCGCGAGGGACGGCTTAGGTGCGCCATGTAGGCGTCTTCGGTGCATCGCGATGGATGGCTTTGATTGCGCCATGTAGGCGTCTTACGTGCGCCATGTAGGCGGCTTTGGTGCACCATGTAGGCGTCTTAGGTGCGCCATGTAGGCGTCTTCATGAGGGATGACTTTAGCCTGCATCTCGGGGATGTCTTACGGCGCGCCGCAGAGGCGTCTTAGCCTGCATCTCGGGGATGTCTTACGGCGCGCCGCAGAGGCGTCTTAGCCTGCATCTCGGGGATGTCTTACGGCGCGCAGCGGAGGCGTCTTAGCCTGCATCTCTGGGATGTCTTATGGCGCGCCGCGGAGGCGTCTTAGCCTGCATCGCGGGGATGTCTTACGGCGCGCCGCGGAGGCGTCTTAGCCTGCATCGCGGGGATGTCTTACGGCGCGCCGCGGAGGCATCTTAGCCTGCATCTCGGGGATGTCTTACGGCGCGCCGTGAAGGCGTCTTAGCCTGCATCTCTGGGATGTCTTATGGCGCGCCACGGAGGCGTCTTAGCCTGCATCTCGGGGATGTCTTACGGCGCGCCGCGGAGGCGTCTTAGCCTGCATCGCGGGGATGTCTTACGGCGCGCCGCAGAGGCGTCTTAGCCTGCATCTTGGGGATGTCTTACGGCGCGCAGCGGAGGCGTCTTAGCCTGCATCTCTGGGATGTCTTATGGCGCGCCGCGGAGGCGTCTTAGCCTGCATCGCGGGGATGTCTTACGGCGTGCCGCGGAGGCGTCTTAGCCTGCATCGCGGGGATGTCTTACGGCGCGCCGCGGAGGCGTCTTAGCCTGCATCTCGGGGATGTCTTACGGCGCGCCGCGGAGGCGTCTTAGCCTGCATCTCTAGGATGTCTTATGGCGCGCCACGGAGGCGTCTTAGCCTGCATCTCGGGGATGTCTTACGGCGCGCCGTGGAGGCGTCTTAGCCTGCATCTCGGGGATGTCTTACGGCGCGCCGCGGAGGCGTCTTAGCCTACATCTCTGGGATGTCGTATGCCGCGCCGCGGAGGCGTCTTAGCCTGCATCTCTGGGATGTCTTATGGCGCGCCGCGGAGGCGTCTTAGCCTGCATCTCTGGGATGTCTTATTGCGCGCCGCGGAGGCGTCTTAGTTGAACGCTCGTTCCCGTTTGTGTTCGGGTGTTTGGTTTTGGTGGAGCGTACTTTCTTGAGGATTTTGAGTGTATTTACCGTGGCCTATGTCACTAGCCCCCCGAGTTTTTGGGTTTATAAATGTTATCGAAAAACTTTGACAAAACGGATTTTGAAAGAAAAACATCGAACTTTATTAATATTGCAAAAATAGGAAATCCTAAAATATTGGCTCGTAGGCCTTATTGAATGTTGGAAAGCGAAGAAATAAAATGGGGGGAAGCGCTGGCTACTGGTAGTACTTTCTCAAGTGTTCCGCATTCCGCAGGCGACGGATCGGTGTCCGTGTATTTGATGTAGCGTGTCTCGTCATGTATGACTTGGCAGACTTTGTGGGGTCCCTCCCTGTTTGGGATGAAGACGTCGGCGCCTTGCACTTGAGTGTCATGCAGAGGTCGTCGTGGATTTCGCGGAGGACCTTGGTCGACTCGACGCTATCTCTGATTCGGGAGATCGTGTTAACCGTCTTTCTAGCGGTTTTTCCATCGATTCCTTGGATGTAGCATATTCTGGCTTGGGATTGATCTCCAGCCATGGTGCCGATTCCATCCTCGGTGGGGAACTTCACCAGTAGGTGGTATGTTGAAGTAATGGCCCTTAGTCGATTCAGCGTGGGTCGCCCAATGATTACATTGTAGGGCGACTCTTGATCGACCACTAGGAATGGGACCATGTGAACGACTTTAATGCCTCCGGGAGTTCCGAAGGTGATCGGCAAATCGATGATGCCTTCGGTCATGACTCTCTCCCCAGTGAACCCGAATAAAGGTGTTTGGGTCGGAGTTGGGCGTAGCCCCCCGAGCTTCATGCGCTCTAAGGTGGACTTGAATATTATGTGGGCAGCACTGCCGTTGTCGATGAGAACCCTTTTCACCAAGTTATTAGCCACTTGGGCTTTGAGCACAATCGCGTCATCGTGCGGATGCACAACTCGCTTGGCCTCTTCGTTGGTGAAGTACATCGTCTCGTGAGGTATGGACGGAGGTTCCTCGTAGGTGAGGTTGACGTGCATAGCAGCGTCTCCTTGGGACGCGGCCCTCAGGAATTTCTTCCGCTGTCGGGCTGAGTCTCCATCTTGTGGACTGCCCAGTATGGTGGTCACAACGTGGAGTTGTGGATTGGCGTCGGCGGTAGCCGTGGTTCGGTCGGCAGAAGCGGCTGTTCCTCCTCCCTTGCCAGACTGTGGTCTTTTTGTGGTGGGGCCCGCAGCGCTAATCATGCGTAACACGAACTCTTTCAGCTCACCCCGTTGGATCAATGCCTCGATCTGCCTTTTAAGACTGTGGCACTCGGAGGTCAGGTGACCGTATTCCTGATGGAACTCGCAATATCTAGACCGGTCGCGAGTCGCGGGGTCTTTGCTCATTGGAGCCGGGGGAGTGAACTTGTCACACGCCAAAGCCAGGATTTGATCCGGCATCGTGTTCAACGGTGTGAACGACGAGTAGCCCTTAAAGTCTTCCGCAAGTCACGGCTTCTGGGGCATCGGAGGTCGGCTATTAAAAGTCTGACCTCCTCTGTTTCGCCTTTTACGGGAGTTGCCTTGCTCGTTGCTAGGCTCGTCTCGGTGGTGAGGGCTTTGATCATTGCCCTTGCGACCATCGAGGTAATCTTCGACTCCCATGAAGGTCTTGGCTCGAGTCATTAACTCGGCCATGGTAGAAGGGACACGGCCGACGATGGACTTAAGGAAGTCACTTGTGCGCAAGCCTTCAATGATGGCAGTGATTGCGTCTTTGTCGTCAAAGCGGTTGACCTTATTCGATTCTTCGGTGAATCGGGCGAGGTATCGTCTAAGAGACTCGCCATCCTCTTGCCTGATTGACCACAGGTACATCTTGGTCTTCTTTTGGACCATAGACGTAGCGAACCGTGCTAGGAACATGTCCTTCACGTCTTTGAACGAGCGGATGCTTCCCGGCCTTAAGTTCTTGAACCACTCGAAGCCGGGTCCGGCGAGGGTAAGATTAAAAGCTTGGCACATAGCGCTGTGAGTGACACCCTGCATTGTCATCCAGGTTTCATAGTGCTGGATATGGTAAGCGGGATCCGCTTTCCCATCATAGGGAGAGAGGTTCGGGAGTTTGAAATTTCCCGTACACACCTCGGCCAATATCTGAGCCGTGAAAGGCGATGAATTCTCCTCGACGACCCCATAGGCACTTCCGCCTATTCCGTGTTCTCGGAGATCTCGTACTTCATTTCGAAGATTATGGATCACAGTGATCACATCAAGACCGGTATTCGGAGTAACTCCCTATTCGGGAGGAGTCACCTGTCGTCTTTCTTTTGACCCTTGACCCGTGCGGCTGTTCCTGTTAGTTGGGGCTGCTACGGGGATGTTTGGCCGAGAGCTCACTCACTCTCTTAGGTCATCGCCACGCTCAATGCATTGGGCGGTGAGGTGGTCCCTAAGATCAGGGCTGGTCGTACGGAGGCGCCGGCTTCGTCTGCGATGGCGCGCTCTCCGCGTGCCCTGACTTTCCGCAACATTCTCCTTGTGACCTAGTCGGTCGAGGGCCGAACGTCGGGAATTTCCCTCTTGAGAAGCACCCGGCGTGTTGCCTATCCGGGGTAGGGGATTCGAAGGACCGGCTTCAAACACGGCGGGGTGTTCCCCGTCCTTCGTGAGAGAAGTCTCGATATCCTTCGAATCGCCAGCACCCTCGTAATCAGGGTCGCGGTCGCGGCTTTCCTCGTTGAGGTTTTCAGGACCCCCATTGGGGATCATTGTGTCATGCGCGGGTTGCTTCGCAGCCAGTCGGCTGTGGTACCTCGCGTTCTTCGCCTTTAGTTGGCGGATATTCTCCTCCAACTCCATGATGCGGTCGTCCCTGCTGTCTGGAGATGGAGATGGTGAGCGGGTCGAGCTCTCTTCGTGGAGCGACTCTTCGTCACCATGCGCGTGAGAGCGCAAGAAATATTTTTTGGTCCCAGTGACGTTATCGGGGTTGTTAACGCCCTTAGAACGTACGAGTGGTTGGCTACTCATCGTTTCTCAAGTTCGAGAAAGTTGAGTTTGTAGAAGAAAAGAAGAAGATGAACAGAAGGGATTTCGGGCTGAATAGGTCGGGAAGTCCCCTCCTTCTAGCGCCAAAATGTTGTCGCACGAAAATGAACAACTATTTAAAACCTCGGGCGGTTCGATCCAAGGCCGGACCAAGTGATCGCACCCGGGCCAAGAGTGTGAACTCGATAGTCTCGAGCTAGAGTTTTCTCCGATCAACCCGCCTCTCGGGAGAGGTAGGGGGTGAGGAGGAGGAGTGACCGTGCCTTGGGTGTCGGCTGCCTACGTACCCGTGTGTGGGATCAGGTCAGAACGTAGTTCAGGCGTGTAAGACGCAGTATGAGGTGCGGAGCCTTGGTGGAGAGGCGTGCTCAACGAAGGAGACGAGGCGCGGAGGAGTCCTCGGCGACGTCTCAGAACTTTGGAGATCGCGTATGCGAGAGAGAATGTGTGTTTTCTCTCTTTTGGAGACGTGGAAGACTCTAAGTCAAGAGTTCCTTGTTGTGGCGGAGATTCCGGACGCGTAGGCGATTCCTAGTTGGAAATGCCGGACGCGTAGGCGATTTCTTGTCAGAAATGGTGGACGCGTCTAGGGTGCTAGACGCGTAGGCGATTTTCAGTCGAAAACCGTTAGAGCACTCGTGGGCTTAAGATTAATCGTTCGATCAAGAGAGGCGGCACTCGGGAGTCCCCGGAAAGCGCTTCAGAATCTCTGAGAACGAGAAATCGAGGAGAATCTGCTTCAGGCCAAGGATGGCATCCAGAGAAGCAGAGAGAAGTCTCAAGTTCTTTGAGAATGAATGGGATGGCTTTCCCCTCAATGAGAGGGGGTATTTATAAGTGTTTGAGGGCCTTAGAAGGCTTCTTTTTCTTCCATGTGGGACTAGGGGCGCGCGCGCCGCCAACTGGAGGCGCATGGCGCGCGCGGCGCAGGGGGCGCAGCGCGCAGCTCACGGGGCGCGGCGCGCAGGCCACTGGACGCGGCGCAGGATGCGCGGAGCATGGAGCGCGCGGCGCGGACGCGTCTTGGCGCGGCGCGCTCCCTTCCTGGCACGGCGCGCGGCTTGCTGCATGGCTGGCCGGCGCAGCGTGCTGTGCGCGCGGCGAATGGCTCGTCTTGCCGGACTCTTATGGGCCTTTAGGGGTCTTCGAATACCATTCTTGCCACGTGAAATATAAAGGTTTCCACTTGACGAGAGTGACTCAATTTGAGGAGCAACTCGAGGCTCGACTCGAGGAGGACAACTCGAGGCTCGGCTCGAGGAGGACAACTCGAGGCTCGACTCGAGGAGCGACTCGAGGCTCGACTCGAGGAGCGACTCGAGGCTCGACTCGAGGAACGACTCGAGGCTCGACTCGAGGAGCGACTCGAGGCTCGACTCGAGGAGTGACTCGAGGCTCGACTCGAGGAGAACGACTCGAGGCTCGACTCGAGGAGCGACTCGAGGCTCGACTCGAGGAACGACCCGAGGCTCGACTCGAGGCTCAACTCGAGGAATAACTCGACGCTCGACTCGAGGAGAATGACTCGAGGCTCGACTCGAGGAACGACTCGAGGCTCGACTCGAGGAGAACGACTCGAGGCTCGACTCGAGGGGCATGAGGATTTGGCAGGAGGACTTGCCAGTCGACTCGTGACAGAAGGCTTGCCGCTCTTCAGGACCTCCGGCCTGACCATCGGCCCTTTGAACGGCGTGTCTTCTTGGCGTCTCGGGTTTTCCGAAAACGACCGACAACAGTTCATTCATTCTTCCTTGTCTGTTTGAAGCTTTATGAAAAACCTTAGTCTTTAGTCCATAAACAAACTTAACAACTTACGAAGAGACAAATGTAGATTTTCATGAACAAACTCTACATAGTTTGCTTAAAACAATATATACGCAATCTAAGGGTCAAAGGACTATTGAGCTCAGTACGATTGTTAGGAGTATCTATGAGGTCTGGTTATGGGGCATTGAGAGTTGGAGACTCTATACTTCTTCTATGTATCTTCCGTAGGTACTGAATTGACCAGTGCACTTCTAGAGACAAGATAAAAACAAACCATTTAACCTCTTATGTCTCGAAGTCACTACGTATGAATTGCATCATGCTTACCTTAATCCTGAAATGAGACATGCCATTTCACAGCTTACGTATTCTCATTTGAGAAAGTCAGAATTCGGACTCACTATGTGATTCCGAGCAGGACCTATTGGTGAAGTACTAAGTTGTGAAGATGTCATGAGTAACTTTGTGAAGTTCTCATAGATATGGAATTCATGTACAAGATTGCTGAAATGCAATATATATCACCTCATGCTTTGTTCCTTGGAATGTGAATAAATGAACTGGCCAGTGTCCAAATTGAGTCTTGACTCTTTTGGATGAAACAATGTGACTTGTTAGCTCCTCGTCAATACATTGTTTCTAACTTATTAACAAGCGACAAAGGAGTTGAGGAAATAACAGCTAGAAGGGTAAAATGGTAATTTTGTAAATCCCGACTAGCTGATGATATTCATGAAGGATAAACATAGATAATATTCAATGGATCCACTCATTACAATTAGGTTAAATTCTTGAGTAGAAAATAAATTTATTTGAACTGAGTGCTTTTCAGTAAATATGTCAATAAATATTTTTTTTTTACATTGTCATATGATGACAATTAATGTATCATATGGCCATATTAGTGTAATTGTGCCTTGAGGATTTATTTTGTTTCATGGAATTTTACTTGAAAATTCTTAATGTACTTTTCTTATGTTGCCATGAACAAATGAAGAAACATCTAGAAGCTCCTTCTAGAAGGTCCTTGCACGTCCAACATGACTAGAGAGGAGAGTTTATTTTGTGTATTAATGTATGAAGATACTTGCCAAAAGAAAAAGAGGAAACAAATTTCCTCTATGAGGATAGTTACATGCCCAGCCAACCAAGAGAGAACAAAAGAGGAGACAAATCCAAGGGCTTCTAGAAGCCATCTTGGACGTGTGAAATGAGGAAAAGGAGAGAAAATATTTGCTCATGAATATGTGATATTCTATAGAAAAGAGGAAACTACCTTTTGAAGGTAATCCTCCTCCTATAAATACCCCACCTTATTCACAACTCACAACACACAATTTTAGAGATTGAGAGCTTCTCTCTCTAGAATTTGGCCGCCCCACTCTTTCTCTCTAACCTTTTTCGTTTTTGTTTTTGGCACCCAGGTCCACATTTGACCTAGTGTTTTGTTTTAGCTCTTCGACTCTAAGACCTGTTCTTGAGTCGTTGTGTTTAAAAGTGCCCACACACTAAATCCTTCTTACCTCGAGTGATTCATGTGATAGAATCTTTTGTGGTTACTTGAATTCCCTAAGAACGAAGAAAGGCGAGTTACGTGGTGAGACGAGCGATTCAACCTCCATAAGCTTCTCAACGATCAAGCTATGTAAAGGTTAGTAAACAAGTAATTGCTCTTAGATAGTTTTAATTTAAAATAACATGTGATTGCTATTTGTCAAGGGTAGTAAAAATTGTTTTTACTTGTTTTAAAGAAATTTTTAAATTCCGCCGCTTGAAGAAGCGTTAAACTTCTCTTAATCCTAGATCTATTCCAAAAAATGGTATCAGAGCCAGGTTAAAATTAAGCATGTACATGTGATTAAAACTATAAGCTTTAAAATCGTTTTAGAAAAATTACTCGTTTTTCGACAAGTTAGAATTGTTTTCTTAGATTTTTTTTAATTTATTGCTCGTGTCTTTCAATTAAAAATCATATTGATTTTCTATGACATTGGGATGTTATTAAAACACATTAGAATCAGTTCTAAAAGTTTTTAATATTTCATCATGAAAAACGTGTTTTATGAAGTTTGAGATATTTCAAGTAATTTCATGACTAGTTATATTGTCTTGCTAGTTTTATTTGTTTACTCATTTCGTTTTATGTTTGTTGTTATTTACTTTTATACTATGTTATTACCATGTTAATAAAACACATATAAAAGCTATAAGAACTCTCTAAAACATTGCTTTACACTCGCACTCAAGTCCAGACTTTAATTATTTTCAGTTTTCTTCGAACTCAAGAAAAACCTACTGTAAAAGTGGCATAACTATGTGCTCAAAATTTGAAGTTTAATGATTCTTAAATCAAATTAAAGGTCTGTTTGTCCTATTTCCAATGCTGTTGGTTTAGGTCAAAGGGATCTCAGAGTCGCCTGCTATGTCGATTTTACTCCGAGGAGCGCAGTTGTTCCGAATGTCCAGTTTTCTAAAAATATTTAATTCCGGATTTCGGACCCCACTCCATGAGTTATAGAATTCTAATGAGAAAATTTCCTTGAGCAAAATTGTTTTTCATAAGATAATAAACATAATGTGAAAGATTAAAATGTTTTGATTTTAGAAAAATTTACTTGAATTGAATTTCTTTATAACTAGTTTCATTGTTGAAAATTGTTTTGACTTTCAAAACTTTAAAATGTTTTGTCATCCAAATCATATATGTTTTTCAAAATGTTTTCAAAACTATATCTATATCACATATGTTCAAAATCTATATGCTCTTGAAAATTTGAGTGGGAGGTCTCCTCGTAGACGAGTCGAAAAATAAAGATGTGTAATCTCAAACTTTCAAGCGTTCGAGTGAGTTGAAGTTCACACTTCCCTCATGCACTTTCCCGAATAGAAAATAGGAAAATGTACGAGTATGTACCTTGTGGCTTTATGCACTAACACTGCTTTTCCTTGAACATGAAGATCTAGGATTCCTTTCTAGAAGTCCACTGTATCTCTCAAAGCACTAGGAAAAGCATGTTTCCGAAATGTATTAGAGACAATGTGCCAACTCTAAAAACTAAGTGGGAGGGTTATACTTGTTGTTAACCCACGATCCTCAACACTAATGAAAAGTGTAATTGTCGCCAGACTAAGATTCACCCTCGTGGCCCTATCTTAAATAAGAGTACTCAACGACGGTTTGCTCTGATCATTGCTCAATGAGCTACGTCAGAGAGTGAGACAATGAGACAAGGCCTCACCTCGGTGGATTATTTTTCAAAGTCGATCTTTTGGACTAAGTGGTTGGTTAGACACTTAGACTCCATCCCTAGTAATCCTCCATCGAGGCCCTGCGAAAGGATGCGAGTGATCAAACTTTTTTATAAGATGGCTAGTCAAATATGATGTATTGACGTCTTGACTATGCATTAATAATGAGTCATTTACTTATGAAAGGAAACTCTTAGAGGCCTTCCCTCGAAAGAGTAAAGTATCATTTCGTTCATAACACATTTGGATTTTTCTTGTCTTGTTCATCCTAAAAACTTAAATAAACTTAAATCCTAAACCAAAAGACTAATATTTAACTTATTTCAACTTAATTCAGCAAGATGTCTCTCAACCCTCTCTTAATCATCATTTCCTCAAACAAAACTAGGAAACGTAACCTCGACATCGTCTTTACCATTAACAAGCACAAATGGGTACTCACCACCCCCTATCCTCCACAGACGAATAATGATTTGACTCAAGAAGACAAAGACGTCTTGGCGGCCTGGCTCGGATCCGATGAGATTGTTATGTGCCATATCTAATGGTAAACATATGATAAATGACATTTACTGAAATGTTCATTGATCACAAGTATTCATAAAATACCTGATGACACCATAGTGAAGCATATTGAAGATGTTTTGTAAATCTCTGAGTGAATATACATGGGATGTTATATTCAAGAGAAATAGTGGGAAGTACTTATATGGATATACTTTTAGGAATGACTCTTGAGTATTAACTTTAGACGTCGAAATCCTAAAGAAACACTATGAACAAGGGAAACACAATAAGTAAGATAACGAAATGGTGTTTTGCTGAAGAAGTTCTCTATGACCTATAATGAAGATTTTGCAAGGTATCCAACTATGGATGACCAGTATAAGAAGTTCGTTTAAACTCAATATGTCTAGCCCTTGCCTTGCATGGGATGAATTAAATAAGTTATATAAGGAGATTGAAGTATCCCTTATAAGTCACATTTGGTTAGATCTAGAAAGAAGAAAGCCATTAATGTTATGGATGAGATTTCGTTAGAAATAATAAATCTCACTTTCTCATTCGAGAAGAGGCATAAGCCTAACATGGCACAAATGAGAGATTGCTAGTCAAGTCTCACTTTCTATGAATTATTTGAGGATTAAATGGCCATTACCCTCTGAAGTATACATGAGAGGTTGTTGGACAAGTGTCGGATTCTACAATAAATGTAGAATATAGTTTATGATAGCCATACGCTTCTATGGTCAAACTAGGATATTGTTAGGAATCTTGCTCACGAAAGAGTATTATGGTAATTCCCCCTAAAAGGTATTATTGTAATTACGTTAGATTATCAAGTGAATGAGATAAAGATATCAATAATATAATAGATTGGATAGTACATAATATTATATAACAACATTCGTCTAACCCTTAGCCTTATGCATGAACGGGGATTATATCTTTATATCTGTTGTGAGAAATATAAGTCTCGGGTGGAGTGCTTAAATTGGTAAGTGATCAATGTATACCTGGGTAGTTAGATTTGAGATCACATATGTTATTTGCAAGTGGATAAGTTTTCACTGAGTGAGAACATTATGTACAGTTGGTCTGTACATGACCTAGAAATGTTGCGATTAAGTACATGTTAGCGACAGTTACGATGGGACGTATCGCAATCACAACTGATGGCAACAAATGTAGATCAACCTAAATCTTAAGGTGCTCCTAGAAATCAGGGCTATATACTCGATCAACTCTTTGATTCATTCGTTCACAACTATATAGATGCTTATATACTTATGTTTTGAGAGACTGGGTATAATCAGTGATGAAAGGGAAACATCATAAGTAGAATATGTTAGGAAAGAGAGTCAATGTTCTCTCACCTGATAATCGATTCTAGAACCATCAGATTGCGTGAACATTTGCACTTTGAGTGGCAAAGAAAACTTTCACTCGGGAATCGGTGGAACTCGGGGCTCATAAGTGATGTAGAGTATAACGGTATATTTGACTATTTTGTGTTACGAAGTGAACCTGAAGGGTAGATTATATGTACTGGTTATATCAATGGAAACTTTATATATATGATCAAGTAAATATAATTATCATAACTTTGAGAGGTTCAATATTGGGATTTTAGTGGAATATCACCAAAATTTGATAAAGCGAAAAAAGAGAGATATTAAGTTCATCGTCCCTAGTCGGCTTCGACAAGACTGAGATATCCTCATACTTGTATTTGTTTGGTAACTAGGAAAATATCGTGGAAAGTGCTTGAAGAAAACGTAAGCTAACTCGACTTTTTTAAGCAATCACTTCACTTGCTGAGTCTGATATTTTCCAGGGAAACAAAAACGATACAAAAGGAATTCCCGGCAAACTAACAGATCACTCGCCTTTTTATTCCGTCGGAGAGTTTCACAATGCCGACATTTTCGGCTCAGGTGTTGCTCAGCTCGATTTATCCGACTGCTTTTCACACACAAAGACTGTCTCCGACTTCTTCGTCGTTTTCGTCAAAAGTTCAACCTCTTTTGCCTTCGTTTCGAGGCTCGGGAAATGAAGGCTCTTTCAGGTTGACTTCTGGTTCTCGGTTTCGGAACAGAGCGATCGTCGAGAATGAAGGAGAGATAACCGAAGATTACTCCTTGATCGATAGCTCCACGGACAGTCTCAACGGCCAGGTCTTGCTCGATTGATTTTGTTTTGCTTTTTTTTTTCCACCGAGAAAATGATGTGACTTTCTGTACTTATTGTATTTCAAATCTTATAACTTTTAGCTCTTGCAAATGCAATCAGGTCGAAGAGGCGTCCCCAGAGATTCAAGAGAGAGATTTTACGGGGAGTCCTTATGTTCCTATATATGTGATGTTGCCCGTAAGTTTTCCTTTAAAGATATGATTACTAATCATACTATCTATATACTAAAATGGATTGTGCTGTTTAGCTAGGCCTCCTCGATATGAACTGCCAGATGGTAGACCCAGAGAGCCTTGTGAACCATCTCAAGACCTTGAAATCGATTAACGTTGATGGTGTCATGGTTGATTGCTGGTGGGGAATTGTGGAGTCACATTCTCCGCAGGTATATAACTGGACTGGTTACAGGAAGCTGTTTCAGATCGTGCGAGACCTTGACCTCAAATTACAGGTGATTCAACATTTTGTTGAAAGGGTACATGGATTTTTAGGAGGATTCTAAAGTTTATTTGGTTTTTTTTTTTATTTTTTTTTTTTGGTCCGTGGTCGATGGGAATTAGGTTGTTATGTCTTTCCACGAATGTGGAGGCAATGTCGGAGATGACGTACATATTCCACTCCCGGCTTGGATAAAAGAAATTGGTCTGAGCAATCCTGATATATACTTCACCGACGCCGAAGGCCGACGAGATACAGAATGTCTCTCGTGGGGCATTGATAAAGAACGGGTTTTGAAAGGTCGAACTGCTGTTGAGGTAGGAATTTTGGGCTTTTACTTTTATTTGCTGGCTTGAAAAGGTTTAGGTTTATTTCTTAAAGGTTTTGAACATAACATCAAGCCTGGAAAGATGTGGCATCCACCTCTACTCTTTTTCTGTTGATTCTGATTTGTAGCTGAACTGCTTTGTTTATCACTAGAAGCCAATTTGGCGGGCATCTTTCATTAATCTTGTAAAACTTTTATTACTGAGAATTGTTCTAAAGTGGATGGCAGAGTCTGTGTTTACTCTTAATATAGTGCCATCATTGCATTGTTTTTAAGCTGAATTTTAGTTTCCTGTACAATCCTAGTATAGTCAAGACCCTAATTCTATGAGTCACCTGTATCCTTGTTTCGCATAAAACTAGCGCAGGTCTATTTTGATTACATGAGAAGCTTCCGTGTGGAGTTTGATGAATTTTTCGAGAGTGGCGTCATATGCGAAATTGAAGTTGGTCTAGGTCCATGTGGAGAGTTGCGTTATCCTTCCTACCCGGAAAAACATGGTTGGAAATATCCCGGTATCGGTGAATTCCAGGTACTAATTTTCTCCCACAATCACTCTAGAAAGTAAAAGGGTTGTACGATTTATCTGTGTTTTGATGGGACTTATTTGAGTTCAGTGCTACGATAAGTACTTGATGAAAAGTCTGATGAAAGCAGCGGAAGTGAGGGGACACTCAAATTGGGCCAGAGGACCAGATGATGCAGGTTCTTATAACTCCGAACCTCACGACACTGGATTCTTTCGGGACGGAGGTGAATACGACAGCTATTACGGAAGATTCTTCCTTAACTGGTACTCTCGGACATTGATTGACCATGGTGATCGTGTGTTGGCTTTAGCCAATATAGCTTTTGAAGGAACTTGCATCGCTGCTAAGGTAGTTTTTTCATTGAAGAAGAGAAAAAAAATCATTAACTTCTACACTTTTGTGGTGTTATCTATTTCTTACCCTTTTTTATTTGGTCTTTTAGCCATATAGCCATTTGACTTATAGCGTTTTGTATAAAAGCCAACCTTTTATAAATTTTCTGTAAATAGCCACCTCAACTTATTTACAGCACATAAAAAGACAAAAAAACCCAAAATAAGCCGGAATGTTTTTGGGTATTTTTGTCTTTTTGAGTGCCGTAAATAAGTTGTGGTGGCTATTTACAAAAAAATTATAAAAGATTGGCCATCTAGCAATTCTTAGACTTTTGGTGGCTTATTTGGCTTTTTTTTTTTTTTTTTTTTTTTTTTTTTGCAGTTATCAGGGATACATTGGTGGTACAAGACAGCGAGTCACGCCGCTGAGCTGACAGCTGGGTTTTACAACCCTGCGAACCGTGACGGTTACGTGCCAATCACAACGATGTTAAAGAAACGTGAGACCGCTCTAAACTTCACGTGCGTGGAGCTTCGCACACTTGATCAACACGAGGACTACCCTGAGGCACTTGCTGACCCCGAGGGATTGGTTTGGCAGGTATGAACTGTGTTAGCTTTCCGTGTTTATGAGAATTCGTAGTATGATCTTTATAGTTGATGTTCATCGATGCCAGAAATAAAGTAAAAGCAATAATTGTTTTAATACATAGAAGATTTGTTGAAAAGTCTGTTTGTAAGCTTCAAGCTTCTTCGTTGTTCCAGTTGATTGTTTTGGAAATCGTAACCATTCTTTTCAGTCACGATTTAACTTGTTTTCTTTTTCGCTTTCTCATTAATAGTTTTATCTTGATTACAGTGGTTTGTTCAGTCATAGTCGGATTTAAAGCTCTTCGCATCCATTGTTGCATGGAAAGGGACGGAACTAGAAGATATATTTAGGGGGGCTAATTTGAATAAATAAATATCAATAATTTGCCGTGACTCTAAATTATTTGCATCCAGGTCCTGAACGCCGCGTGGGATGTGAATATCGCAGTTGCAAGTGAGAACGCTCTTCCTTGCTACGATAGAGAAGGTTTTAACAAGATTCTGGAAAACGCCAAACCTTGGAACGACCCTGATGGCAAGCATTTGTCTGCCTTTACCTATCTCAGACTCACTCCATCTCTCATGGAAACACACAACCTTTTGGAGTTTGAACGGTTTGTAAAGAGAATGCACGGTAAGTCATTTTCTTGCATTGCAAGACACAAAATTTCTGCTGTCATTAGGTTTATAGATTCTCGATTAATTTGCTGGTAAATGCTTGCCCATCTCGATTAGTTTGCCAGGTCATTTGACCATTGTCACTTTTTTTGTTATTATTATTATTTCAGGTGAAGCAGTTTCTGAGTTTTTGCAAGTCTGAAAAAAGAAGAAATCGAAGTGAGTGGATGTCCGAGTTGCATAACAATAAGATAGAGTTTCATATCTATTTCTCATTCTGTAGATTTTGAGACAATTCTCATGAAATTTCATGTTATTCTACTAAGCTTATACATGCTAGCTTCTTTAGTTTGTGAACGAATGTGCCATTTTAAATTATCAGTGAGGATGAGAGAAAGAGAGGTCTCTCTAACTGTCATGTGTAACACCTAGTTCTATTAGAGGAATCAAAGAAGCTGATTTTCATCTCAAAATAAATCATATGCGAATATTTTCCTGCAAAAGAAATTCTTTCGTTTCAACTTCCTATTCCTTTTTTGTCGTTCTTATGATCTTCACCAATTTAATGCAAAAACATTTGTAATTAGTAATTAGTAATTAGTAATTACTATATCATAATAGTATCATCCAATTACTATACATGGAAATAGTGTATGGGATATTGACACTAATAATACCATCTCATGACTTACCAAATGCAGCCAAAAACTAAAAAATTGACAAAAGTAGTACTACAAGGAGGTGAGAGATTTTATTTTTTCTTCAACTACCCTCAAGACCCATTAATGAAGACCAACTCATTTGCGTTTTTATCTTCAGAACCCAGCCTTCAGTTCCTCACTCCGACAGTGTGAAAAAAAACACTCACTCCTCCGCTTGTGGGTCGCCGGAGGTTTCTTCACGAGGGTTGCCGGAGTGCAAATCCAAGGTTTGAATCCTAAGCCCATTTTAAACCCATTTTGCAATAATTCTAAACCCATTTTTTCCTTCAAATCCAGATGACGGTTTGTTTCCTGCAAATCCAAGGTTCTTCTTCTTCTTGTGCTGAGGAGGTTTCCTGCAAATCCTAGATCCAAAACTTCTTCAAACATATTTTGGTAAGTTCTTCCTATTTTTAACATATAAGAACATGTTTAATTGTTTTGATTCATGTTGAAATAGGTTCCATTGTGTTTGGGTGTGATTTGTTTGTCACGAACTGGATTCACTTCGTGACACATGTGTCACGAACTGGATTCACTTCGTGACACACGTGTCACGAACTGGATGTTTTTCAATGTTAATAACTATTTTTTAATACTCATATCTAATGTGACCGAATGTATACAGCTATGGTGGAAATATGTTTATATGCTAAGCATAGCGGAAAGTGGGTAAAACCGGACGTATATCAAGAGGGTGGTACTCTTACACTTTTACTTCCTACCAAGTTTGATGCAAACATTGTACGCTCGGTTGAACGTGACCCCTACAACACATTCAATAAGGTCGGTAACCTCAGTGCGAAAAATCTCCGCTGCTCGGGTCGCCACCTCGCAAGCTCGCCGTTCTTCGGTAAGCTCCCCCGCCATCTTGGCCACTGACAGTTGGGCTCCGTAGCGCTGGTCTTGTGCGATTTGGAGTTCCACCCTGGCCTCACGAAGCTGGTCTCGAAGCGTCTCGGTCTCCGCCCCCGGGTGCGAACCTCGCTCGACCTGAGCCAACCCAGCCTTCGTCCGAGCGAGCTCCTTCTGAGATGCCCCAAAGCGCCGGATGAAGTCATGCAAAATCCTGTCGCTTCGCACGGCCCTCGCATACGCCTGCGACGACAAAGAAGCAAGGGTTAAAACTGAAACCTACGCTTACAACAGAATAAACAGAAATACTG
The DNA here is from genome assembly GCF_054948205.1 of Urtica dioica subsp. dioica. NCBI lineage: Eukaryota > Viridiplantae > Streptophyta > Magnoliopsida > Rosales > Urticaceae > Urtica > Urtica dioica. Next base: position 41,075,965 of record NC_142759.1, on the reverse strand, counting down.
ACCCTCTGAGCGTCGGTAACCCCCGCCTGGAAGAAAGCAATGTCGCTCTTCGACACCACGCCCTTCCACCAGGATAGTGGGGATCCCTCGAGGTGGCGGAAACAATCCCCTCTAGCCTCTATCGCCTCCAGCTCCACCGCCGAGTTCGCCCTCTTGGGTTCGGAACGCTCGTCGAGAGGTGCCGATGTCAAAGCCCTCTTCAAAGAAGCGCGAGACTCCGGTTCGACTAGACCGGCAGTCTCGGCGCGCTCTCCCTTCGCCTTGCGGTCAGCGACCCTAGAACGAATCTCCGCCATTGACTCAGGGTCCCGAGAAACGAGGGCCAGCCTCCTAGCTCGCGTCTTTGCAGCTACACAAAGAAAGCAACGAAGGTCAGGTTCCTGTCAAAACAAAAAGTTTTACAAAACCGTAAAGTTACCTCGAGAAGCAGGAGCGACTGGTTGAGCCACGGGACTCGGGGGCCTGCTCGCCCGGAGCGCCTCTTCGGTGCCCGGAGCAAAGGGCGGGAACAACCCGGTGAGCGCCATCAGCTCGGGGGAACGGAACCGCTCGCCAGCCTTGCGGGCTTTCGATATCCCCGATATTTCTCTCACAAAGGGGAGCTCCGCTGCCCCCTCGTCCGCTGGAAAGTCGGCCAGACGACCGAAGCGAAGGGGCGCCTCGCCGAAGGCGTCCGAGGTGACCCACACCCATGCCCGGTGTCTAGGCGTGTCACAATCTTCTACCAGCCTCACGTTGCCCCGAGCACGGGCCATATGAAACCCCGGCTGCCCCGGCGCCGGGAAGACGGCAACCAGATTACGGAGGTCGTCCACGGTCATGGCACGCTGCGTCTGGCAGTGCCACTCCATGAAGCATGTAGCCAACAGGCGGTAGAACGCCGGGCTCATCTGACATGCGTGGACCTCTAGTCGGGTCAGAATCTGCTGGACGATCGTGGGGAACGGGAGACGCAACCCGTAGACAAGACTCTTGATCGTCACGGCCGCATACCCGTCCCTGGGACGAGAGGGCCTGTCCTCGGGGGCAGGTCTAAGCAATCTCACCAAGGGAGGAATGCTATACGTCTCCCGAAGTGTGCTGAAGACTCGGGAAGTGAGCGTGCTCGTAGCATCGATTCCCCTGCAGTCTAAGCCGACGGGGGCGACAGAGTCGCCTACTCCGTACATACGAGTCCTCTCCAGTGACCGGGCATAAGTGTAGCCCGAAGCCTCCACGGACTCGAAGGCCGACCGGGCCGTCGCCAACACCTTCCCGTTGCGTTTCTCCTTCCCCCTCGCGAGAGGAGCCTCCAAGTCCTCTCCAGGGTCTTCTGAGCCCGACCCTAGGGGATCGTCGGAATAAATCTCGTCCAAGAAAGATTCGGACGGCACTATCGCAACCTCAACACCCGAGGCGTCCAAGTTAGATGCCCGGGGGAGCTCAGCACCTACTACCGCTTCACCTCGCTGCTTGAGCAAGGGGGCGTCAAAGGACGCCTCGCGGGAGACCAGGTTGATCACCAACCGTGATGATCGCGGGTCCTTGGACCCTTCGTCCTCCCCCTCGGGGCCACACCTAGTAGGTGGGCCGCTCCCGGGCCCCGCCGCTCGGCTATCGCCGCGGCGTCGGTCTCCAACTCCGCGAGCCATTTGTCGGCCGCGCTAGAGTCTCCCTCGAATAAGATGGGGATCATGTCGAGTTCCTCAAAGGGACCCTTGGCCGCCCCCACAAAATTTGGGAGAGGGTAGGTAGGATCAACCTCGGGATCATCAACATGGGAAACAAGCTCGCTCCCCATTGAAAGAGGAAAAAAGTAGGCTGCCCAGGGGAAATTTCAAACTCAAAGGAATTTTCCAATTACCCACAGGCTGCAAGTGTGAACAGAAAGGGCGGGGGCTCTCCTATTTATAGGAGAGGAAGGAGAAAACCCTGCTCCTTTCCCCCCCTTGCGCGCGGGACACAAGGCCCGGCCCGCGGGCCGGCCTCGCGTGCACGCCAGTCCCCCAGCGCCAGGCCGCGCGCGGGTCTTGCTACCCAGCCGGCCCGGTCCGGCCCCCAGGGGTCCGACCAAAAAAAAAGAAGAAAAAGAAGCATATGCGTGCGTACGGTCACGAGTGATCGAAGGTGAAATTACCTCAACACCCTTTTCTCTTCTAAAGTTCACGACTTACGTCCCATAAGACGTAAACTTGGGGGGCTAATGTTACCGGTCGTTTTCGGGACACCGGGAATTCAAAAACGATTCAAGGCCGGCCAGAAGCCCAACGGGCCCCGGCCCACCAGGCCCGAGCGCCCTGACGCACCCACGTCCCGGCACGGCCAGTGCGCGCGCACCTGCGCCCCCGGCCTCCCGGCCCGCGCACGCTCCCGCGCCTCAGCCTCCTGGCCCGCGCGCGCTCCCGCGCCCCTACTAACTCGGCCGGGTGTCCTTACCACCTCGGCCGAGCAGCTTTGCCACCTCGGCCACCTCAGCCAAGCAGCTTTGCCACCTCGGCCACCTCGGTCGAGCAGCTTTGCCACCCCGGCCACCTCGGCCGAGTGTCCTTACCACCTCGACCGAGCACCTCGGCCACCTCGGCCAAGCATCCTTACCACCTCAACCACCTCGGCCGAGCGTCTTCGCCACCTCGGCCACCTCGGCCGAGCGTCTTTGCCACCTCGGCCACCTCGGCCGAGCATTCTTGCCACCTCGGCCGGGCACGCCCACTGCCGGGCACGCCGCGCCCGGCCAAGTCCCGCGCCCGGCACGCCCCGCGCCTATCTAGGCGACATGTCCCGCGCGCCCTGCGCCCTCTTGGGCGTAAAGCCTCGCGCGCCCCGCTCCCAACCACCCGGTGGGCCTCAAGGGGCCGGCCCAAGGCCTCTCTCCACAACTATAAATACCCCCCCCCTAGGGGAGGGAAAAAGGACCCGGGTTCACACCAACACAACACTTCTCTTCTCTCGAGAATTCTCTCTCGCACTCTTGTGATATTCCAAGAGCGCGGACTCCTCCTCCCTCGGCTCAGAAACACGAGGACCCCCCTCCACGAGAGGGAGCGCACTCCTCTTCTGCGACCCGAGCTTCTGCGGTACGCACCGCTCTCCGGCTTCTTGGCCCCTGACCTAGAACTCTGAGCTACGAGCACGCGACCCCTCTAAAGTCTTCACTAGAAGCTACGAGCCGGATCCTACTCTAAAGCCTTGGATTCCCAAAGCTTCTGAGCCCAAGATAACCCCCGATACACAAATTGAACTACGTTCTGACCTGATCCCGACTAAAGGGTACGTAGGCAGCCAACCTTTGGCACGGTCACACCCCCCAAAACACACCTCAGGGTCAGCTCGGTCTACGAGCTCCCATTTTTGGCCCGGGCGCGATCACTTGGTCCGGCCTTGGATCGAACCGCCCGAGGTATTTAATCGTTGTTCATTTTCGTGTGACAACATGAGGGATGGCCTAGATTCGCCACGTAGGCTCCTTAGGTGCGTCGCGATGGACGACTTGGTTGCGCCATGTAGGCGTCTTACGTGCGCCATGTAGGCATCTTAGATGCGTCGCAAGGGACGACTTGGTTGCGCCATGTAGGCATCTTACGTGCGCCATGTAGGCGTCTTAGATGCGTCGCGAGGGACGACTTGGTTGCGACATGTAGGCATCTTACGTGCGCCATGTAGACATCTTAGATGCGTCTTCAGCCTGCATCTCTCGAATATCTTATGGCGCACCGCGGAGGCGTCTTAAGCCTGCATCTCATGGATGTCTTATGGCGCGCCGCGGAGGCGTCTTAAGCCTGTATCTCATGGATGTCTTATGGCGCGCCGCGGAGGCGTCTTCAGCCTGCATCTCATGGATGTCTTATGGCGCGCCGAGGAGGTGTCTTCAGCCTGTATCTCTTGGATGTCTTATGGCGCGCCGCGGAGGCGTCTTTAGCCTGCATCTCTTGGATGTCTTACAGCGCGCCGCGGAGGCGTCTTAAGCCTGCATCTCTTGGATGTCTTACGGTGCGCCGCGGAGGCGTCTTAAGCCTGCATTTCATGGATGTCTTACGGCGCGCCGCGGAGGCGTCTTAAGCCTGCATCTCATGGATTTCTTACGGTGCGCCGCGGAGGCGTCTTAAGCCTGCATCTCATGGATGTCTTACGGCGCGCCGCAGAGGCGTCTTTGGTGAATGCTCGTTCCCGTTTATGTTCGGGTGTTTTGTTTTGGTGGAGCGTACTTTCTTTGGGTGGAGCGTACTTTCTTGAGGATTTTGAGCGTACTTACCGTTGCCTATGTCACAAGCCCCCCAAGTTTTTGGGTTTACAATCGTATTTTGATGAACGAAAAACTTTAAAAAAGTGGATTTTGAAAGAAAAACCTCGAACTTTATTAATATTGCAAAAATTTGAAATCCTAAAACATTGGCTCGTAGGCCTTATTGAATGTTGTAAAGCAAAGAAATAAAATTGGGGGGAAGTGCTGGCTACTGGTAGTATTGTCTCAAGTGTTCTGCATTCCACAGGCGACAGACCGGTATCTCGTCCGTGTATTCGATGTAGTAGGTCCCGTCATGTATGACTCGGCAGACTATATGGGGTCCCTCCCTGTTTGGGATGAGGACGCCAGCACCTTGCACTTGGGTGTCGTGCAGATGTCTTCGTGGACTTCGCGGAGGACCTTGGTCGACTGGACGCTATCTCTAAGTTGGGAGATCGTGTTAACCGTCTTTATAGCGGGTTTTCCATCGATTCCTTGGATGTAGCATGTTCTGGCTTGGGATTGATCTCCAGCCATGATACCGATTCCTTCCTCGGTAGGGAACTTCACCAGTAGGTGGTATGTAGAAGTAATAGCCCTTAGTTGATTCAGCGTGGGTCGCCCAATGATGACATTATAGGGCGACTCTTGATCAACCACAAGGAATGGGACCATGTGAACAACTTCAATGCCTCCTGGAGTTCCGAAGGTGACCGGTAGATCGATGATGCCTTCGGTCATGACCTTCTCCCCGGCGAACCCAAACAAGGGCGTTTGGGTCGGAGTCGGGCGTAGCCCCCCGAGCTTCATGTGCTCTAGGGTGGACTTGAAAATTATGTCGCAGCACTGCCGTTGTCGATGAGAACCCTTCTCACCAAGTTGTTGGCCACTTGGGATTTGAGCACAATCGCGTCATTGTGCGGATGCACAACTCTGTTGGCCTCTTCGTTGGTGAAGTACATCGTCTCGTGAGGTACGGATGGAGGTTCCTTGTAGGTGAGGTTGACGTGCATAGCAGCGTCTTCTTGAGCCACGGCCCTTAGGAATTTTTTCCGTTGTTGGGCTGAATCTCCATCTTGCGGGCCTCCCAATATAGTGGTCACAACGTGGAGTTGTGGATAGGCGTCGAGAGTAGCTATGGTCCGGTCGGCAGAAGCGGTTGTTCCTCCTCCCTTGCCAGACTGTGGTCTGTTTGAGATGGGGCCCACAGCGCAAATCATGCGTAACACAAACTCTTTTAGCTCACCCCGTTGGATCAGAGCCTCGATTTGCCTTTTGAGATTGTGGCACTCGGAGGTCAGGTGACCGTATTCTTGATGGAACTCGCAATATCTAGACCGGTCGCGAGTCGCGGGGTCTTTTTTCATTGGAGCCGGGGTGATGAACTTGTCACGCGCCAAAGCCAGGATTTGATCTGGCGTCGTGTTCAACGGCGTGAACGACAAGTAACCCTTAAAGTTTTCCGCAAGTCGCGGCTTTTGGGGCATTGGAGGTTGGCTTTTAGAAGTCTGACCTCCTCTGTTTCGCCTTTTACGGGAGTTGCCTTGCTCGTTGCTAGGTTCGTCTTGGTGGTGAGGGCTTTGATTATTGCCCTTGCGGCCATCGAGGTAATCTTCGACTCCCATGAAGGTCTTAGCTCGAGTCATTGACTCGGCCATGGTAGAAGGGACACGGCCGACGACGGACTTGAGGAAGTCACTTGTGCGCAAGCCTTCAATGATGGCAGTGATTGCTTCTTTGTCGTCAAAGCGGTCGACCTTATTAGATTCTTCAGTGAATCGGGCGAGGTATCGTCTAAGAGACTCGCCACTCTCTTTCCTGATTGACCACAGGTACATCTTGGTCTTCTTTTGGACCATAGATGTAGCGAACCGTGCTAGGAACATGTCCTTCAGGTCTTTGAACGATTGGATGCTTCTCGGCCTTAAGTTCTTGAACCACTTGAAGCCGGGTCCGGCGAGAGTAAGACTAAAATCTTGGCACATGGCGCCGGAAGCGACACCCTGCATCGTCATCTAGGTTTCATAGTGTTGGATGTGGTAAGCAGGATCTGCTTTTCCATCATAGGGAGCGAGGTTTGGGAGTTTGAAATTTCCCTTACAAACCTCGGCCAATATCTGAGCCGTGAAAGGCGAGGAATTCTCTGTAACGACCCCGTAGGCACTTCCGCCTATTCCATATTCTCGGAGATCTCGTACTTCATTTCGAAGATTGTGGATCATCGTGATCACATCGAGACCGGTAGTCGGAGTAACTCCCTGTTCGGGAGGAGTCATATGTCACCTCTCATTAGACCCTTGACCCGTGCGGCGGTTCCCGTTAGTCGGGGCTGCTACGCGGATGTTTGGCCGAGAGCTTAGTCGCTCTCTTAGGTCATCGTCACGCTTGTTACGTTGGGCAGTAAGATGATCCCTAAGGTCCGGGCTTGCCGCACGGAGGCGCATGCTTCGTCTGAGACGGCGCGCCTTTCGCGTGCCCTGACTTTCTGCAACGTTCTCCCTTTGACCAAGTCGGTCATGGGCCGAACGTCGGGAGCTCCCTTCTTGGGAGGCTGCAGGTGCATTCCCCGTCTTGGGTGAAGGATCCGAAGGACTGGCTTCATTCACAGCGGGGAGTTCCCCGTCCTTTGTGAGAGAAGTCTCGATATCCTCCGAATCATCAGCACCCTCGTAATCTGGGTCGCGGTCGCGACTTTCCTCATTGAGGTTATCGGGATCCCCGTTGGGGATAACCGCGTTATGCGCAGGTTGCTTCGCACCCAGTCGGCTGTGGTACCTCGCGTTCTTCGTCTTTAGTTGGCCGACATTCTCCTCCAACTCCATGATGCGGTCGTCCCTGCTATCTGGAGTTGGAGATGGTGAGCGGGTCGAGCTCTCTTCGTGGAGCGACTCTTCTTCACCATGCGCTCCGGAGCGCAAGAAATATTATTTGGTCCCAGCGACGCTATCGGGGTTGTTAACACCCTCAGAACGTACGGGTGGCGGATTACTCATCTTCTCTCAAGTCCGAGAAAGTCGAGTTTTCAAGAGAAAAGAAGAAGATGGATAGAAGGGATTTCGGGCTGAACAGGTCGGGAAGTCCCCTCCTTCTAGCGCCAAAATGTTGTCGCACGAAAATGAACAACGATTGAATACCTCGGGCGGTTCGATCCAAGGCCGGACCAAGTGATCGCACCCGGGCCAAAAGTGTGAACTCGAAAGTCTCGAGCTAGGCTTTCTCCGATCAACCCGCCTCTCGGAATAGGGAGGGGGTGAGGAGGAGGAGTAACCGTGCCTTTTGTGTATAGGCTGCCTACGTACCCGTGTGTGGGATCAGGTCAGAACGTAGTTCAGGGCGTGTGTGACGCAGCGTGAGGCGTGGAGCCTTGATGGAGAGGCGCGCTCGACGAAGAAGAGTGTGCGCGGAAGAGTCCTCGGCGACGTCGCAGAACTTCGGAGATCGTGTACGCGTCTAGCGTGTTAGACGCGTTAGGGGACTCTAGTTGAGAACCCTAGGGGCGTGCCTGGGCACTGAAGGGCGTTTGATCAGAGGGAGCGACGTCCGGGAGTCCCCGAGAGTCCTTCAGACCTCTGAGAACGAAAGAGACTTGTGGGAGTGCTTCAGGCCAAAGTTGGCATCAAAAGAAGGAGAGGAGAGCGAGAATTTGAGCGTATCGATAGGAATGAATGAGATCGCTTCCCCCTCAGTGAGAGGGGGTATTTATAGGTGTTTGAGGGCCCTAGGAGTGTCCTTTATCGTCCATGTGGGACTAGGGCCGTGCGAGCCGTTAAGTGGAGGCGCGCAACACGCAGGACACCCGGTGCGGCGCGGGATGCGCGGCGCATGGGGCGCGCTTCCCGGATGACGCGGGCGCGCGGCGCGGGCGTGTCTTGGCACGGCGCGCGGCCTGCCTGGCGCGGTGCGCGGCCTGCCTGGCGCGGTGCGCGGCTTGCTGTGCCCGGCTGGCCGATGCGGCTTGTTGCGCACGCGGTTTCCTTGAGGGGTGCGCGGTGCATGGCCTGTCTCGTCGGACTCTTTTGGGCCTTAGCGGTCTTCGGATATCACGCTTGTCTCGCGAAATATGAAGTTCTCTTTTTGACGAGAGTGGCTCGACTCGAGGAGAACGACTCGAGGGCTTGACTCGAAGAGCGAGGCTCGACTCGAGGAGAACGACTCGAGGCTTGACTCGAGGAGAACGACTCGAGGAGCGAGCCTCGACTCGAGGAGAACGACTCAAGGCTCGACTCGAGGAGAACGACTCAAATTAAGGAACGAGGCTCGACTTCAGGAGCTGAGAGTTTGGCACGAGGACTTGCCAGTCGACTCATGACGGAAGGCTTGCCGCTCTTCAGGACCTCTGGCCTGACCATCGGCCCTTTGGGCGGCGCGTCTTCTCGGCGTTCCGGGTTTTTCGAAAATGACTGACAACAGATAAGACGTACTCATGTCGAGAATTTCAAACTGATCTATTTGTATGTGTCCATGCTATTGTGGCTTGTCGCTTATGTAACCTATCAGTCGAGAGCTATTGAGCAGAGTACTACACGATCGAGTATTGGAAATTGGCGTATGTAGGGGTTATTCATCCTCAAGGAAGTGAATCGTCATGGACTTTTCCCGACGAAATGAAACAGATCAAAGTAAATCCGCCTAACTTCTTAGGTCGTTCGGCGGGTAGACCTAAGAAGAGAAGGATTCCCTCTCTTGGAGAATCTGATGCCCCGCTTCGTAAATTTTCCTATTGTGGAGGTGTAGGCCACAATAGAGATACGTGTCACAACCCAATTCCACTAGAAATGACGGCTCCAGGGATGGGTCATTGGTTTGGTTTGTAATTCGACACGTTTGTTGTTCATGTTTTCTTGTTTATCCTTGAATGTTTAGAACTTCCTTGTGTTTTGGTATGTATTACATTTTGAATGTTTTGAACTTTATTGGTATTGGGTTTATTGTTAAGAATGGTTTATTAAACAACTTCATGTGTCACGAAGTGATCTCAATCCGTGACACACGTGTCACGAAGTGATCTCAGTCTGTGCCACATCTGTCACGAAATGAGGTCACATCATGACAAATAAATTGATTTCGAAAAAATACATAAAATTCTAAACTAATCAATTGATTTCATGACAATACATAAAGTTCTAAACACATACATAAAGGTCTAAACACATACATAAAGGTCTTAACACATACGTACAATCAGACACACACATATATAGTTATAAACACATACGTACAATCATAAACATGTGTATACAGTCATAATCACATAATTTTAAGTAGCCTCAACGTTGACATTTTCACGCGTGTATAGTTTTAGCGCTCCGTGTCGGTATAATTTGGTGGTCATCTTCTGTCGATACATGCTCATGTCCTCCTGTGTCAAATCAGACAAGGGAAAGTCGTGCGCCAAAAACTCGGCAGTCTTGATCATAAACATGCGACAATCATTTCTGAAGTAACAAAAAACGCATTCTTAAATTCAAATGTGTCATTAAGAATTAAAATATTTACTCATTGTCTTGTTATGGCATTTGTTCATAGTGGACGACCTTGGATATTTCGTCGTTGGAGAGTTGAACGTCGGCGACATGCAGAACATATGGTAAAATGGTGGCCACGTGTCTGACCTCTGTGTCCACAAGCGTTTGGTGTGTACCGGTGGAACTCATGGAGGCATACACTGTTATACACCTTGAACGCATGTTGACAACAAGAAGATACCAGTGCCCGCCATCTATGACAGGGATGAAGACATCATCGACGCGATCCCATGAGTCCACCAGTTGCTCCACTCCAAACTCCCCGGTAATGTGGTCGACGACACATTTTTTCAGTTTCTTCTTAAAAAATACACCCGGATCTTGGCTAGCATTGAACTGACTGTAAGTATCTCGAAGATACTTACTGAAGACCGTGGACATGACGGTGAAGGAGTGACGAAACAAACCCGCCTTTTTCTTATGCCGAAGGTAATACATCGCGACGTCAACATCCTGCACGACAAAAGATAAATTACTTCTTGGAATTTATAAATTTGGGAAATTTGTGACAAAAGAAGTCCACTTCGTGACAGATGTGTCACGAAGTGCTTATATTTTGGTTTGCCCTGAGTTATGTTCTTTTGGCCCCTCTTCAAGCCGACACTAATCCACAGCTTCATGACAGCAACGTGATTGTGGTCAGGTTGTTTGGTGACTTCCGACAGCGGTAGTTCATCAGGAAGCACGTCGGGAGCATTCATGAACCTCATAAATGGCAACGCCTTTTTGGAAGGAGTAAACCTATCGGGGCTGCATCGTTGCTGGGTCAACTGTTTCTTGAGAGGTGAGTCTTCAATCAATATATGGGGATTCGGTGTGTTCAAGTCATATATCTATCCAACAAGAAAAATAGAGTTCAAGTGTTTTATTGAGTTCTACCATAAAATTATATTTGATAACAATTCATATGCTTACGAACAAGTGTATTATTGATTTGAAACCGTAAAATTAAAATTGATACGAAGTCATGCTTCTAAACAAGTCAAGAATTGAGTTCAACCATCAAATTAATGGAGGTACCTCTTGAACCCCCTGTGTCGCTAACAACTCATACTCTTCCATAGCCTCTGCATTCATTTGGACTTCCAAACTGAGAGGCTAATCTTCATCGCCCCAAGGTTGATGACCTTGTGTGTTTTCCACATTAGTTTCGTCCTCCTGCCCATTCAAAATCATTCAATTCAACATGAGTGTGATCAAAATAACGGAATTCAGTGACTTCGTGAAAGATGTGTCACGAAATGAATCCAGTTCGTGACACAGTGTCACAGACTGGATTCACTCCGTGACACTTATGTCACGGACTGGATTCACTCTGTGACAGTGTGTCACGGACTGGATTCACTTCGTGCCACATCTGTCACGGAGTGAATCCACTCATCTCCACATTTAAATTTTTAAACAACAAAATAGTACCGACTGCATATCTCGTACATCTTGTTGACCCGTTTGCTTCTTTTTCCCTTTCTCGACTTCGTTTTTCTGCTTCTTTTGATCGGTGTCCTTCTTCTTCTCCTCCGGCTTCTTTCTCTTCTTAGCGTCATCGTTCTGCTTCTTCTCATCGTCGTCCTGTTTCTTCTTGTCGTCGTCGTCCTGCTTCTTCTTGTCGTCCTCGTCCTTTTTCTTGTCGTCGCCAGCGTCCTTTTTCTTCTTCTTCTTCTCCTCGTCATCTTTCTTCTTCTTCTTGTCTTCTTCGTCTTTCTTCTTCTCCTCCTATTCTTCCTCTTTCTTCTTCTTCTTCTTCTTCTCCTCTTCTTCTTTCTTCTTATTCTCTTTTTCTTCTCTCTTCTTCTTCTTTTTTCTTCTTCTTCTCTTCTTCTTCATCTTCTTCCGGCATTTTCTTCTTTACTTCCTGCAGTTTCTTCAGCTTCTCCTCCATCTCTTGTTCCTCTTTTTTTTTCTTTTCTTTTTCCGCTTTCTTCTTGGCCATCTCTGCTTCGTACTTCGTGATTTTGGCCAATTTCTCTTCGGCCGATAATCGGGCTTCTTTCTCTTGGTGCTTCTTTTCCAACGCCGTTGCTCTTCTCCAATCGTAGTATTGATCTAGTTCATCAAGAGCCACTCTATAGCTCTTCACCGCGACCAAAAATCTCCTTTTTGAACTTCCTGTAGTCCTCTTGCATGTAGAGGACACGATCGTGGAGATTTCCAACTGAATTTTCGAGAGCGTCGAGCCGGGACTGTCAATGATCAAACTAACAAAGTAAGATGGCTGACGAACTAAGGTACTTCGTGACAGATGTGTTACGAAGTGAATCCACTCCGTGACAGATGTGTCACGAAGTGAATCCACTTCGTGACACATCTGTCACGGAGTGAATCACTTCGTGAAACATCTGTCACAGAGTGAATCACTTTGTGACACATCTGGCAGGAAGTGGATTCACTCTGTGACACATCCGTAACGAAGAACATCCAGTCCTTGACAGATGGATCACGTAGTGAATTCACTCTGTGCCACATCTGTCACGAGCAATGGTTATTTAACTTAAACAAGAAACCAAAAATCGTGTTACCTCAACTGTCTGTGCTTGTCATTGTGGTGGTTGTGCTTGTGGTTGTGGTGGTTGTGCTTGTGGTTGTGGTGCTTGTGGTAGTGGGGCGTATTTTTTGGGTTTCTTCTCCGGGGATTTGTCCACCATCGTTAGCGTCGTAGAAGGGGTGTCAATGCTTGAGGAAGTGTCGCCGAGTCCGTTAAATTCAACCTATACGTGGGACAAGTAAACAAATTAGTTATGAATATTAAGTATGAATTAACCTACAAATTTCTTACCTCATTGAAGTTGATTCCTCTCATGGCCAGCTCCTAAACAAGTCTGATAGACTTCCACGACGCATTATTGGCCGAGCTGTGGTGGAGACTCTCTGACAAACCCCATGTTCGTTGATGACCGGACTATTTTTGGTTGCCCCACAAATTGCCCAAAACATGATTGGGCGAAGCCAGCTTGAGTTTCGGCGCTGCGGCCGAGTAAAAGAGTGGGGAAATTTTCCAATCCCTCGTGGAAGTTAATCGAAAAACCTTCAACGTTGGACTCGGGCATAAATCGTTTCCACACCTACGCATATGATTCAATGACATAATTAGTGAAACCATAACATAAAATCAATTACATCTACTATGTGGCCCGAACTGGTTGAGTTCGTGACCGATGTGTCAAGAACTCGCTGACTTCATGAAAAATGTATCACGGATTCACCCACTTCGTGACAGATGTGTCATGAAGTGGGTCAGTCCGTGACACATCTGCCCCGAAGTCAGCTAGTTCGTGACACATCGGTCACGAACTCAACCAGTTCGTTACCAATATGTCACGAACCAGGATCCAAATGGGTTTGTGACACACACCTTTCGGGAAATAAAAGTGGTAGGACTCTTCGAGGCCGCCGCAACTCCCGAGGACTCGGCCTTGGTTTTAGTCTATATCAAACACAAAACAAACCAAGCCGTCACCTTAAATTACTATAAATAAGCCACTTAGTTTTTATTCTATACCTTCTTTATCTTTGGTGGTGCGACCATGAACGCGTCGTCATCGTCGGAACTCTTGGACGACAAAATAATTTTCCTTTTCGAAGTCGTCCTAGGGCTTCGTCGGACACTTTGTGAGGCCTCCTCTACCTTGGTTTCTTTCGACTTCGTCGTTGAAGATAAAACCTCAAACAAATCAAGTCATAAACACCATAAGAGAAAAATTAGAAGGAATACCCATTCACCAACAATGTTACCATAAGAGAAAAATTACGAGCCATAAACATAAAATGATAACAAGAACTATAAGATGTGAGAACCACAACAATCATGCTGAAATATATCATAAATTCCCTCTAAAATAGGTAAAATATGAGAACCACAACAATTATGCTGCAATACATCATAAATTCCTTCTAAAATAGGTAAAATATGAGAACCGCAACAATTATTCTGAAACACCGGGTCCTATTCTGATCCAAATTTTTTTCTATTCAAGTTAAATAAGCACACTCTGTGACAGATTTGTATTTCCAAACAAGCTTTACAGCACTAACCCTTTTTAAGATTGTAGCATCATACAATCTCAGCAAAACACACACACACATAGAGATAGAGGAAAAACGGTTCATGCAATCTCTGCTCTACACTATCTAAACTGTTGAAAATACAATTAAAATCTAACATTTTGTATACATCTAAGACCACAAATTGATCCCTGATGAAGATACTGCATGATTTATTCCCACAAACAAAAGGAAAACAAAACCCAGTTACTCATAAGTATGATGCCACTAAGTTTACAAAAAAAGAAGAAGAAAATCAAGTTACCTAGTAACATAACTACATTCATTGTGCAGAGGAACATTCGGAGACCCGTTAGCAACAATCGCAAAACCAAAAAAAAAAAAAAAATCATGATTCCCTTATCAGATTACAACAACAATCTACACAATCATCTTAAATAAATCAACCATAACAACAATCTCAATTGCAAAAAAGGAATTTCTAGTTACCCAGTAACATAACTACATTCATTGTGCAAAGGAACATTCGGAGAATTAATAGTAGTAATCGCAAAAGCCAAAAAAAAAAAGAAAAAAAATCACGATTCTTGTTATCGGCCCGACCCCGATCGCGGCCGAACGGAGGCGAAGCGACGTCGAACGCGTCTCGGCAGCTCGCCCCGGCCATTGGCCGGCCCTAGGGCCAGCCTCGGCCAATGGCCGGTCCAATTAGCCTCGGCCATTGGCCGGCCCAGAGGCCAGCCTCGGCCAATGGCCAACCCAAGCTACTCCCGGCCATTGGCCGGCCCTAGGGCCAGCCTCGGCCGATGGCCGGCCCAAACAGCCTCGGCCATTGGCCGGCCCAGAGGCCAGCCTCGGCCAATGGCCGACCCAAGCTACTCCCGGCCATTGGTCGGCCCTAGGGCCAGCCTTGGCCAGTGGCCGGCCCAAACAGCCTCGGCCATTGGCCGGCCAAGAGGCCATCCTCGGCCAATGGCCGACCCAAGCTACTCCCGGCCATTGGCCGGCCCTAGGGCCAGCCTCGGCCGGCCCAGAGGCCAGCCTCGGCCAATGGCCGACCCAAACTACCCCCGGCCATTGGCCGGCCCTAGGGCTAGCCTCGGCCAATGGCCGGCCCAAGGGTCAGCCTCGGCCAATGGCCGAGCCAAGGCTATCCTCGTCCAAGGGGTTGCCCATAACGCCCCTTGGTCGCCTATAAATACAAGGGCCGCTCCCCTAGTCCAAGTAATCCAAAATTTGAGTACTGAAACGCTGCCGAACTCGTACCTCGCTCGTTTCTCTCAAGTCTCGACCCTTAAACACTAAACCCTCTACAAACCACCTCAATCCTTCTAATGTTGAGTGTCGGAGAGGTAAACAGGGGCAACCCCCCTGTTTTCCCTTTGTAGTTCACACCTTTCTTGCTTGCTTTTCAGGTGCCTGGACGAGATAGATACCACTGACAGCTAAGGGACGACTTGGGATACCAAGTCCGACACGCTCGAGTCGAGACGAGACCACTTGGTCCGGCCTTGGGTCTGACCGTCTGCGACTCCTAAATCGTTGTCCGAAAAACTGCGACAACATTTTGGCGCTAGAAGGAGGGGATCTCTCGACCTTGACGACGCATTCCCTCTACCAGTTTTCTCCCTTTGTTCTCACGACTCTCGAGAGATGAGTCACATTCCCACCACCTCCGCGGGTACCCGAGCGACGAGCTCGAGGTACGGCCTTCGACGCCTCGCACATCATCTTGAAGGGCAACCTCGCGATAGCGAGAGCCAGCCCCAAGACCCGATAAATGACCCCGAGGCCGAGCTCCGAGAGGACACGGCCCGGCGGCTTACGGAGCTCCTTGATCGTCCCGGCGTCGACGGTACGCTCATAGCCAATCTCATCGACTAAGACATTGAAGATAGGTCCGCCCGAGACGACTCCGACCCCGACTATGTGGGGGAGTCGAGGACCGATGATTCAACGCCTAGCCGTGCCCCTTCGCGGCCCGAAAGGTCTAACGATGCTTTGGTCGGGCCGTCGCACCTGGCGCGACAGCAGGCGCGGTCACATTCCTGGGGACTCGCCCCCTCGGTTTCAAGAGGTGGCCGGACACGGCCCCTCGCCGAGGAGAGAGCGACTCTGGTAGATGATGGGGCCGATAGCCGAAGCGCTCGCCGGACGGTTCGACCAAGGGCGACATCGCCTCGCCCCGCTCCAAGCGTGGACCTTAGAGAGCGCCTGACGGCGCAGAGAAACTCCCGAGGGGAGGATCTCAGCCAAAGGCTCAACTCTCGGAGGGACGCGCTCCCCGCCGCGACTCTCGGCCGGCCTCAGGCCAATATCGTGGACCAAGCGTCCAACGAGCGCCAACCGGTGACTCCCGTGGCCCCGACGGTCGGCCCTGCTAACGGGCTTGACATGGTCACGATGATTCAGAGCCTCCAAAATCAAATCATCGAGTTGAGGGAGTCAGGGAGGCAAAGGCCGTACGGAGGGATCGAGGAATCATACTCTCCTTTCGCCGTGCAAGTTCTCGCGCAACCATGCGTGGGAAACTTCAAGTTACCGTCCATTCCCCCCTACGATGGACGTACGGACCCCCACTTCCACGTCCAACACTATGAGACGTGGATGACGATGCAAGGGCAAACAGACGCCACCCTCTGCCAAGCCTTCAGCCTGACCCTCACAGGGTCGGGGTTTGAGTGGTTCCGAAGTTTGAGGCCGGGGAGCATCTCATCTTTCCGGGCCTTACGAGAGGCGTTCCTTGCTCGATTCGCCACCCTCGTGGCACAAAAGAAACCAAAGACCCACCTCCTCTCTATCCGACAAGGAAGAGACGAGACGTTGAGACAATACCTCGCTCGCTTCACTGAGGAGTCTCACAAGGTCAAAGGGTTCGACGACAGAGACGCCATCACGGCGATCACTGAGGGAGTCCGCACGAGCGACTTCCTCAAGTCTATTGTTGGCTAGGTCCCGCGGGACATGGCGGAGCTAATGATAAGAGCCCGCACATACATGGGAATCGAGGACTATCTCGATGGCCGAAAGTTAGGAGGACAGGGGAGTCGCCGCCGCGACGATCAAGACGGAGATCGCCTCGACCCTCGAAAGAGGAGGAATAAGGGAAGCCAGGCCCCTAACGGCCGTTCCCTCCCTGGGCCGAGGCCGCCACATGTCGATAGCTTCCGAAAGTTCTCGACATTCACTCCTCTGAACACTTCGCCGGAGCGAATCCTGGCTCTGCACCGTGACAAGCTGGGGAATCCAACCCCTCTCACGAAGGATCCCGCCAAGAGGGATCAAAGTAAGTACGGTGACTACCATCAGGATCATGGGCATCTGACATCCGAATGCTATCAACTCAAGCGTCAGATTGAGGCCCTGATTCAAGATGGGAAACTGAAAGAATACGTCCTTAGAACTATCGGGACGGCCGCGGCACACGGAGGCCGCCCACGGCAAGAAAAGAAAGGTCCGGCGACGGTGATCGTCACGGACCGCAACTTCACGTCGTGGGCACAATCTTGGGCGGCCCGGAGTTCGGAGACTCGGACACGCAAAGGAAGAAATACGTGCGCGAAGTTTCCCAAGGGAAAATAGCGCACTACATCAACCACACGTACGAGGCCCCTCCTCCGGCCCCGTTCGAATCCATGTTCTTCATCGGCCAAGAAGCGGCATGAGTGCTCCATCCACACAATGACGCGATAGTCGTCTCTGCCCCCGTCGCCAACAACCTCGTCCGGAGAATCCTAATCGACAATGGGAGCTCCGCCGACATAATCTTCAAGTCGGCGTTGGACAGGATGAAGCTATCCGAGATGAGACCGACCCCAATCTCGACCCCGCTCTTCGGCTTCTCTGGGGAGAGGGTCATGATAGAGGGAACTATCGACCTCCCGGTTACCTTCGGTACCCGGGGGGGGGTGTTCGAGGTTACCCACATCGTGTCGTTCCTTGTCGTGGACCAGCCCTCGGCATACAATATTATCGTCGGCCGCTCGACTCTCAATCGGTTGAAGGCCATAACGTCCATGTACCATCTGATGATGAAATTCCCGACCGAGAAGGGGATCGCCGTAATGCTGGGAGACCAGTCAATGGCGAGGATGTGCTACATCCAGGGCGTAGACGGAAAAGGGAAAGGAATGGTGGTAAGCACCGTCTTCCAGCTCGGGGACAAATTCCCCTGCAAGATAGAGGAGGGAGGCACCTTCGGAGAGCTAGACCAAAGGGACGATGTCGAGCGTCGAAAGGTGGAGACACCGGACGACCTCGTTCCCGTCGTGTTGGACGACGCCAAGCCTGACCAAGTAGTCAAGGTAAGCGCCCAACTCCCGTTTGAAGTCCGAACCGAGCTCGCCGCTTTCCTCCGAGAGCACAAAGATGTCTTTGCGTGGACACACGCCGACATGCCGGGAATTGACCCCGAAATAATGGGTCATCGTCTTAACGACGACAAGAGAGTAACTGAGCGCGTTCAACCGCGGCGGGCGTTCAGCGGTGAGAGGTACCAGGCCATTGGTGAAGAAGTTGACAAACTTCTCGCCGCCGACTTCATCAGGGAGGCGGAGCACCCCAAGTGGGTGTCCAATGTGGTGATGGTCAAGAAGCCAAACGGGAAGTGGCGGATCTGCATTGATTATAAAGATCTTAACAAAGCCTGCCCGAAAGACAGCTTCCCTCTCCCGAGGATCGAGCAGCTCGTGGACGCCACGGCGGGCCACGAGTTGCTAAGCTTCATGGACGCCTACTCAGGCTACAATCAGATCCGCATGCACGAACCGGATCAGATCAAGACCACCTTTGTTACGAACCGCAGACTTTATTGTTACAAGGTCATGCCCTTTGGCCTCAAAAACGCGGGGGCGACGTATCAAAGGTTGGTGAACCGCATGTTTGCCAATCAAATTGGCAAAACCATGGAGGTCTACGTGGATGACATGCTTGTCAAAAGCCTCAAAGCCCACGACCACGTCCGAGACCTTAGGGAGATGTTCACGATCCTGCGGCGCTACAAGATGAAGCTCAACCCCAACAAGTGCGCTTTCGGGGTCGAGTCTGGAAAGTTTCTGGGCTACATGGTGACCCGCCGCGGGATCGAGGCCAATCCTGAGAAGATTAAGGCGATCTTAGAGAAGAGGTCGCCACAAAAAGTCAAAGAAGTTCAAAGCTTGACGGGAAGGATCGCCGCCCTGACGCGATTCGTTTCCAAGGCCACGGATAGGTGCCAACCGTTCTTCAAGGCACTAAAGAAGACCGACGGGTTCGTATGGACGGAGGAGTGCGAGGAAGCATTCCGCGATATGAAAGCCTACTTCACCTCCCCCCCGTTCCTCGCGAAGCCGAAGAATGGCGAAACCTTGTACCTCTACCTCGCAGTTTCCGATAGGGCCGTGAGCGCGGTCCTCATACGCGAAGAAGACAAGGTACAATGGCCGGTCTACTACGTTAGCAAGGGGCTCCTCGACGCCGAAACCCGATACCCGGAGATCGAGAGACTGTCCCTCGCCCTCGTCATGGGCGCGAGAAAGCTGCGGCCCTACTTCCAGGCGCACCCCATTGTGGTCCGCACGGGACGTCCCATCGAGAAGGCCCTTCAAAAAGGGACCTCCTCTGGAATGGCGATATGGTCCCAAGAGCTGGGCGAGTACGGGGTCGAGTTCCAACCAAGGACCGCCATCAAGGGTCAAGCCCTCGCCAACTTCGTAGCCGAGTTCACAAACACGCCCTCAACTGACGAGGGAGACAAAGGAGACAAGGAGGATGACCACAGCGAGTCGTCGAAGAAGAGAACCAACGACCCGATAGGGCCGGTCTGGGACTTGCACGTGGATGGCGCGTCAAACGCCCGGGGGGCTGGCGCCGGCGTTTTGCTCACAAATCCCGATAGGGAAAAACTGAGATACGCCCTGCGGTTCGAGTTCAAGGCTTCCAACAACGAGGCAGAGTACGAGGCTCTCATCGTTGGCTTGGAACTAGCGAACAAGCTAGGATCCCAAAACCTGCGCATCCAGTGCGACTCGTAGTTGATTGTGAACCAGGTTAAGGGCGACTACGCCACAAAAGAGCCAAACATGGTCGCATACTTGTCCAAAGCCCAAAAGAATCTAGAGGCCCTGTCGTGGTTCGAGATCCTCCAAGTTCCTCGAGAGGCGAACATTGATGCTGACGCCCTGGCTCGCCTCGCGTCTGGGATAGACGAGGAGGGCGAAGGCAACGTCCCGATCGAAGTGTTGACCCGACCCTAAATCGAGGGGCGACGTAGGGGTAGTTGACGAGACTCCGCCTCCCTCATGGATGACTCCGCTCGTGGAATTCCTTAAGCGAGGAGTCGTCCCCGAAGACAAAGAAGAGGCCAGAAAGCTGAGAAGCTTGGCGCCGAAGTACACAATGAGTGAGGACAACTTGTTCAAGAGAGGCTACTCTATGCCCCTTCTCCGCTGCCTGACCGAAGTCGAGGTGAGGAAGGCACTCCACGAGGTGCACGAGGGGGTGTGCGGAAACCATGCCGCCAGACAATCTTTGGCATTAAAGCTACTAAGACTTGGATATTTTTGGCCGACCTTAAAAAAGGACTCCCACGAGTGGGCCAAAAAGTGTGATAAGTGCCAAAGGTTCGCCCACATCCCGCGTCAAGCACCGGCCCCATTATGTCCAATCATTGTGCCGCGGCCTTTCGCGAAGTGGGGAATCGACCTCATCGGTGAACTACCTACGGCCCCGAGGCAGTACAAGCACGCGATCGTGGCCATCGACTACTTCACAAAGTGGGTAGAGGCTGAGCCGCTAGCGAAGATCACCGAGGCAAACACGACAAGCTTTATTTGGAAAAGCATCGTCTGCCGCTTCGGGATTCTCTCGTCAATTGTAATCGACAACGGGAAACAATTTGACAATGCGCGCCTCCGGGAAATGTGCGAACAACTGGGCATTAGCAAGACTTTCTCCTCTCCCCGCCACCCTCAAGCCAACGGTCAGGTCGAGGCGGTTAACAAGACAATCAAAGAGAACTTGAAGAAGAAGCTGGAGGAAAGGAAGAGGGCTTGGGCCGAAGAGCTCCCCATGGTCTTATGGGCGTACCGCACCACCGCTCGAAATGCGACCGGCGAAACCCCTTTCGCTCTCGCATTCGGCGTCGAGGCCGTGGTACCCATCGAGACCAAGCTACCGACCTTGCGCATCGAGGAGTACGAAGAAGCCACCAACGACGACGCAATCAGGCTCGAGTTAGACCTCATAGACGAGAGGAGGGCGGACGCACTCACCCGACTTGCTGCACAAAAGAGGAAGGTCGAGAAGTACTACAATTCCAAGATCAAGCTGCGGAAGTTCACCGACGGGAGCCTCGTTCTTCGAAGGGTGTTCCAAAACACCAAGGTACAAGGTGCGGGAGTTCTAGGCCCCACCTGGGAAGGCCCGTACCGTGTGCGACGAGCCATCCACAACGGCACGTACGAGCTCGAGAACCTAGAGGGACTCGTGTTCACGCATCCGTGGAACGCGGAGCACCTTCGGCAATACTACCAATAGATGCCCTTTCGCTCACTCTACGTTTTGTTGTTTTCATGTTGTTTTCGATTTTTAGCAAAGACAATTTTAAATTTCAAGTTCGGCCAACGGCCTGGGATGTAATTTTTTAACCATTTCAACATTATAATGAATTACATTTCGCTCCAAAGCATTGTATTATAATTTCTAGTCTCCTCTACGAGCACCCAAGAAACTCGGGGGGCTAAGGAGGATAGAATGAGGGTAACAAGCTCATTTACTCCATTTTTTACGCTCCACCTTGCACGCACCGAGAGATAGCGAAACGTCGATAAGTTGGATCCACGCACCGGACCTCCAACCTCGCACGTCTTTCGCTGCGACACTCTCGCGCAACGTTGCGCCTTGCACACCGATAGGCAGTAAGGCGTCGACGGATCACGTCCGCGCACCGGATCCTCGATCTCGGCAGTCAAAACCCAAGACGTGACACGCGTACCGACAAGTACCACGCTCACTGGGAACTGCAAGCTCGTCCCGATACGCACGCCGATAGATAGCGTACTCGCCGGAGGATGAGCGCGACGGCCACCCAGCTCGCACACGCCGATGGGCAGCGAGTCACGAAGGGATGGCCGAGAATCACACCCACCGGATGAAACCGGTCTAGCCGACATCCTTGGGAAACTTCGCCGCCAAATACGGCAGTAAGCCGTGCAAACCGGTTACGCTAGACATAGTAAGCCGGGTTCGTAAGACACGTATCGTTCAAAATTGCGCAAATCGATTACACTAAGCATAGCAAGTCTAGAAAATAAGACGCATAATAAAAAGAAAGCTTCAATCAAAGCAAAACAATGTTGCACAAACAACCCGACGAGAAAAGTACGAGAGTACGACACATGTCAAACACAACAAAAATCCGAAAGAAAGCGTAAAGCGAGCGCTAAACAAGTGCGCAGAAAACCAAAGAAAACTTGGCTACTCTGAGCCGTAGTCGATCTGCTCTTCGTCGTCTTCGGGGCGAGGGGCGCCTGACCCGCCAACGGTTTCTCCACCGGACCGACAGTTTGACGACTGGGCGGCCTCCGCAGGAACTTCGGGAGTTAGGTCGTCCTCTGGCAACTCGTCATCCAGTGGAGGAAACATGGCGTCAAAGAAGGAAAATGTAATCCCGCGAGACGCGTTCTCCTCCGCGGTCGCGTCTTTGACCCGCATGGCCACCTCGTAACGGGCCACCTCCAGCGAGAGATCCCAGTCCTCCTCCAACTCCGTCTTGAAGCGCACGGCGTCGTCCTTCTCCTCGACGAGGGTCTACACCTCCGCTCGTAAAGTTTCCCTCTCCCTCTCGGCCTTGACCCGGGAGATCTCGCTCGCCGACAATCGAGCGTTGACGATGTTCAACTCCTCGTCTCGGCTCGAGAGCGCCACCTGGAGCTTCTTTGTCTCCCCTAAGAAGGTGTCAGCCGCCTGCTCAGCCTTCTCCCGAGATGCCTTCTCGGCCGCCGCCTCCCCGCGAGCTCGCTTCAGTTCCTCCTCGAGCGCTTGAAACTCTCGGGCGGTGCGGACCCCCGCCAGAGTGGCATCATGGGCGGCCGCCGTGCTCTCCTTATCCTTCTCCATGATTTGCATGCGACGCAACAAGTCCCGGAGGATACGGTCACTCCGCTCTTGACGCGCGAGCATCTGTGGAAACAAACGATATACGTGCAATCGAAATAAGCATAATGGTTGCACATAAGAGAAGCAGGCGAAATGTACCTTTCGGGCGTCACCAATCCCACTCTGGAAATGCTCGAGGTCGCTCGCCGTCAGGAGACTCTTGAAATCCCGCAGAGAGGTTTCAAGGATCCCTCGAGAGCATTGATCCCTCAGCTCCGCCGCCT
Organism: Urtica dioica subsp. dioica; assembly: GCF_054948205.1. NCBI lineage: Eukaryota > Viridiplantae > Streptophyta > Magnoliopsida > Rosales > Urticaceae > Urtica > Urtica dioica. The sequence continues at coordinate 41,052,881 of NC_142759.1, read as the reverse complement.
CCGCTAGGAGCATCGATTCCATGCCGTCCGGCGCCGCCGACGTATGAGCACGCTCGTGGCCGGAGGATGAGCCAGGGACGGTCGCCGACGATGGTCGCTTGTTCGAGGAATTCGCCTCGTTCCTCGCCCGCGTCGGAAGCCTCCCATGGCGAGCCTCGGCTTGTGGTTGAGCCGCGGTCACGGCTTCGACGTCGAGTGCCACCCTCGGTACTTGCGCGCGCGGTCGATGTCGCCGGGTCATGGTATCTGAAAAAGATAAAGGGACGACAGGTTAGAACGCAATACAATGGAGCGTGTAATAGCGGGGAGCATATGTATGGTCAGTACCCCCCACGTCGGGGGGAGGAGTGGACGAGCCCCCCGCCTCTGACTCAGGGTCCTCCGTAGCCTCCGCACCGAGACCCGGGCACGGGGGAGCGTCGTCGTCGGGCGCGAACCACCCGGTCCTCGCCATTAAATCTGGAGATTCGAAGTGCGGTCCTTGCCGCCTTGACTCCGGGATCGCCCTAATCACCGCGACGAGCTCGGAGCCCTCGATATCGCCCACGGGTGGAAAGTCGGCCGCGGGGCCGAAGAAGAGAGGCGCGATCCCGAAGGTTGACTCGGACACCCACACCCAAGGGTATCGATGCTTCGAGGTAACTTTGGCGACGACGGAGATGCGCTTCCGAGTGAACGCCGTGTAGAAGCCTGGTTTCCCTGGATCCCCGCGAACGAGCACGAGATCTTGGATGTCGTCCGTGGTGACCGCCCTTTTCTTTGCCCGATAAAGCATCATATGGCACGCAGCGACTACCCGATAGAAGGTCGGAGACATTTGCGACGCGTGCACCCCCAACCGAATCAGTAACTCTTGAATCACCGGCTGGAAGGGTAACCGTAACCCTCCGCGAAGACTCGCCTCGTGAATGGCAGCGTGTGCTTTCCGAGGGCGAGTCGGAAGATCGTCAGGCAACGGTCGCAAGATCGACATGGAGTCCGGGATGCCGTACCGCCTCTTCAAGCTAGTAAAACAGGCGATCGAGAGCGAACTCGGAGTGTCAACACCCGAGCAATCTAGGCCGCCACGTATTGCCGATTCCCCAATCCGGAAGGATAGGGCTCGTGCTTCCTCCCGCGCTGTTAAAGAAGGCATCGCCGCGGGTGTGGCGCGACGGTCCGACGACTCGCTCGAGCGCTCGACGTCGGAGGCGATCCCCGGCCCGGCGAGTCCTTCGTGGCGATCGCCCAGGCCGGCTGGCCGGGCCGTAACGTGGGTGCCCGGCTCAGCGGGCCTTGTCTTCCCGATGGTCGGCCCGGCAGCGGACCCATCATCGGCACCTGGCCTCGGGCCCGGCAAGCAATCCTCGGCGAGGCCCGTCTCGTCCAGGCTCCCTTGGTGGATGCCCAAGGCCATTGGGCCGGCTCCACCAGCCTCCGGCCCGGGTAGGAGGCCCCCTCGCGCGTCCAAGTCCGCGTGCTGTGCGCCCAGAGCCATTGGGCCAGCCTCACCAGCGCCCGGCCCAGGGAGGCAGTCCCCTTGCGCACCCAGGTCGCCTGGGCCCCTTGCGTTCTCGCCCAGCCCAGTGGCGCGCGCACCTGGCCCAGCAGCGCAGCCCGGCCCGCCAGGTGGGCTCCCCCCGTGCAGCCCTAGCCCGCCGGCTCCTAGGGCTAGGGCGACCAGCGCCTCGGCCGCCGCCCCCCGGCCGGCCCTCCTCATCACCGGCGCCGGTGCTCCCGCCAGCGGCGCCGCCCACTTCCAGTCGGCCTCCACCGGCGCGCCTCTCCTCGGGAAAGGCCGGGCCCAGGTTGCCCGGGCCTCCTTCTGTTGGAATCGATCTAGGGTTTAAGAAAATAATTAACGCTTCGGTAAGCGGCGGAATTTTAAAAATTTTCTTTTACAAGTAAAACAATTTTTACTAACCTAGACTAGACAAGTGCAAGTACACGTAATTAAAAACCAATATCAGCTAGAAGTTTACTAACCTTTCTTGAAGCTTGAACTTTGAAGAAGCTTGTGGAAAGTTTGCAACGCTCGTCTCCCCTCGCAGCACGTCTCTCTTTCTTTCCTCGGCACCTCGAGCAACCACGAAAGTTTCTATCACTAAATCACTCGAAAAGAAGGAGTCAGTGAGTGGGCACTTTTAAACACTACGACTTAAGAACAAGTCTCGAAGTCGCAGAGCTAAACACTAGGTCGAGTGAGGACCTAGGTGCCAAGACAAGAAAAAATCGAAAATAAACTAGAGAGAGAGAGAGGATTTTCGGCCAACAATGTCTAGAGAGAGAGTCTCTCAATCTCTAACTTATGTTGAATGAATGAAATGAAGGGAATGAGGGTCCTATTTATAGGAGAGGGGTTGGCCTTGGAAAGAAGTAGTTTCCTCTTATTTTCCAAGCCTTTATGAGCAATCTTTTATTACCTATACCTATCAAAATAGGCGCCCATCTCATACAATCCACAAGGGATTAGTTTCCTCTTTTGTTTCCCTTCTTGGTTGCCTTGGCCGATTCTCCTTGTTTCCTCATAGAGGAAATTTGTTTCCTCTTTTTCTTTTGGCAAGTATCTTGATACATTTATGCACAAAATATTCTCTTTCTCTTGGGTATTTTGGGCGCCCATCTCTCATCTAGAAGGAGCTTCTAGAAGCTTCTTCATTTGTTCATGACAACATGAGAAAAGCCCATTAAGAATTTTCAATAAAATTCTTATGAAATGAAATTAATTCACAAGGCCCAATAATCAAGTTATGGCCGAGTGACATTAAGTCATCAAATGAACTTGTCAAAAAATTTATTGACATTCATTTCATCCTTTGTCTCAAAAGACAAAAATACCCTTTTGACTATTTTCGTTCTTGTTTTGACTTAGCTTCCAGTTTAACTATTCCTATCGATGTGATTCGTGACAGTGACCTCATGGACCCAAATGAACAAAGCTTGAGCTAAAAACTTGGACTCAAAAGTTCACAAACCTTTTCCAAGTTTAGCTTAATGCCAACTGACTCCACTAAAGAGCTGACACTGAAAATCTCTCGGTTCAAATGAATTTGTTTTCTACTCAAGAATTCGACCTAATTATGATGAGCGGATCCACTGAATATTATCTATGTTTACCCTTCATGAATGTCATCAGCTAGTCGGGATTTAGTAAATTACCATTTTACCCTTCTAGCTGTTATTTCCTCAACTCCTTTGTCGCTTGTGAATAAGTTAGAAACAATGTATTGACGAGGAGCTAACAAGTCACATTGTTTCATCCAAAAGAGTCAGGACTCAATTTGGACACTGGCCAGTTCATTTATTCACACTCCAAGGAACAAAGCATGAGGTGACATACATTGCATTTCAGCAATCTTGTACATGAATTCCATATCTATGAGAACTTCACAAAGTTACTCATGACAGACTCACAACTTAGTACTTCACCAATAGGCCTTGTTCGGAATCACATAGTGAGTCCGAACTTTGACTTTCTCAAATGAGAATACTAAGGTGTGAAATGGCATGTCTCATTTCAGGTATAAGGTAAGCATGATGCAATTCATACATAGTGACTTCGAGACATAAGAGGTTAAATGGTTTGTTCTTATATTGTCTATAGAAGTGCACTGGTCAATTCAGTACCTTCGGAAGATAACTAGAAGAACTATAGAGTCCCCAACTCTCAATGCCTCATAACCAGACATCATAGATTCTTCTAACAATCATACTGAGGTCAATAGTCCTTTCACCCTAAGATTGCGAATATATCGTTTTAAGCAAACTACGAAGAGTTTGTTCATGCAAATCTACATTTGTCTCTTCGTAAGTTGTTTAGTTTGTTTATGGACTAAAAGACTAAGGTTTTATCATAAAGCTTTAAACAAAGAAAGAATGAATGAACGTTTCAACTTTATTATTAAAGAATAAGCAATTACAAACAAGAGTCTTCGTAAGACTATATGACATCAAATGTACATAAATAGACACTACTACTCTTCTTGTGGGCACCATTGACAACAAACTCCCACTTGACTCAAAGAAGATGTGAGTAGTCCTACATGCCTAATCCCTCTCGAAGTTGGTCGAGGACCATGTTCGCTAGGGCCTTGGTGAATGGATCTGCCAGAGATCTACTTCACCTCCACGTCTCCGCGTTGCGCGATCTCTCGAATCAAATGGTATTTCCTCTCAATATGCTTAGAGCGCTTATGGCTTCGAGGTTCCTTTGAGTTAGCGACAGCCCCACTATTATCATAATAAAAGGGTCATGGGCTCGTCGACGTTTGGAACAACTTCCAAATACTTAAGGAACTTTCTAAGCCATACAGCCTCTTTGGATGCTTCACAAGCAGCCACATATTCTGCTTTCATTGTGGAGTCAGCATTGCAAGATTGCTTAATACTCCTCCACACAACAGCTCCACCATTAAGGATGAACACAGATCCCGAAGTGGATTTCCTGGAATCCTTATCCGCTTGAAAATCGGAGTCGGTATATCCCGTCATAGTCAGGTCAGTACCTGAGTATGTAAGCATCAAGTTCCTAGTTCTTCGAAGATACTTAAGAACATGCTTAACAGCAATCCAGTGCTCGGGTCCAGGGTTGGATTGGAAACGACTAACTACGCCAACGGCGAAACAGATGTCAGGTCTAGTGCAAAGCATGGTATACATGAGGCTTCCTACGGCAGAGGCGTAAGGAATTTTCCTCATGTCTTCAATCTCTTGTGCAGTCTTGGGAGACTGGTCCTTAGAGAGTGAAACTCCATGCCTAAAGGGTGTTTGACCCCTCTTGCAGTCTTGCATCGAGAAGCGATCCATCACCTTATCAATATAAGATGCTTGAGAGAGCGACAGGGTCCGGTTTTTCCTATCTCGAAAGATTTGGATTCCCAGAATGTACGCGGCTTCTCCTAGATCCTTCATATCGAATTGCTTTGCTAGCCAGACCTTAACCTTAGATAACTTACCCACGTCATTACCAATGAGTAGTATATCATCGACATATAGTACCAGAAACACAACTTTGCCTTCGTGTATTAACTTGTAAACACAAGGCTCATCTATTGACTGTTCAAAGCCGAAGCTCTTTACAGTTTCATCGAATCTAATATTCCATGACCTAGATGCTTGCTTTAGTCCATAAATGGATTTAAGCAACTCACAAACCTTGGTCTCTTGACCTTTATCCACGAAACCGTCTGGTTGAGCCATGTAAATGCGCTCGTCAAGATTGCCATTCAGAAAGGCTGTCTTGACATCCATTTGCCAGATCTCATAGTCGAGAGTTGCAGCTATGGATAGGAGTATGCGGATGGATTTAAGCATTGCGACTGGCGAGAAGGTTTCTTCATAGTCAATCCCTTCTTGTTGGGTATAACCCTTTGCCACAAGTCGTGCTTTGAACGTCTCGACGTTCCCATCAGGACCCCTTTTCTTCTTGTATATCCACTTACACCCTACGGGTTTAATCCCTTCAGGAAGGTCTACAAGTTTCCAGACTTTGTTGACATACATCGAGTGCATTTCAACTTTCATGGCGTCAAGCCAAAGGTTTGATTCAGAACAAGCCATCGCTTGGCTATAGGAAACAGGGTCATCCATGTCGGAGACGGCTACAAGAGAGTCTCCATAAGACATGTACCTGTCAGGCTTTTAAGTAGCCCTCCCACTACGTCTAAGTACTACTTGACGAGATTCTGATGAGTTAGGTTGTGTTTCAGTTGGGGTAAGAACAGTTCTTACAGATGAGGTAGAAGCTTCCTCACCCAACTTTTCTTCAAGCACAATTTTGCTTCTAGGTTTCGCATCCTTCATAAAGTCCTCCTCAAGGAAACGAGCATTCGTGCTAACGAAAGTCTTATCGTCCTCGGGACTATAGAAAGTAAAACCTTTGGTTTCCTTCGGATATCCTACAAACAGGCACAATTCTGACCTACTAGCCAACTTGCTAGTCTTTTGCCTCAGCACGTGTGCAGGGCAACCCCAAATTCGGATGCGGCCAAGATTCACTTTACGGCCAGTCCATCGTTCATAAGGAGTACCAGGAACCGTCTTGGACAGAACTTGGTTCAGAATGTAGGCGGCTGTTTCGAGGGCATATCCCCAAAAGGAAAGCGGGAGTGATGAGTAACTCATCATTGATCTAACCATCTCCATAAGAGTTCGGTTTCTTCTCTCTGACACTCCGTTTTGTTGAGGTGTGCCAGGTGCGGTAAGCTAAGAAGCGATACCTTCTTCTTTAAGAAAGTCATCGAACTCTCCAGACATATACTCACCACCTCGATCAGATCGAAGGGTTTTGATCACTTTGCCAGTTTGCTTTTCCACTAAAGCCCTAAAGACCTTAAATACGTTAAAGGTCTCGGATTTGTGTTTAAGCAAATAGACAAACCCATATCTTGAGTAATCATCAGTGAAGGTAACGAAGTATTCGTATCCTCCACGTGCCTGTTGGTTGAGCGGACCACATACATCAGAATGTATTAGTTCCAGCAACTCAGTGGCTCTTCGACCCTTATCGGAGAAAGGTCGCTTAGTCATTTTTCCTTCTATACAGGATTCACAAGTAGGCAGTGAGCCTATTGCAGAGGCTTGGAGTGGACCATCCCTCACAAGTCTCTTAATCCTATCTAGACTGATATGACCAAGTCTTAAGTGCCATAGGTATGTTGATTTTGTTAGATCGGAGGATTCAGAAAGTTTGATCCTCTTTGGCTCCCTAATTAGATCGTTATCTATTTCGGTGTCTAAAAGAGAAGGTTTAGTGGGATAGATGTAGAAAAGAGCATTCTTCATACATGCATCAGTGACAAAAGAATTATCAGGAAACGAAATACGAATTCCATTCTTAATGAACTTTAAACAATAATCTTGCTCTAGAAGACGAGCAACGGATATTAAGTTCTTCCCAAAGGTAGGAACAAAATAAACATTATTCAAGTTTAAAGTGCGGTCTTCAAAAGACAGCGTCACGGATCCCACAGCCTTCGCAGACACCAGGCTCCCATCACCCCATTTGAAACAGAACTCGCCTTCCTCTAAGCTTTTGGTTTTCTTGAAACCATTCAAGGAACAACAAATATGGTTAGTAGCAGCGGAGTCAAGAATCCACGTTGATACATTATCAGCTACTAAGCATGCTTCGGTAACTAGTACAATACTATGTTCCTTTGCTTTGAGATAGGCGGGACAGTTCTCTTTATCGGCCTTGTGAGGTCTCTTCTTAGTTCCAGAGGCGGAGGCCTTTTGCTCAGTAGCATGTGCCTCTCCTTGATCCCTCTTTCTCTTAGCGAGACCTACAGCAGTGTGAAGTTCCTTCATAAGCTTGGTAACAGTGTACTCTAGCTTGTTTATGAAGTAGTTCATCTTGGAGGTATCAAGAGATGCGGGGAGAGTTTCTAAGATCATATCTATGATTTTCTTCCCATCAATCTCAGATCCTAGGATTTCCATTTTATTCAGAAAACTAATCATCAGTATCATGAATTTTCAAACAGGAGTCCTAGCCTGCATATGACAGTTCATAAACTGTCGGACTGCTTGTAGCCTTGTTTGACGCCTTTGCCCTCCAAACATCTCAAGGAGATTGTAGAGCATGTCAGCGGCAGTCTCGAAGTCACGATGTTGCTCTTTCAGCATATTGTTCATAGATGCCAAGATATAGCACCTCACAATCTCATCGGATCGAAGCCAGGCCGCTATGGCGTCATTGTCCTCTTGAGTTGAATCATTATTCGTCAGAGGAGGACATGGGGTGGTGAGTACCCATTTGTGCTTGTTAACGGTAGGTATTATGTCAAGGTTACGTTTCGAGTCTATGTAGTTTTCGTTTTCGAGTTTGATCGAGGAAAGAAAGATTGAGAGATGGTTGAGAGACATATTGCCTATAAAAGTTGAAACAAGTTTATGATTAGTCTTTGGTTTAGGATTTAAGTTTCATTAAGACTTTTGTAAAACCCAAAGGTGTTATAAACCAAACGATAATTTACTCCCTCAAGAGAAGGCCGCAAAAAATCTCCATTTATAAGTAAATGACACATCATTAATGCTAAGCCAAGATGTCAGTACATCATTTTGACTAGCCACCTTGTAAATTGGTTTGATCACTCACATCCTTTCGCAGAGCCTTAAGGAAGGATACTAGGGATTGAGCCTAAGTGTGCAACCAACCACTTAGTCCAAAAGATCAGCTTTGAAAAACAATCCCCCAAGGGGAGGCCTTGCCATCATTGCATCACTCTCGGACGTAGCTCATTGAGCAATGATCGAAGCAATAACGCCTTGGAGTACTCACATTTAAGTGAGGGTCGCAAGAGCGGCTCTTAGTCCCACGTTATTGCATCTTTCACTAGTGTTGGGGATCGCGGGTTACAAACAACGAATATAACCCTCCCACTTAGTTTTTGGAGTTGGTTCATCGACTCTTATAAGTTCAGAAACAAATTTCCTAGTTAGAGAGCGACAGAGCGGACAACTAGAAGAGAATCCTAGATCGACATGTTCAGAGCAGTATTAGTGCATAAAGGCACAAGGGACATACTCGATCTTTTCCTATTTTCTATTTCGGGAAAGTGCGTGAGGGAAGTGTGAACTTCAACTCACTCGAACACTTGAAAGTTTGAGATTACACATCTTTTTATTTTTCGGCTTGTCTACAAGGAGACCTCCCACTCAAAATTTCAAGAGCATATAGATTTTGAACATATGTGATAGAGATATAGTTTTGAAAACATTTTGAAAACTTATTTGATTTGGATGACAAAATATTTTCAAGTTTGAAAGTGAAAACGGTTTTTCAAAATTCAAACTAGTTTTGTAAAAAATTCAATTTCAATTAATCTTTCAAAAATCAAAACTTTTAATCTTTACACATCATGTTTATAATCATATGAAAAACATTTTTGCTCAAGAAAATTTTCTCATTAGAGTTCTATAACTCATGGTAGTGGGGTTTGAAAATCCGGATTTCTAAAAAACTGGAGTTTCAGACAGCCGCGCACCTCGGAGTAAAATTGCCATATCTGGCGGCTCCGATGTCCTTTTCCGCCGAAACCAGTGGCATTGGACAGAGAACAGACAGAGCTTTAATTTGATTCAAGAATCATTAAATTTCGATTTTTGAGCAGAGAGTTATGCCGCTTTTAATGCGGGTTTACATTCCAGCTCGAAGAAAAATAAATAAATTAAAGCTTCGTCCTTTTAGGTGCGAAAAAGAATCGAGTGTAACGGAACGTTTTAAGATATTGTTTAAAGCTTTTATTTGTGTTTTATTAGCAGGGTAATAACATAGAATAAAAGAAATAACAACATGCATAAAACGATTCAAGTAAATAAACGAAACTAGCAAGAAAATGAAACTAGTCACAAAATTTACTCGAAAATTCTCAAACCTTTAAAACACGTTTTTCAATATAAAAAATTAAAAACTTTTAGAACTGATTCTAATGTGTTTTAACATCATCCCAAACTCATAGAAAATCAACATGGTTTTTAATTTAAAGGCATGAGCAATAAATTAAAAAAAAATCTAAGATTACAATTCTAACTTGTCACAAAATTAGTAAACTTTCGAAAACGATTTTCAAGCTCATAATTTAAAAACATGCACATGCATTCCTTTGACCATAGCTCTGATACCATTTGTTGGAATCGATCTAGGGTTTGAGAAAAAGTTTAACGCTTCATTAAGCGGCGGAAATTTAAAAATTTTCTTTTTAAGTAAAACTAGTTTTTACTAACCTAGACAAGAGCATGTACATGTAAATAAAAACTAATATGAGCTATTAAAGTTACTAACCTTTCTTGAAGCTTGAACCTTGTAGAAGCTTTTGGAAAGTTGCAACGCTCGTCTCCCCTCGCAGCACGTCTCTCTTTCTTTCCTCGGCACCTCGAGCAACCACGAAAGTTTCTATCACTAAATCACTCGAAAAGAAGGAATCAGTGAGTGGGCACTTTTAAACACTACGACTTGAGAACGAGTCTCGAAGTCGCAGAGCTAAAGACTAGGTCGAGTGAGGACCTAGGTGCCAAGACAAGAGAAAACCGAAAATAAACTAGAGAGAGAGAGAAGAGGACTTCGGCCAAGTTCTAGAGAGAGAGTCTCTCAAATCTCTTAAACTTGGATGAATGAATTGTGAGGAAATGAGGCTCCTATTTATAGGAGAGGTCTCACCTTCAATAAGGTAGTTTCCTCTTCTATAGAATATCACATATTCATGAGCAAAATAATCCTTATTTCCCATTCCTCTTAGGCGCCCAAGGCAGCCTTCTAGAAGGCTAGGATTTGTTTCCTTTTTTGTTCCTTGGCTTGCCTTTTACTCTTATGGCCGAAATTCTATATGCATCCTTATGCAATTTGTTTCCTCTTTTTCTTTTGGCAAGTATCTAAATACATTTATGCACAAAATAATCTCTCTATCTTGGGTATTATGGGCGCCCAACATGTTCTAGAAAAGGCTTCTAGAATTTTCTTCACTTGTTCATGACAACATA